>NC_080580.1:90623572-90931842 GCF_029962835.1 Magnolia sinica
TAGTCTTGTTAATGTGCATGCATGCGGGATGATATGATGTATGCCCTCACCACAACACTCTCTCGTGCGACAACATCTAACGATCGCCAATGCCAACACTCCCTCAGTGCGACCTCGACTGCCGAGTCGCCAACCTAGCTAATGTCATGCAATGATGATGTTAACCGGGTTCTTAGTTAAGTCCATTCATCCAGTGAGTGGGGAATCGATACACCCAACGTATCAAATGCCTGAACTAGTTGCGAGGCCAAGACCCTCCAATGTGTGAGGCCGAGACCCCGCGATCCTTGACCCCATCGGGTTTCCCCCATCCTCGACTTCAAGCACATGGGGGGTGCTGAATGTGGGGTCGCTCGCGGTCACTACGGGGAGGCGCGTCACCCCAGCGTAGGCCGACAGCTCGGACATAGTGTCCCATTCCACCATGCCCGGCTCACGAGACTGTGGATCAATATTCCATCCGGTATCGATGGGCTACAACGGTGGTGGGGTGTTCCAGTTTCCATACATATGTGAGCAAACAAGGTTAACAAACTAGGTGGGTCAGCCAGTGGACTAAACCGCACGAGCTCAGGCAAGTATGTGGCGGAACGACATCGGGTACAAGCGACCCATGTAGCCTGACTACTGCCGCCCACACATACTCGTCCAAACCCATGGGTTTAGCCTCAAGGTGGTCCTACCAACGGAACCACCTTCGCTCTCCTCATGTTCCTGACCAACCCAAGGGTAGGAATAGTGACTTATAGCATGCCAACTACCAATGCCGCATCAAGCATATTCAACACCGTGATCTCATGTTACTCAACATACAATTCAAATTTTCCTACAAGCAAATCATTAATATTATAAATAAAGTGTATGTGTGTGGTGTGGGTTATTGAGGAAGTTAACACTTCCTCCATGTTGAGAAATCATATACACAAGAGTAATGAAATCATACGAAATATGAAGCAACAACGTATAAAAATCAACACGGCATGAGCATATGATCATCCATACATCGAATCATGTGAGAAACATAAACGACATCATGAGAGAGAGTCAAACATATAAATCCATACCATTTCAACCAACATACAATTCGTAGGATTTTCTAGGCTTTCAAAAATAACATCCAAGCAATCAAAATCATTAATCTCGTATTAAAATTGGTGCTAGGTCACCTAAGAGTAATAGTCCGCACCTATGGATCGTTGGAGGCTTGGAAAACGACCTAGGAATGAGGGCCTTTGGGGTCGGACGGCCGGAATCCCTATAGCAACCATTCGCATGTTAGAGTTTCAAGCAAATCCTTCCTCAACTCAAAGTTTTCAAGAAAAGGGAAGAGGGCTTTTACCTACACGATCAACGGAGCAAATGTGTGGTTGTGGTGGAGGGTTCTTCCTTGAAGAAGAGGTAGGGTGGTGCAAGATTGAACTCCCTTGGATCCCACCTTGCCTATGGTCCACCTTCACTCTCTTCTTCCTCTCTTCCTTCTCCTTTTCCTCTCCTCTCTCCCTTTGTTCCTTAGGGCAAATTCGTATGAGGAGAGGGGTGCCCCAAATGAGGCCTTTATATAGTCCCAGATTTGATGACAATGGCCCCATGTGTTGGGTTTTTACTATACTAGACCTATGAGAGGGTCTTTCTAGCCTCTAGGGCCCACTATGAGGTGTATAAGTCAATATACACCGTAGGATAGCTAGCCCTAATGATGATCTACGTATGGATATGATCGGCCCGCCATTTGGATGCACCGATCGACAGATATGATAAGAAGTCTGTTCAACAGTCACCGATAGTCGATCAGGGCCGTGGCTATACAAATATGAGCAGGGATATATTCTTACTCCATGGGTAAAGTTTGGTCGCAAACCGACGGTTCGAAATCTTCAACTTTGCATAAGAGTGGATGACTTAATTCACTTAAGTTTCAACTCTTTCCTTTAAGGTATTTGCACTTCTCATGCACTCATCCTTTAGCTCAAGTTGAGCAGTTCTGGACCGTACCCAGGTCCGATTCCCGCGATGGACGTCAAGCCCAATGAGACGGACATTGTTCTATAGTTTTGGGACTAGTGGTCCACCAACGAGCAGTCTAGAGCTTGTTTGGATAACCGGGGCAGTTCTGGTGGCCCTCTGGCCATGAAACTTATAGGATAGGTGCTCCATGGCCCGATGAAGAGCCATGCAAAATTTGAGGATGATCATATATGAGGTTTGGTCGCACTGGTCTGATTTGCGATCAACGGTCACCTGCCACGATCGGGTCCTAGAGTTTATGGACGGGCATAGGAAAATACATTAGACCCTCATCGTAAATTATGAAGAAATCTGACGGCTGAAATGTCTTACATTTCAGTTTTTATTTACACGTGCCAGATTCTAATTTTGGCATTGGTGAGGCGCATCTGGCAAGTGCCAGATTTCACTTCTGGGTGTCCACTGGGTTCGTGATCCGTGATGGTCCCCAAGCCCAGTGAGATCTATGCTCCCTTAAATTTTTATAATTTTCTGACATTCCCATGTCGCGGTATAGCCCGCACGGGCTGCCGCTAAGTGTAAACGGCTATCTGGCTTAGAGGCCCGCACCAGGTTCTATAAAGGATTGTCTGGTCTATTCAATTGAGTTAATCTTGGTCTAATTTATTTGTGATACCTCACTATGAGTGGCTTAAATGAACAGTCCTGTGGCAAATCCTACGTGGACGCCCCAGGACACTGTTCTGGTTGGGTGGGACGTTACACTACACCTGATGTTCAAGTGATTGGGCGGATTCATTGGCTTTCTACGGCTGATTAATCGGACTAGTGCAGTTCTTTACTGGTACACTCATGTATAAACTATCATTAAGTGTTAATGATCATTAAGTGATGTTATAAGTTAATTAAATAAAAAAAAAAATTCAAGAATTTTTGGAAATCCAAAACAGTGAAAATCAAGGATGTTACAATCTACCCCCCTTAAAACCACCTTTGAAATTGACTCTCTCTCTCTCTCTCTCTCTCTCTCTCTCTCTCTCTCTCTCTCTCGTGTGAATCCCATTTTTAATGTGGTCGTCCATCTTATGGAGCCTTCTTTGGATGTGGGTCATTCATAATTAGTGGCCTACCTTTGATGGGTCATCTATAATGTGGATCCCACCTTTGATGTCAATCTTTCATAGTGTGGTCCCCCACATTTGATGTGAATTAACTATCATATGGTCCCACATATAGTTTATCCATGTCATCCATTCATTGTGCAAGCTCATTTTAGGGAAGCAGCCCAAAAATGAGGTGGCAAATCCAAACCTCAAGTAGACCACACCATGGGAAATAGTGGTGATTGAAAAGGCCCACCATTACAAGGGACCCCAAAAGTACTTATGGGTCAAGCTGATATTTTTGTTTTCCCTTCATCCCGGTCTGCATGACCTAATCAACAGATTAGATGTTAGATAAACATCAAATTTTTAATGGTTTGCGTTCAATTACCACTGTTTCATGTGGTGTTATCCACCTGTGTGTGAGAGAGATTGAAAGTCAGGCTCAAGTTAAAAGCTCAAACCCGACCTGTGGACTTGAAACTACAGCCCAAGCCCAGCAGGTGGCAGTTCAGGCCGTCTTTTTTAACATGATTAAGGCCAATGCCAATGTTTTGGGGATTATGGCTGAGGTCATGCCACTTGGCTACTTACCACCCCTACATTCTACTGGCTCTAGTCTTGCTTACTTCCTGCAAAGTAATGAAAGCCCAACAAGCAAGATAGAAAGTGGTTAGGTGGCAAATGGGCTACTCTAGCCTGTATGACCAAACTCCGCAACGCCCACCATGATGTATGTGTTTTATCCCACCCATTCATTCGTTTTTCCAGATAATTTAGAGCATGAGTCCGAATGTGAAGCAGATCCAAAGCTCAAGTGGATCACACCACCACACCACAAGAAACAATGGGATAATGAATGCCCACCGTTGGAACCTTCGTAGGTCCCACCGCGATGTTTATTTGTCATCTACACATAAGAACACCTATCTGGACCGTCCATTAAGTCCAGTGCACTCTCTATCTGCTTCCCTGAAAAAGTCATTAAGATAAGATAATCCAAAACCTGCGGTTAGTGGTATGCAAGATGGACCCCACAAGAGACAAATCCAGACAGTTCATTATGTGGACCTCACGTGGATCAATCATATGGCTGATTGGCCACAGCGCGTAGAAACGGAGATTAAAAGACAGCGTACCCATGGGCTGAATTCAATTATTCGGACGGTTAGGATCATCTTGGGGCCGTTGCTAAAATCGAATCCTAACCATTACAAAGGTCACAGAACATTTCATTTTTCACTGGCCTTGGTTAATAACTTAACATTCTTGGATAGGACGAGGGTTGCGTCCAACCCTCCCCCGAGACTTAATCCATCTGGGCAGGGCTCTGTGGGGCTCAACTTATTGTAAGTATTTTATCCACTCAGTTCATTGCTTTTCTAGCATCATTTTAACGTTTGATAATAAAAATGAGGTAGTTTTACAGCTCCGGTGGGCCACACCAAAGGAAGCTTTAGTGATAATGAAACCCACCATTGAAACCTTTCTAAGGGCCACCTTAATGTTTTTTTTTTACCATACAACCTATTCGTAAGGATTAAGTGAAAGCACCAATATTAGCTTGATCCGAAACTTCTCCAGCTCCCAATTAGTTTTTAATGGTGGACATTCAATCCCCACTTTGTGGTTCACTTGAGCCTTGGACCTACCTTATTTTTTGGATAATATCTTAAAATGATATGAGGAAAACGATGAATGGCGTGGATTAAACACTTACATTATGGTGGGCCCCACAGATCCTTGCTCGGACGGCAATCCGTCTGGCCGGAGGCAGGACGCAATCCGCGTCCACTCGGATTAGGATTCCCTAGCGACACTCTAGGTTGTCACTGGTCGGGGCTTTGTTGGCTCACCATGATGTATGAGTTCCATTCACGCCGTCCATCCATTTTCCTGGCTCATTTTAAAGATTCTGACCACAAATGATGAAGATCTACGCAATTTGAAATAGTGACGATTGAACGCTTACCATTAAAAACTTCTAACAAAGGTTTTGGATCAAGCTGATATTTGTTTTTTGCCTTCATCTAGGTCTAGATCTGTGCGACCTTATGAAAAGGTTGGATGGAATTACAACGAGCCTTATGAAGTTTCCAATGGAGGGTGTTTAATCATAAGCATTTCCTGGTGTGTGGCGTCCTCAATTTCGATCAGCCTCGTTTTTGGCTCATTCCTTAAAATAAGTAGAAAAAAAAAGGGATGTACGACTTGGATTAAAAAAACATGCATCATAGTGGGTCCACATAGCACCGACTAATACGACCTTGGTGATACCTAATCCGAGTCCAACATGCATCAAACAGGTTAAGGTTAACAAAGGAGGCGGGTTGCTGCAAAAGAAGTTTCTGCGCAAGGATACTAGGTGGGCCCCACAGAGATGTTTATAAGAAATCCACCTTGTTCATCTATTTTGAGAGCTCATTTTAGGACATATGATTAAAAATGATGTCTCCAAAACTTAGGTGGGTCACACCAGAGTAAATAGTGGAGATTCAATGTGAATTGTTGAAACATATCTATGGTAATGAATTTTTTATTTCAGGTAAAAAAAAAATATTTTTTTGTATCTTCACTATTTTCACTTCATCCCAATGGTAATGACCTTATAAAGCCCAAGAAGGTTTCAATGGTTTGAATTTTTTTAAAAAGTTTTCCTTTCGTGTGACCCACTTTAGCTTTGGATCCACTTTAATTTTTATTGCATGTCCTAAATTGAGCTCTCAAAATGGATGGACGGGTGAATTTCTCATAAACATCTGGGTGGGCCTCACCCAGCATACTAGGAGGAAACTTCTTGCCAAAGGACGATTGGAAAGGAGAGGATTACGTACTGCCACGGCCGGTTAAGAGCTCGGGATAAGCTAGGGCTCACATGGCCCACAGGGTTTTTTATTTTCAATCCAACCAGTTCATAAGGTACACCATAATGATGTAAAACACAAATATTAGCTTGATTCAAAACTTCTTTGATTTTAATGAATTTCTCAATTGTAGGAATTTAATCCCTACTACGATGGTCCACTTGTGCCTTGGATCTACCTACGTAATGGATAAAAGGAAATCGGATTGCGTACGGAGTTACTCAGTAAGCTTTTATGGTACCGAGTAAACTCGGTTGGCACCACTGTTAATGTATGTGGTTAATCCACACCGTCCATCCATTTTTACTGATAATTTTAGGGGTTGATACCAAAATTTTAGTGAATCCAAAGCTCAACTGGACCATTACACAGGAAACAGTGTGGAATAATGATTTCCACCGTTGAAACCTTCCTAGGGTCCAAATTAATTTTTATTTGTCATCCAACCTATTCATAAGATTACAAAGACATGGATGAAGAGAAACCACAAACATCAGCTTGATTCAAAACTTCTTTGACCTCCAAAAAATTTTCAATGGTACAAGTTCAATCAAACTTTTCCTGTAATGTGGTTCACTTGAGATTTTAATTTGCTTAATTTTTGGGATCTAGTCCTAAAATTATCTGTTAGCATGGATTAACCGAGTGGATAAAATAAATAAATAACGTTGGACCCCACACAGTTTACTCAGTACGCTAAGGGTACTGAGTTACTCAGTACGCAATCCGCTTCCGGATAAAAGTCGTACATCACCGAAATCGGATTGGTTACTGAGTTACTCAGTACGCTCTTATCGTACTGAGTAAACTCAGCTGGGCGCACCTTGAATGTAGGTGGTATATCCACGTCGTCCATCTGTTTTTTCATATAATATAAGGAGTTGATCCAGAAATTGAAGCATATTCAAAGATCAAGTGGATCATACCACTGAAACAGTGGGGATAATGATTTCCACCATTGAAACCTATCTAGGCCCCATAGTGATGTTTATTTGTCATCCAACCTATTCAAAAGATTATACAGACCTTGATGAAGGGAAAACACAAATATAAGCTTGATCCAAAACTTCTGTAGCCCCGGGAAATTTTCAACGGTAGCTGTTCAATTCATCTGTTTCCCGTAGTGTGGTCCATTTGGACAATGGACATGTCTTGTTTTTGGGCACAAGCCCTAAAACTATCTGATAAAATGGATGGACAGTCCAGGGTTTTTCTTGACCAGTCCAGATTTAAATTCAAATTTTCAGAAAATTCTGGTAGGTCCTCGACTAGTCGAGTACCCTGCTCGACCGGTCATGGAGTCTGGTTCGACCAGTTGAGTGTGGCTCGACTCGAACTCCAGCAACACGATTTTTATTCACTCGAACAGTCGAGCGCTCTGCTCTACTAGTCGACCTGGCCACTTGACTAGTCGAGAGTCTATTTTATCCGATCGCGCTAGAAAATTTGAAAATTGGTTCTGCTAGGACTAGTCCAGTCGAACCTTAGACCAGTCGAGGGAACCGAATTGGAACCTATAAATTGAGGACATTTCTCAGATTTTTTCATTCATTCCAAGCCAATTCAAGTCATCACTCTGAGAGATAAGTCCTCATTATTGTGAAGCTATTGTGAGGTATTTAATATTTATTTTAATAGCTTTTTGGTTTCTTAATTTCTTGATCTCCTGATTCCATTCTATTAGATATAAAAGGGAATTTTGCTTTAACCCTTTTTGAGATCAAAAAAATTGAATCCAAGTAGCCAAAGGTTGAATTTAATTGAAAATTCATTTAGACCTAGAACTCTTTCATTTGTGAGATTGAACTTTGAACATCTTCGTCTACAAAGAAGCAGTTCTACCAGCTACATCAAAGAACAATCTTCAGATAAGTATTATATTTCAAATTTCTGTATTTTTGGTTTATGAGATTGTAACGCCCTGGAAATCGGGGTCGTGCATACGCTCGACTCCCGAGTTCCCGGGGTCACTTATAACCGGTTTTCATTAATATACGATT
This sequence comes from Magnolia sinica, assembly GCF_029962835.1. Taxonomy (NCBI): domain Eukaryota; kingdom Viridiplantae; phylum Streptophyta; class Magnoliopsida; order Magnoliales; family Magnoliaceae; genus Magnolia; species Magnolia sinica. The sequence goes on from NC_080580.1 coordinate 90,631,505, forward strand.
AATCCAGTCTAAATGCGCATTCTGGAATTTCCTGGAACATGAAGCACAACCACACAAGTCTACTGAAATGGAAGAAAATCAACTATACTTATATATACATATTCAAAAGAATATAAACGGGTGCACAAGGTAACACCCAATAAAATCACAAAAAGAATGGCATGTCCAAAAGAATAAAGCTGAGCCGCTGCTCGGCAATCTAACGAACCATCTACTGATCCGACGGGGTCCCGCTCATCAACTAGAAGTAAGGGAACTCGTCCTCCTCCTCGAGGCTCGCATTGTCAGGCTCCACAAAATCTATATCACCTGCATCTATGAACGGGTCTGGTTGGTGTTTTAAAACACCGTCCCAGAGTGGGAGTGAGTGATCAACTCAGTGGGTGCTATTAGTCTTAAGTTGCAACAAGCATCAGTTATAATAGGAATTTAATGAAAAGCAATCATTCACAAATACCTAACTAATCTTATTAATGCACATGCATGGTGGATGATATGATGTATGCCCTGACCACAACTCTCCCTCGAGCGACTCCGTCTAACGATCGCATATGTCAACACTCCCTCAGTGCCTCGACTGCCGAGTCGCCAACCTAGCTAATGTCGTGCAATGATGATGTTAACCGGGTTCTTAGTTAAGTCCATTCATCCAGCAAATTTGGAAATCTGATACACCCCACATATCATATGCCCTGAACTAGTTGCGAGGCCAAGGCCCCCCAATGTGTGAGGCCGAGACCCCGCGATCCTTGACCCCGTAGGGTTTCCCCCATCCCCGACTTCAAGCACATAGGGGGTGCTGAATGTGAGGTCACTCGCGGTCAGTACAAGGAAGCGCATCACCCCAGCGTAGGCCGACAGCTCGGACATAGTGTCCCATTCCACCATGCTCGGCTCACGAGACTGTGGATCAATATTCCATCCGGTATCGATGGGCTACAACGGTGGCGGGGTGTTCCAGTTTCCATACATATGTGAGCAAACAAGGTTAACAAACTAGGTGGGTCAACCAGTGGACTAAACCACACGAGCCCAAGCAAGTATGTGGCGGAACGACATCGGGTACAAGCGACCCATGTAGCCTAACTACTGCCGCCCACACGTACTCGTCCAAACCCATGGGTTTAGCCTCAAGGTGGTCCCACCAACGAAACCACATTCGCTCTCCTCATGTTCCTAACCAACCTAAGGGTAGGAATAGTGACTCATAGCATGCCAACTACCAATGTAACATCAAGCATATTCAACACCATGTTCTCATGTTGCTCAACATACAATTCAAATTTCCCTAGCAAGCAAATTATTAATATCATGAATAAGGTGTATGTGTGTGGTGTAAGTTGGTGAGGAAGTTAAGCACTTTCTACACCTCAAGGAATCAAATACATAAGAGCAAATGAATCATAGACAATATGAAGCAACATATATAAGAAAAAGAAATCAACCAAACATGAGCATGTAATCATCCATACGCTAGATCATGAGAGAGGCAAGATTAACATCAAAGGGAAATAAACATGCAATTCATACAATTCCAACAATATGTCATCCCTAGGTTCCTCTAGATTCTACCATACAACATACCAAGCAAACAAAATCATTAAACTTCAATTATAGTTGGTGCTAGGCCACCTAAGGATAATAGTCCGCACCTATGGATCGTTGAGATCTTAGAAAATGACCTAGAAACGCCAAACTCGATGTTGATCGGCCAGAATCCTAAGACAATACACTTGCATGTTAGGATTTCATACAAATCCTAGCTCAACACAAAAGATTACAAAAAGGATGGGTGCTTACCTCCCCAATCGGATGAAAATCACTTGTATTTGTGGATGAAGGATTTCTTGAGCAAAGGGAAGAGGGGTTTCTAGATCTCACCTCCCTTGGGCCCACCTTTCTCTCCCTTCTTCCTTCTCTCCTTCTCTCTTTCTCCTTTTTTCTCCTCTTTCTCTCTTTCTCTCTTTCTTTTCTCTAGGGCAAATTCGTATGGGGAGAGGGGTGCCCCAAATGAGGCCCTTTTATAATGCCAGATTTGGTGACAATGGCCCCAAGTGTTGGGTTTTTACTATACTAGACCTATGAGAGGGTCTTTCTAGCCTCTAGGGCCCACTATGGGGTGTACAAGTCAATATACACCATAGGATAGGTAGCCCTAATGATGATTTACGTATGGATATGATCGGCCCGCCATTTGGATGCGCCGATCGACAGATATGATAAGAAGTCTGTTCAACGGTCATCGATAGTCGATCAGGGCCGCGGCTATACGGATATGAGCAGGGAAATATCCTTACTCCATGGGTAAAGTTTGGTCACAAACCGATGGTCTGAAATCCTCAACTTTGTATAAGAGTGAACGACTCAATTCACTTAAGTTCCAACTCCTTCCTTTAGGGTATTTGTACTTCTCATGCACTCGTCCTTCACCTCAAGTTGACCGATTCTGGACCGTACCTAGGTCCGATTCCCGCGATGGTCGTCAAGCCCAATGAGACGGACATTATTCTATAGTTTTGGAACTAGTGGCCCGCAAACAAGCCGTCTAGAGCTTGTTTGGAGAATCAGAGCAGTTCTGGTGGCCCTTTGGCCATGAAACTTATAGGAAAGGTGCTTCATGTCCCGATGAAGGGCCATGCAAAATTTGGGGATGATCGGAAATGAGATTTGGTCGCACGGGTCTGATTCGCGATCAACGGTCACTGTGCCACGATCGGGACCGAGATTTTGTGGGCGGGGGTAGAAAAATATATTAGACCTTTACCGTAAATTTGGAAGAAATCCGACGGCTGAAATGCCTGAAATCTCAGTTTTATTTACCCGTGTCATATTCTAATTCTGGCATTGGTGGGGCACATCTGGCAAGTGCCAGATTCCACTTCTGGGTGTCCACTGGGTCTGTGGTCCGCGATGGTTCCCAAGCCCAGTGAGATCTATGCTCCCCTAAATTTTTATAATTTTTTAACCTTCCCGTGTCGTGGTATAGCCTGCATGGGCTGTCGCTAGGTGTTAACGGCCATCTGGCTTGGAGGCCCGCACCAGGTTCTATCAGGACCCGTCTGACCTATTCAATTAGGCTAATCTTGGTCTAATTTATTTGTGATACCTCACTATGAGTAGCTTAAATGAATGGTCCTGTGGTAAATCCTACATTGACGCCCCACGACACTATTCTGGTTGGGCGGGACGTTACTACACCTGATGTTCAAGTGATTGGGCGGATTCATTGGCTTCCTACGGCTGATTAATCGGACTGGTGCGGCTCTTTACTGGTACCACCCCTGTATACACTGACATTGAGTGTTAATAGTCATTAAGTGATATTATAAGTTAATTAATAGAAAAATTTTCAAGGATTTTTTTAGAAATCTAAAACAGTGAAAATTCGGGACGTTATAGAGATTCAACTAGAAAAATCTCTATTTGTGGTTTTGACTGAGATCAGTTAGGAAAATTTCAGCATAGGGTTTTTTATTGTGTAAGCCCATTGAAAAACACATCTATAAAAGTTTTAAGGTGAACCTTGAAAAACCTTCTTTCTTAGTGAAAGCCAATATCACGTGGGTGTGGATATTGGGAGTGGAGTAGTTGTGTAGTTGTTCTTGAACAGTTGATGTACACACTCGAACCACTATAATTCTTGGAGTTGTGGTGGATGATTGTATTTGATTATGTGTGTGAATGTTGTAATCTATTTCATGCTTTTGTGGTGAATGTTGTAATAGCTAGGTTTATTTCTTTTGCCTCTATTTCGGTTTGAGTTTTTGATACTTACCGACATTCTAAAAATCAGGTTGTCCTATCATAAGCCATTGGTTTTTAGTGTAAAGTTGTCCTTAGAACAACATTTGTATCAACCTCGCAATACTTGCGCGTTTGAGGTTGCTTTTAATTACTGCTATCTGTGTTATCTTTTCGCATTTTATTTTTATTTGGCATAGTCCTATTCAACCCCCCCTCAAAAAAAATATGTGTGAAAAATCTTCAGATAAGTATTATATTTCAAATTTCTGTATTTTTGGTTTGTGAGATTCAGTCAGGAAAATCTCTATTTGTGGTTTTGACTGAGATTAGTCAGGAAAATCTCAGCGTGAGGTTTTTTATTGTGTAAGCCCATTAAAAAGCACATCTGTAAAGGTTTTAGGTGAACCTTGGAAAACATTCTTTCTTAATAAAATCCAATATCCCGTGGGTGTGGAAATTGGGAGTGGAGTAGTCGTGTGGCTGTTTTCGAACAGTTAGTGTACACACTCGAGCCACTATAATTCTTGGAGTTGTGGTGGATGATTGTACTTGATTATGTGTGTGAATGCTGTAATCTATTTCATGCTTTTGTAGTGAATGTTGTAATAGCTAGGTTTATTTCTTTTGCCTCTGTTTCAGTTTGAGTTTTTGATACTTACCGACGTTCAAGAAATCAGGTTGTCCTATCATAAGCCATTGGTTTGCGGTGTAAGGTTGTCCTTAGAACAACGTTTGAATCAACCTCTCAATACTTGTGCACTTGAAGTTGCTTTTAATTACTGCTATCTATGTTATCTTTCCACATTTGATTTTTATTCATGTGAGGCTACCTTTAATATTATATGCCCCTCATGTAGAGCCCAACTTTGAAATGGACTGTCTCTCGTGTGGATCCCGTTTTAATGTGGGTCGTCCATCATGTGGAGCCTTCTTTGGATGTGGGTCATTCATAATTAGTGGCCTACCTTTGCTAGGTCATCTATAATGTGGATCCCAACTTTGATGTCGATCTTTCATCGTGTGGGCCGCCACCTTTGATGTGAATTAACCATCATACGGTCCCACATATAGTTTATCCATGTCATCCATTTATTATGCAAGCTCATTTTAGGGAAGTACCCCAAAAATGAGGTGGCAAATCCAACTCTCAAGTAGACCACACCATTGGAAATAGTGGTGATTGAAAAGGCCCACCATTACAAAGGGCCACAAAAGTACTTATGGGTCAAGCTGATATTTGTGTTTTTTGCGTTCAATTACCCTTGTTTCATGTGGTGTTATCCACCTATGTGTGTGTGTGTGAGTGAGAGAGAGAGAGAGAGAGAGAGAGAGAGAGAGAAGGGTTTTCAACTGGATTGAGAATCAGGCTCAAGTTAAAAGCTCAAACCCAACCTTTGGACTTGTTACAACAGCCCAATCCCAGCAGGTGGCAGTTCAGGCCCAGAAGCCCAGTTGAGGCCAAGTCCTTTTTAACATGATTAAGGCCAATGCCAATGTTTTGGGGATTATGGCTGAGGTCATGCCACTTGGCCACTTACCACCCCTACATTCTACTGGCTGTAGTCTTGCTAACTTCCTGCAAGGTAATGAAAGCCTAGCAAGCTAGATAGAAAGTAGGTTATTAGATGGCAAATGGGCTACTCGGGCCTGTATGACCAAACTCCACAATGCCCACCATGATGTATGTGTTTTATCCCACCCATTCATTTGTTTTTCTAGATAATTTAGAGCATGAGTCCGAATGCGAAGCAGATCCAAAGCTCAAGTGGACCACACCACCACACCACAAGAAACAATGAGATAATGAATGCCCACCGTTGGAACCTTCGTAGGTCCCACCGTGATGTTTATTTGTCATCTACCCATTTTATAAGATCAGATATGTGTTTTATCTATGCCGGTTTGGCCAGTGACCCACCGGTGTGGCCTCAAAATGTTTTCAACGGTAAGCATTCAATCCCCACTATTTCTTGTGGTGTGGTCCATTGGAGAATTGGATCTGCCTAATTTTTTGGATCTTGCCTTAAACTGACCCACCAAAATGGATGGACAGCAGGGATAAAATGCATACATCATAGTGGGGCCCACAGAGCTTCGACACTAGCTAGCTAGCTAGTGCTGGAGAGATGCCACAATGCGTAGAAACGGAGATTATTAGACAGCATACTGATGGGCTGAAATCAATTATTCGGACGGATAGGATCATCTTGGGGCCCTTACTAAAATCGAATCCTAACCTTTAAGAAGGACAGCACGTTCCATTTTTCACTGGCCTTAGTTAACAACTTAACATTCTAGGATTGGGATTGCATAGCGACCCCTCAATAACCAGGTTGGTACTGGTCGGTGCTTTCTTGGCTCACCATGATGTATGAGTTCCATCCACGCCGTCCATCCGTTTTTCTGGCTCGTTTTAAAGCATCTGACAGCTAATGATGAAGATCGAAATCTCAGGTAGACCACACAATTGAAAATAGTAATGATTGAATGCCTGCCATTAAAATTTTCCAAGGGCCACAAAAGTTTTGGATCAACATATTTGTATTTTGCCATCATCCATGTCTAGGTCTGTGTGACCTAATCAAGAGGTTGGATGGAATTACAGTGAGCCCTATGAAGTTTCCAAGGGAGGGGTTTTAATCACAAGCATTTCTTTGTGTGTGGCGTCCTCAATTTGGATCGGCCTCATTTTTGGCTCATTCCTTCAAATAAGTAGAAAAAAAAAGGGATGAACGACTTCGATTTAGAAAACATGCATCAGAGTGGGTCCACACAGCACCGACTAGTACAATCGGACCGGATTAGCGGCTGACAAGGTGAGTAGCCAGACTGGCTACTGAAGTGACGTCATCAAGTTATGTGGGCCCCACCCTGATGTATGTTTTGTATCCATACTGTCCATACATTTTGAAATATCATTTTAGGGAATCATACAAAGAACGAGGCAGATCCAAGGCTGGAGTGGACCCCACCACAGAAAACAGTGGAGAGAGTGACAGCCACCGTTGAAACCTTCCCAAGGTCCACCATGATGTTTATTTGAGATCAACCTGTTTATGTGTTAATGCAGGCATGAAAGAAGGGAAGACACAAATATCAGCTTGATCGAAAACTTTTCAATGGTGGGTGTCACTCTCCCCACTATTTTCTGTGGTGGGGTCCACTCGGGCGTGGGGGCCATAGAACTTGGTGACGTCACTTCAGTAGCCAATCTTGCTACTCACCTGTCAGTATCTAATCCGCGTCCAGTACGACCTTGGTGCTACCCAAACGAGTCCAACATGCATCAAACAGGTTAAGCATAACAAAGGAGGCCGGTTGCTGCAAAAGAAGTTCCTGCGCAATGATATAAGGTGGGGCCCACTTAGATATTTGTGAGAAATCCACTTCGTTCATCTATTTTGAGAGCTCATATTAAGATATATGACTAAAAATGATGTCTCCAAAACTTATGTGGGTCACACAAGAGTAAGTAGTGGAGATTCGGTGTGAATAGTTGAAACGCAATGAATTTTCTATTTCAGGCATTTTTTTATTTTTTATTTTTGGTATTTTCACTATTTTCACTTCATCCCAATGGACAATGGTAATGACCTTATAAACGGTTTAGATGGCATATAAACATCAAGGTGGAGCTAGGAAGGTTTCAACTATATGATTATTATTTTTTTCCTTTCATGTGACCCACTTTAGCTTTGGATCCACTTTATTTTTGGTCGCATGTTCTAAAATGAACTCTCAAAACCGATGGACGGGGTGGATTTCTCACAAACATCTGGGTGAGCCTCACCCAACATACCAGCGCGAAACTTCTTCCTAAAGGACGGACGCGGATTACCTACTGCCACGGCCTGTTAAGAGGTCGGGATAAGCTGGGGTTCACATGGCCCATCGTGTTTTTTATTTTCAATCTAACCTGTTCATAAGGTGATATACACCAGAATGAATGTAAAACACAAATATCAACTTGATTCAAAACTTCTTTGATTTTAAAGATTTTCTCAATTGTAAGAAATTAATTAATCCTTCTATGTGGTCCACTTGTGCCTTGGATATACTTCTATTTTCGGCCAATAATCTAAAATGAAATGGAAAAATGGTTTGCCTTGGATATACTTCTATTTTCGGCCAATAATCTAAAATGAAATGGAAAAATGGTTAGACATAACAGATAAAAGCCATACATCACGCAGGCCACTCGGAGACCTAGCATGTTTACGCACGGCACAAGTTGGGTAGTACATGTTCGAATGGAAAGTGAAGAAAGAGTGTCCAAGTAATATGGGAAATCTATAATGGTATGTGCATGGCACGGCAGTGTTACGGGTTAGGATGAGATCCCAAAATTGAGATCGATCCAAGCTTTCGTGGGGCCCACTGTGATCTTTATCTTCCATCCAACCTGTTCATAAAGTGAATCTCACTCGGATGTAGATAACAAACAAATATCATCCTGATCCAAGATTTCTTTCGGCTACAATAATGTTTCAATGGTGGCCATTCAATCCTGACCATTTCTTATAGCGTGGCCCACATGAGTCTTGGATCCACCTCGATTTCACCTCTCATCATAAACATAAGCTGTTGAAACTGAGGAACATAGTAGATTTGACACAAACACCACCATGGGCCCATAGAGCTTTGTATCACACCAACTAACTAGTGTTACATGAAACCTGCGACCACGTGCATGAGGCAAATATATCTCGTACGCATACAACACATCAGTGGAGGAAAATTTACGATAATCACGTATATCAATTATGATAAAAGAGGACTCTTTCTCAAAACACACCCTTACCTATTTATTCACCAACCTCTCACATCTCTCCCTTACATCTTTCTCACATCTCTCTTACATCTCTCTCACATCTTCCGCATTCTAGTTATAATTTTCTGTGACGCAATGTCGAAGATTTTCTTAGTTTTTTGTTTTGTAGCCATGTGGGCCATGGTGAATGGGAAACGTCCATTGCAGGCTCACCCACAACCTACAGTGCAATGCACTACTAATATGTTCATGGACTTGATTGGTTGTGTGGATTTTGTGTCCGATGGGAGTAAGGTCACAAACCCAAGTATAAGGTGTTGCGGTGGCCTTCAGAAAATAGTGAATGTAGCCCCTAGTTGTGTTTGTCAGGCCTTCAATTTCGCTAAGGGTTTTGGGATTGCTGTAAATATGACTAAGGCTCAACAGCTTCCTTCTTTATGTGGATTTTCTACTGATATCCACTGTGCTGGTAAGTACATCTTTTTTATTTTCTTAATTTTGAAATGTTTTGTTTTAGTCCATGTTATATTTCTTTGTTGTTTTGATTTGGATTTATTTTTTATTTTTTTATAGTTTTTAATTTTTATGCTTTTGTTTTGTACTTGTTTTAGAGAATGGTTTTAATGGGATTGTTGGTATTTTGTATTTTTTATTTTTTTGTCTTATGTGATATTTTAATTCCTAAATCAAGATTTTTTTTTATAGTTTATTTAGAGTTAATAAGGGTGAGTAGTGTAAGTATCAATTGTTGGATAAATGGTTTAAAAAGTCATTTTGAAAATTAATTGAACTATTTAATATTAAATAATATGTTTTTGACCGTTGAGATTTCCAGATTGAGTAGATAATAATTTAAGTTTGAGCTTAATACTCTCATTAGAAAGTCACATTATTCCCTTGCCTTGGATAATTATCTCACCATTTGATTCCCTGGACAATATGCTCTGGGTTGTTCAAGTCTGTAATTTTTCATCAATTGTCTTATTTGTACTTTAATTGTTTTTTATTTAAATTATATTTGTTGTCAATTTTATTGTTTTCATTTTATTGACAGAATTTGATCCTCCTTCACCTGTATGTGATTCTCTTATTTGATAATCAACATTTAAAAAGAATATATATATATAATCTTAAAACTAAGGGTAGTAATAGCGGAACTTAGAAAATATTTCATGTTTAGTAGTGTTTCTTAATGCTGAAGAAGGAAAGCACCTCTTGAGTCTTTTTTGTTGAATTTTTTCCCGATGGGAGTCTAACTTAATGGGGAATGAATAATGCACTCTATGATTATTAATTTTTTAATCCAAAATTATCCTTTGCTAGAGAAATTTTCTCTAACATGGCTCACTTCTCTGAGCCCAACATGATGCATGTGTTTCATCTATTCCATTCATCTATTTTAAAAAATCATTTTAAGGCTTGATACAAAAAATTGAGAGAAATACAAATCTCAAGAAAACAATAGTGATTGGGTATCCACAATTAAAATTCTCCTTAGGCCCAATGTACTGTTTATTTGACATCCAAATGAATGGGAAAAACAAAAATCAGCTTGATCCAAAACTTTTATGGCCCCTAAAATGTTTTTAATGGTCGACATTCATTCAACACTGTTTTCTTGTAATGTGGTCCACTTGAGATTGGGGTATACCTCATTTTTGTTCTCATCCCATAAAATGATGTAGAAACATAGATGGACAGCATGGATGAAACGTATACATCATGGTAGGTCCCACATAGCACCGACAGAGGAGTAGCCAATCTGTTTCGCGGATCGGATACCGACGGGTTGAGTAGCGAGACTGGCAGTGATGTCACCAAGTTATGTGGTCCCCATCATAATGTATGTTTTGTATCCACGCCGTCCATCCATTTGGAAATATAATTTTAGGTGAATAGCCAAAGAATGAGTCAAATCCAAAGCTCCAGTGGACCTCACCATAGAAAACAGTGGGGAGAGTGACGCCCACCATTAAAAACTTAAATAGGCCACACAAGTTTTTGATCAAGCTGATATTTGTTTTTTTCCTTCTTTCATGTCTGTGTTAACTGGTGAACAAGTTGGATTTCAAATAAAAATCACGATGAGCCTTAGGAAGGTTTCAACTGTAGGCATCAATCTCCCCATTTTTTTTTGTGGTGTGGTCAAATATATATTTGGATCTGCCTAATTTTTAAAATCATGCCCTTAATTTAAATCTCTTTATATTAAATCTCCAAGTATATGGACAGTGTACATAAAGCACATACATCATAGTTTGGCCACGTACATCATAGTGGGCCTACAGAACTTGGTGACGCCGCTTCCGCAGTGAATCTCGCTATTCAACCTTTCAGTAGCTAATCTTGCTATTCCGAAAGCCTGCGCTGGAATGCCGGGTGGGTCCACCGTGATGTTTGTGATAAATTCATATCGTTCATCCATTTTCTGAGATCATTTTAGTACTTTATACAGAAAATGATGTGGATTCAAAACTCAAGTGGGCCATACAAGAGGGAAAACTGGGAAAAGAGTTTTCTATGGTTGAAACCTTCCTGGGATCCACCTTGATTTTTATATGCCATCCAAATAGTTTATAAGGTCATTCCCTGGGAAAATTAGTATGATAAGAAACTTTTATGGCCTTAAAAATGTTTCGATGGTGAGGACTGAATCACAGATTTATAACAAACATCAAGGTGGGCCTCACCCAGTATCCCAGCGCACGAACTTCATGCCAAAGGCTTTCGCAGGAAATCCCCGTCCGCTGATCCGCATAAGTAGGATGCGGATTTGCCGGTATACCCACCTCCTGTATTGACGTTAACAAGTTATGTGGGTCCCATCATGAGGTATGTATTATATCAAAACTGTCCATTCATTTTTCGAGCTCTTATTAAGGCTTGAGATGAAAAATAAGACATATCAAACAATCAAATGGACCACACTGCAAAACGCAGGGGGGGATTGAACGTCTACCATTGAAACACTTTTTGGGTCACAAAAGTTTTGGATCAATATGATTTTTTTTTCCTCTTCATACAGGTATTTGTGACCTTATGGACATATTTGATTGAAAATAAACATTATGGTGACGCTACGAATTTTTTAATGGTTAAAATCATTATCACTGCTGCTATTTGTGGTGTGGTCCATGTGATCTTTGGATATGATTCATTTTTTGGATAATTCTCTAAAATGATCTCTAAAAATAGATGAACAGTGTAGATATAATAAATATATCACTGTAGGGCCATATAACTTTGATTTCCTTCCAACCGTACCTATAGCAGCTATATATAGCTGGTGTGTGGTACACCAGCCAATCCACTTCTATCCAAGTAGTACCCGGACGCCGATTCCCGAAAAAGCCTTTCACAGGAACTTCCTGTGGGATGATGTTGGGTAGGGTCCACCGCGGTGTTTTTGAGAAGTCCACCCAGTCCATCCATTTTTCCACGCCATTTAAGTACTTGTGACTAAAATTAAAATTTATTAAATACTTAAGGGTGCCAAACAAGAGGAAACAGTGGGCATTGAATAATGATATTTTAGTTTTCTATTTAGTATTTTAGCTTATATGAATTAAATATAACAAATTTATTTTCATTTAAGAAAAAATAATTTCTTTATAATGTAAAACATTTCTAATCGGGAGATAGGGGCAAATGTGTTAAATTAATATATTTCTGACATTTAAGATGTTTGTTAACAAATGGGTACTTAATTTTCAGATTTCGGTCATAATTATAAAACAAACTTTTTGACTTCAAATTTTAGATTCAGGCTTTAGATTTCAGATTCGGTCTTTAGATTTCAAATTTCACAAACGAGGCCTAAATGCTCTAATTTGTAGATTGAGGGCATTGCACCAAATTAATCGTGAAATATTATTAAATTTCATGATATATAGTACAACCAAACATGCACTTGAGATTTTAACATAGTTTTAAATGTTTTGCCATTCCACAATAAATCTATTACATTCAACTAATTTTTTTTTATATGTTTTTGCAGTGCCATCAAAACCCTTGCCCCCATCTAACCTTGCTCCACCCAAGTCATCGCCATCACCCACACCATCCGCTCCAGTGATTCCACCGAAGCCATCTTCACTACCAAAGTCATCTCCCCCGACTCCATCTCCTACAATGCAATGCACCACTAATCTGTTCATGGACTTGATTGGCTGTGTGGATTTTGTGTCCGATGGGAGTAAGGTCGCAAACCCAAGTATAGGGTGTTGCGGCGACCTTGAGAAAATAGTGAATGTATCCCCTAGCTGTGTTTGTCAGGCCTTCAATTTCGCTAAGGGTTTTGGGATTGCTGTGAATATGACTAAGGCTCAACAGCTTCCTTCTTTATGTGGAATTTCTACTGATATTCACTGTGCTGGTAAGTACATCTTCTTTATTTTCTTAATTTTGAAATGTTTTGTTTTAGTCCATGTTATATTTCTTTGTTGTTTTGATTTGGATTTTTTTTTTTTTTTTTTGGTTTTTAATATTTGTGCTTTTCTTTAATACTTGTTTTAAAGCATGGATTTAGTGGAATTGTTGGTGAATATAATTTTTTTTGTCTTTTGTGATATTTTAATTCCTAAAACAAGATTTTTTATTTTCATTGGAGTTAATAAGGATGAGTAGCGTAGGTATCAATTGTTGGATAAATGGCTCAAAAAGTTGTTTTGAAAATTAATTGAACTATTTAATATTAAATAAGATGTTTTTGATCGTTGAGATTTCCCTATTGAGTGGATGATAATTTGGGTTTGAGCTTGATTATCTCACTAGAAAGTCACATTATCCCCTTGCCTCGGATGTTTATCTCACTATTTTATTCGGCTCTGGGTTGTTTTGAAACTTTTCATCAGTTGTCTTATTTGCACTTTAATTATTATTATTTTTAATTATATTTGTTGACATTTTTATTGTTTTCATTTTTTTGGCAGAATTAGGTCCTCCTTCACCTAGTATGTGATTCTCTCACTTGATAACTGGCTTTTAAAAAGAATATATATTTTATTTTAAAACTAAATGTTCTAATTTATAGATTAAGCGCATTGTACCAAATTAGTCATGAAATATTACTAAATTTCATGATATTTAGTACAACCAAACAGGCACTTAAGATTTTAACTTGGTTTTAAATGCTTTGCCAATTCACAATAATTCTATTACATTTAACTATTGATTAATTTTTTCTATGTTTTTGCAGTGCTATCAAAACCTTTTCCCCCAGCTAACCTTGGTCCACCCAAGTCATCGCCATCACCCACACCATCTGATCCAGTGATTCCACCGAAGCCATCTCCACTACCAAAGTCATCTCCCCCGGCTCCATCTCCTACAGTGCAATGCACCACTAATCTGTTCATGGACTTGATTGGCTGCGTGGATTTTGTGTCCGATGGGAGTAAGGTCGCAAACCCAAGTATAGGGTGTTGCGGCGGCCTTGAGAAAATAGTGAATGTATCCCCTAGCTGTGTTTGTCAGGCCTTCAATTTCGCTAAGGGTTTTGGGATTGCTGTGAATATGACTAAGGCTCAACAGCTTCCTTCTTTATGTGGAATTTCTACTGATATCCACTGTGCTGGTAAGTACATCTTCTTTATTTTCTTAATTTTGAAATGTTTTGTTTTAGTCCATGTTATATTTCTTTGTTGTTTTGATTTGGATTTTTTTTTTTTAATATTTGTTCTTTTCTTTAATACTTGTTTTAGAGCATGGATTTAGTAGAATTATTGGTGAATATAATTTTTTTTGTCTTTTGTGATATTTTAATTCCTAAACCAAGATTTTTTATTTTCATTGGAATTAATGAGGATGAGTAGTCTAGGTATCAATTGTTAGATAAATGGCTCAAAAAGTCGTTTTGGAAATTAATTGAACTATTTAATATTAAATAAGATGTTTTTGACCGTTGAGATTTCCCTATTGAGTGGATGATAATTTGGGTTTGAGCTTGATTATCTCACTAGAAAGTCACATTATCCCCTTGCCTCTGATGATTATCTCACTATTTTATTCGGCTTTGGGTTGTTTTGAAACTTTTCATCAGTTGTCTTATTTGCACTTTAATTATTATTATTTTTAATTATATTTGTTGACATTTTTATTGTTTTCATTTTTTTGGCAGAATTAGGTCCTCCTTCACCTAGTATGTGATTCTCTTACTTGATAACTGGCTTTTAAAAAGAATATATATTTTATTTTAAAACTAAATGTTCTAATTTATAGATTAAGCGCATTGGACCAAATTAGTCATAAAATATTACTAAATTTCATAATATTTAGTACAATCAAACAGGCACTTAAGATTTTAACTTAGTTTTAAATGTTTTGCCAATTCACAATAATTCTATTACATTCAACTATTGATTAATTTTTTCTATGTTTTTGTAGTGCTATCAAAACCTTTTCCCCCAGCTAACCTTGGTCCACCCAAGTCATCGCCATCACCCACACCATCTGATCCAGCGATTCCACCAAAGCCATCTCTACTACCAAAGTCATCTCCCCTGGCTCCATCTCCTACAGTGCAATGCACCACTAATCTGTTCATGGACTTGATTGGCTGTGTGGATTTTGTGTCCGATAGGAGTAAGGTCGCAAAACCAAGTATAGGGTGTTGCGGCGGCCTTGAGAAAATAGTGAATGTAGCCCCTAGCTGTGTTTGTCAGGCTTTCAATTTCGCTAAGGGTTTTGGGATTGCTGTGAATATGACTAAGGCTCAACAGCTTCCTTCTTTATGTGGATTTTCTACTGATATCCACTGTGCTGGTAATTACATTTTCTTTATTTTCTTAATTTTAAAATGTTTTGTTTTAATCCATGTTGTATTTTTTTTTTGTTTTGATTTGGGTTTTTTTTATGGTTTTTAATTTTTGTGCTTTTGTTTAATACTAGTTTTAGAGCACAGATTTAGTGGAATTGTTGGTGAATATATATATATTGTCTTTTGTGATATTTTAATTTCTAAAACAATATTTTTTATTTTCTTTGGAGTTAACAAGGGTGAATAGTGTAGGTATGAATTGTTGGATAAATGGCTCAAAAAGTCGTTTTGGAAATTAATTGAACTATTTAATATTAAATAAGATGTTTTTGACCATTGAGATTTCCATCTTGGGTGAATGATAATTTGGGTTTGAGCTCGATTATCTCACTAGAAAGTCACATTATTCCCTCGCCTTGGATGATTATCTCATTAGAAAGTCACATTATTCCCTCGCCTCGGATGATTATCTCACTATTTCATTCCCTGAACAATAGGCTCATAGTTGTTCAAGTTTGAAACTTTTCATCAGTTGTTTTGTTTGCACTTTAATTTTTTTTTATTTAAATTATATTCATTGACATTTTATTATTTTTATTTTTTTGGCAGAATTTGGTCCTCCTTTACCTGGTATGTGATTATCTTACTTGATAACTGATTTTTAAAAAGAATATATATTTTATCTTCAAACTAAATATTCTAATTTATAAATTAAGGACATTGCACGAAATTAGTCATGAAATATTATTAATTTTCATGATATTTGTACATAAGATTTTAACATAGTTTTAAATGTTTTACCGTTCCACAATGCTTCCATTATATTTAACCATTGATTTTATTTTTTTAATGTCTCTGCAGTGCCATCAAAACCATGATTCCACCGAAGCCATCTCCACAACCAATGTCATCTCCCCCAGCTCCATCTCCAACATAATCGTTGAACTCTGGTGCCACGCAGTCCTTCTTGTTTGTTTAGCTATTGCTACATGCTCCTATCTTTGAGCATGTTATCAGTCATTGCATTGTTTATTTTGTTTTTTAGAGTTAGTTGCATTACTTTAGTAAACCCATTTGAATTACCTATTAGGTTAGTTTTGTTTTTTTGTTTTTTTTTTTTTTTTTAATGAAACTTGGTGTTAATGAAACTTGGTATGTGATTATTTATATATTAGTTACATTGCATTGCCATTTAATTTTGACTGTTGCACTGCTATTACCACAGTGAATATAAATGGGGGCCTTCAGTAACTTATATTTTGTAGACCGCTCATAATATTTGGTTCACCTTGGTTATATCTTCAATGTGAACCGTTCTTCATGTGGGTCCTACCTTTAATGTGGACCCTCAACCTTTGAGGTCTATTTTTGATGCGGGCCACCATCATGCAGGGTTCACTTTGGATGTGGGTTGTCCATCATGTGGGCCCAACTTTAATGTGGACCTTTCATCATGCAAGGCTCGACTTCAAAGTGGGTCATCCATCAAGCGAGTGTGACCTAGATTTGGGTCATCCATCAAGCATGACCTGCCTTAGATGTGGGTCATTCATCATTAGCGGCACAACTTTGATGTGAACTATTCTCATGTGGTGCATGCCCACCTTGATATGGATTATCTATCATTTGGAGCACCCACCGTGGGACTCACTTTTAATATCCATTGCCCATCATGTGGAGCCCACCTTTGATGTGGATTATCTATCCTGTGGAGCACCCACCGTGAGACTCACTTTTAATATCCACCGCCCATCATGTATAGCCCACCTTTGATGTGGACTATCCATTACATAGAGCTTACCTTAATGTGTGTCATCAATATTCTGGGGCTCAATATCCACCATCCATCACGTAGAGCGCACCTTTGATGTGTACTATCTATCATGCATGTGGTCCCCGCCTTCAGAATGGGTTGTTCATCATGTAGAGCATGCCTTCGATGTGGGCCATCCATGATTAGGGCCAACCATTAATGTGAACTATCCGTTATGTGGGTTCCCCCTTGATGCGTCTCATCCATCATGTGGGCTCCACCTTTAATGTTATTGTCCCTCATGTGAGGCTACCTTTAATATCATATGCCCCTCATGTAGTGCCCACCTGGACTGTCTCTAGTGTGGATCCCATTTTTAATGTGGCCGTCCTTCTTATGGAGCCTTCTTTGGATGTGGATCATTCATAATTAGTGGCCTACCTTTGATGGGTCATTTATAATGTGGATCCCAACTTTGATGTCGATCTTTCATCATGTGGTCCCCCACCTTTGATGTGAATTAACCATCATATGGTCCCACATATAGTTTATCCATGTCATCCATTTATTGTGCAAGCTCATTTTAGGGAAGTAGCCCAAAAATGAGGTGGCAAATCCAACTCTCAAGTAGACCACACCATTGGAAATAGTGGCGATTGAAAAGGCCCACCATTAAAAAGGGCCACAAAAGTACTTATGGGTCAAGCTGATATTTGTGTTTGTTGCGTTCAATCACCCTTGTTTCATGTGGTGTTATCCAACTGTGTGTGTGTGTGTGTGTGTGTGAGAGAGAGAGAGAGAGAGAGAGAGAGAGAGAAGGGTTTTCAACTGGATTGAGAATCAGGCAAGGGTTTTCAACTGGATTGATAATCTGGCTCAAGCTAAAAGCTCAAACCCAACATGTGGACTTAAAACTACAGCCGAAGCCCAGCAGGTGGCAGTTCAGGCCCGGAAGCCCGGTTGACGCCAAGTCCTTTTTTAACATGATTAAGGCCAATGCCAATGTTATGGCTGAGGTCATGCCACTTGGCCACTTACCACCCCTACATTCTACTGGCTCTAGTCTTGCTAACTTCCTGCAAGCTAATGAAAGCCCAGCAAGCTAGATAGAAAGTAGGTTAGGTGGCAAATGGGCTACTCTGGCCTGTATGACCAAACTCCACAACGCCCACCATGATGTATGTGTTTTATCCCACCCATTCATTCGTTTTTCCAGATAATTTAGAGCATGAGTCCGAATGCGAAGCAGATCCAAAGCTCAAGTGGACCACACCACCACACCACAAGAAACAATGGGATAATGAATGCCCACCGTTGGAACCTTCGTAGGTCCCACCGTGATGTTTATTTGTCACCTACCCATTTTATAAGATCAGATATGTGTTTTATCTATGCCAGTTTGGCCAGTGACCCACCAGTGTTGCCCCAAAATGTTTTCAACGGTAAGCATTCAATCCCCACTATTTCTTGTGGTGTGGTCCATTGGTGAATTGGATCTGCCTAATTTTTTGGATCTTGCCCTAAACTGACCCACCAAAATGGATGGACAGCAGGGATAAAACGCACACATCATAGTGGGGCCCACAGAGCATCGACACTAGCTAGCTAGCTAGTGCTGGAGAGATGCCACAATGCGTAGAAATGGAGATTAATAGACAGCATACCGATGGGCTGAAATCAATTATTCGGACGGATAGGATCATCTTGGGGCCCTTACTAAAATCGAATCCTAACCTTTAGGAAGGACAGCACGTTCCATTTTTCACTGGCCTTAGTTAACAACTTAACATTCTAGGATTGGGATTCCATAGCGACCCCTCAGTAACCAGGTTGGTACTGGTCGGTGCTTTCTTGGCTCACCATGATGTATGAGTTCCATCACGCCGTCCATCCATTTTTCTGGCTCGTTTTAAAGCGTCTGACAGCAAACGATGAAGATCGAAATCTCAGTTACCATACAATTGGAAATAGTAATGATTAAAGGCCTACCATTAAAAATTTCCAAGGGTCACAAAGTTTTGGATCAAGCTGATATTTGTATTTTGCTTTCATCCATGTCTAGGTCTGTGTGACCTAATTAAGAGGTTGGATGGAATTACAGTGAGCCCTATGAAGTTTCCAAGGGAGGGCTTTTAATCACAACCATTTCTTGGTGTGTGGCGTCCTCAATTTGGGTCGGCCTCATTTTTGGCTCATTCCTTGAAATAAGAAGAAAAAAAAAAGGGATGAACAACTTCGATTTAAAAAACATGCATCATAGTGGGTCCATACAGTACCGACTGGTATGACCGGAGCGAGACTCGCTGCTAAAGTGACATCATCAAGTTATGTGGGCCCCACCATGATGTATGTTTTGTATCCACACTGTCCATACATTTTGGAATATTATTTTTAGGGCATGATGCAAAGAACGAGGCAGATCCAAGGCTGGAGTGGATCCCACCACAGAAAATAGTGGAGAGAGTAACGCCCACCGTTGAAACCTTCTGAAGGTCCACCATGATGTTTATTTGAGATCAACCTGTTTATGTGTTAACGCGGGCATGAAAGAAGGGAAGACACAAATATCAGCTTGATTGAAAACTTTTGTGGCCCTTAGAACTTTTTAATGGTGGGTGTCACTTTCCCCAAAGTTTTCTGTGGTGGGGTCCACTCGAGCTTTGGATCTGACTCAGTCTTTGTATGATGCCCTAATATGATCTCTTCAAATGGATGGACGGTGTGGATACAAAACATACATCATAATGGGTACCATAGAGCTAGGTGACGTCACTTCAGTAGCCAATCTGGCTACTCAACCTGTCAGTATCTAATCCGCGTCCAGTACGACATTGGTGCTACCTAATCGAGTCCAAACATGCATCAAATAGGTTGAGCTTAACAAAGGAGGCCGGTTGCCGCAAAAGAAGTTCCTGCGCAATGATATAAGGTGGGGCCCACCGAGATATTTGTGAGAAATCCACTTCGTTTATCTATTTTGAAGGCTCATTTTAGGACATATGACTAAAAATGATGTCTCCAAAACTTATGCGGGTCACACAAGAGTAAATAGTGGAGATTCAGTGTGAATTGTTGAAACAGTCTTAAGGCAATGAATTTTCTATTTCAGGCATTTTTATTTATTTATTTATTTATTGATTTTTGCACTATTTTCACTTCATCCCAATGGGCAATGGTAATCACCTTATAAACGGTTTAGATGGCTTTTGTAATGTTTTTATTTATAATTTTATTTATTTTTTTTGGCCTTAATTTAAGTTGACTGTATACCCATTTGTAATGGTTGTTATCTGTTTTTTTGTTTTGTCCTTTAATTTTTTAATTATGTACTTGAATATTATAAGGTTGTTTATTGCGCTTGTGTTGCCTTTTATACCTATCTTCGCATTTTTTTTTTTCATTTATTAACCTCTTAAAAAAATGTGTGAAAATCTAAGTATTAATTTAAATTTAATTGTGGTTTGGAGATTAATGGAAACTATTTTGGTTTTGTGGTTATCGAAATTTTTGTGGGTTTTAGGAAGCAGGGAAAAAGGGGTTTTATTGGGGAACCATTCCAATCCAAGTTTAGGTGAACTTGGAAAACATTTTTCTTAATAACCAATACCGTGGGTAAATGGATATAGGTGTGGGTTTAGCTTATTGTAAACTGAGCCAATTATGTTTTGGGGTTATGGTTGAGTATCTTTTGCTCTTTTGGTTGAATTTTATGCTTGTGTAATTCTTTGTATGCAGTTGATTTTTGGTAGTTTATTAGAAATTTGATATTACACTATTGTTGATAAATGCCAAAGACCTTATTTGTTTCCAGGTTTTATTTGTTTCCTTAATTTTAATGATATGACCAACCTTTAAATAATGCCTTGTAGATTTTAATGGTGTCTGTTGATTTTTATTTGGTCTTCACATTTGTCGATTTTTATGTGGGTCCCACCTTTATTAATTTTCCACCTGTACCCCAATTTGTGGTAATTGGACCTCTTTCGTCTTGTCTGCACCTTTATGGTGAATTAAGATCTTTTGGACCCAAATATGGCTCCATTCTATAGTGCCAATCATTGGGAATAGTTAAATCCAACATTCGGACAAATTGGGAAGTATTTTGGCCCTTTTCGCCAATTTGGAAGCTTTCCTTTTCATGGTATTACCCTCATTGGTGTTTATGGGTAAAGAAGGAGGGTTTTGGCTAAAGAAAGGCCAAGTTTTTTGGTTTAAATCACTCTAAGTAAACACACCGAACCAGTGGATTGAAATAAGGCCCAACAAGGGGTCAATTTTCATTTGGCCAATGCCATTTTTTGATTAAGGCCTTGGATGTTTTATTACCCCTTATGGTTGATTCCAACCTTGGGTGAAGCGCAACCGAAGTTAATGGAAATTTTGCGTTTTAATAGAAAGAGCATGTTATTGAAACCCACCTCGGCAAAACCACCAGATGGCAATTAGCCACAGGTCAATTTAACAGCAAGGCCAATAAATGGTGCCCCATATGGAACCTGAGGTCCAATGACTTTTGGAACTACACCCATTTATGATAGTTTGTATTTTAAGCCTTGGATGCCACGGGTGGCAAAAGTTAACTTGATATCCCCATATTTCTTGGTGGTATTGAAATGGCTCAATTTGGCTGCCAATACACCTTTACCAAAATATCATGGGGTAATTAATTTAGGATGGAGCGATGCGCCTAGCGGTGGAAGAGCCAAATTGCAGAAAGGCAGATAATGCAATACACGTTGGAACTTGGCCAAGTCACCTGGTTTAAAGCGGTCTCATTTAAAGAAAAGGGTATTATTTAGTTAAATTCCATTGCAGGTTATTCTTGGCTCAACAGTTTTGGTAAGTTCATCCCCTATTTTTCTTTGTTTTGGGCTCCCAAAAGTAAATTAGGAGGTAAATTTGGAAATTTAAATTTAAATTTATTAGGTCACTTGGGTCTAATACACATCATCATTGGCCTCAAGAGGCTTGAAATTAGGTAGGCCTATAAGTTCAAGGGAGGGTTTATCACAAGATTTTTTTGTCGCTCAATTTGATCGGCCATTTTGGCTATTTTCAAATTAGGATGGTTATTGAAACGCATCGTGGTCAAACAGACTAAAATCGGACCGGATTCGCTACAAGGGTGGTACCATCCAGGCCTTTAGTGGCCCTCCTATCATTTTGAAATTGATAACTCATACATTGGGATCATTTCAAAAAGGGAAACCCGGGTGGCCCCAAAACCAATGAAGAGTTATTTACAAAATGTTAATCTGGCCAAACTTTTTGGATCCTTATTTTAATGGGAATCAAAAAAATTAAAATTGTTTGGCTGAAAATTTAAAAATTATTACAATTTGTAATTGCCAACATCCGCGGGGCCTGTGTACGTCACAGAAATTGGTTACAGTCAGCTTAAATCCAAGGGGAAATAAATGGGCTCCAAGGTAAATGATCCATTAGCTCAGGCCTTTAAAGTAGCAAAATTAAAGGTGGTATAATCCCAATTAAAGGAAAACCTCTGCTTACACAGTAATTATAGATCACATCCTGTGTAAACAGGTGGTGAGGCCCAAGAAAAAAAGTTAATTGTAATAACAATTTTAACAAGCGATAGGTGCAGCCTTAAAAGAGAGATGTTTCATAAATTATACAATGGATATTATACGTTAAACAGATGTAAAAGAGAGTGTTTTCATTCTTTATTTCCAACATAAGCTCATCTTTGGTTCCTATTTGTTGTTGTTGTTGTTTCTGTCATTACCTTGGATTTGTCTTCCGTATGGTTATTCTTGTAGCTGTTTTTCCTTCTTAATAAATTTTGATTACCTTTAAGAAAAAATCAACCATCCCCATTGCTCATAAATGGCACATCTTTTAAGCTATCATACCAATTTGTGGAGTTCCAATGTCATTTAACACCAAAATAAATAATTAAAGTTTGGGACTTTTATTGATCACAATATTAATTCTCTTTTGTTATGCACAGGCACCTAGGAAGCGGTAGGTAGAACCTTGAATCTGATATGCCTGAAGTTAAACACATGAGTGTGCAGCGAGGAATGGTAACTTTTCCATATCCATGCATTAATGTCCCATAGTGGAGGATTACTAAGAATACCTAGGTGGATCTCTTTTATGGAATGTCATATTCAGCAAATGATGAGATTGTGTCCTTCAAAGACCTTATGAACATTTTAATTGTGGTATATTTGAAAGGTACTTCAAATAGTTTCAAGTCTCCTATGGACCCCACATAGATGAAAAATTAAAAAAAAAAAATAGATTAAAATTTTAAAAATTCTTTTAAAAAACCTTCTCTTAATTTTTAACAATTACTAATCCTCTTTCCTTTTTATATTTTTGGACCAATGGATCTACTCAATTTTCGGTTTTACATTGGAAATTGGAAGGTTTCATTGAGATAAACCTAATTTGACTCCAATTAATCAAACCTGAGTGAATAATGGTACAATAGGATAAATATCCCAATTTTAGTGACTTTTGTAGAGGAGGTACATTGGTATAATGTCGAGGAAAGTGGCCAAGGAGTGAATTGTACTATTGTTCCTTTTTGTGGGTTTTGTTTCGTTAATGATCTAAATTTTTTTATTATTTTGTTTTCTTTGTATTTTTTTTACAATTTAATTTTAAATGATTTTAATTTTATGAAAAAATGGAATTTTTTTTTTTCTATTGTTTTTTTCTAATTTGTTTTTTGGTTTTGATTAATTAATTTAATATCAACTATTTTTTATCTTTTTGTTTTTTTTTAAATAATGTGTATTTTAATATGAATAATTTAAGATTTGTATTAACCAATATAGAGGTATCACATAAATAGTTTCATTGTGATATAGTTGGCAAAATATTTCCTTTAGATTAACTATTTAAAATTTGATAATTTTTTTAAGACTCGGGTTATATTGGATAATCTTTATTTAGAAATATATTATAAAATTTTTAAAATTTGTTAAAGAAATATTTCAATTCTTAATAGTTTATTGATTTATTTAATTTTCAATTTTTTTGTATTTGTTGTAGATTAACTTATATTGTTTAATTTTGTTTTTTGGGCCAAATGATTTCAAATGGTTCGTCACATTTGCATTCTCAACCCCAAATTATTGTATATCCCCTTAAAATATTAAGTTATTGGGAAATTGGATTATTTCAGAAATGGCTAACCCAATTTTAAGGTCTTATTAGCCGTGGAAAAAAAATACGTTTTGAAGCCCAAAAGGGATTAACCTCTTGATTATTGAATTTTCAAATCTTTGGTGATATTTTTTTCTTGAACATTTTTAACTATGAATTTTTGATCCATTGACCTAAATCTTTGGTTTAAATCTTATATATATTTAATATTAATCTTTAGGATGGTATATTATTTTTGATAAAAATGATCTTAAATGGTATAAACATGGGAAAGTTTAATAATATTAATCAATTTTAAATTTTTGTTTTTTTTTAACCGTTTTAAGGTTTAGTTTCCTCTCCCTCCCTTCCCTCGTTCCATTTTTGAAAAAAGGACCATTTTCGAAAACCGTTTAGAACTGTGGAGATAAGTTGTGGCCAAATCAATGGTGTTTTGGAGCCCCTATAATTTTTAACCTTTAGTATCTGCCAAATTACCATTAATTGGGGCCAATAAGCTAAAGTGGGCAATGATAATGTATAATTTTTTTCTTTTTATTTTTACTTAAATTTTTAAAAAAATTTTTATTAAAAATTCTAAAACCCCTTTTTGGGGGAATATTGGAAAATTGTTAAACCATTTAAAATTGTTAAATGTAAAATAGATTTAATTTGGGCACTAAAATATTCAAATGTTTAGCTTTGTATTGCTTTAATTTCAATTAAAAGGAACTGAATTGGTTTTACAATTATTTGGTGAAATCAATTATATTCGAAAAATCATTAATTTTACATGTTTTCAAATATCCCAAAAGGAAATTTTCTTAAATGGTTTCCTCAACGGCCCACTTGTTTTCATCCAAATTATTTCAAAGCATTTAAAATTTATAAGCTATTTAAAATTGCAAAAATCTTAATGGACTGAGGGGGATTGTATCCAGGATTACAAAATTTTGGAATGTGGTTTTTTTTCCCATCCAGATTTGGGATTTCAAAGAAACTTGCCCAATTTTTGTATCCACAGTTATATTTTTTATTGAGTTATCATTTTAATTTTTGTATATGATTGTTATTAAATTGGGTTTTTTTTGCTTTTCAACCTTAACATAACGATCAATCTCTTTGGCATTTTTGTGATCCTAACAAGGGGATTCTTATGAAAGGGGGCTGCCAACCAAAAGTTTTTTTGATTTTTTTTTATAATTTTTATACAGGGAATAGGGTATGACAAGATAGTTAATTTCATTTAATTTTAGTTTGTTTTACAATTTTTATATAAATTTTTTAGATGATAAAATTTATTTTATTAATATATTTACTATGTTTATTTCAAATTAGGACAGTTGAGATTTAAATAACTTTTTAAAAGATTACTTAATAATGGCCTATATTTTTTAAGCTGGAGACATCAATACACTGTTTCCCATTGCCATGCATCAGGAAGTTCTTACATTAATAAATATATCCCAGCTTTAATTTTAATTTTTATTTAAAATAAAAAATAAAAAATTAG
Organism: Magnolia sinica; assembly: GCF_029962835.1. Taxonomy (NCBI): domain Eukaryota; kingdom Viridiplantae; phylum Streptophyta; class Magnoliopsida; order Magnoliales; family Magnoliaceae; genus Magnolia; species Magnolia sinica. The sequence continues at coordinate 90,657,162 of NC_080580.1, forward strand.
AATGTGAGGTTATGATATGAACCGAAATTAAGAAAGATAATTTGAATCTGACCAATCTGATTTTCGGACCGTTGCTTAGCAATAATAAGTTCCAAAATTAGATCGATTTAATTTAAGTAAGTGTGTATTACATTACAAATTTTGAGTGCCTGCGTATGGATGTTTGTAATCATCTTACCAGTTGGGATTATATAACAAATTTTTATGTGGATTTTAAAAACTAGTTTAAAAGCTTTATATTTTCGATTTTAATGAGGTTTTATTTTGTTAATTTTATTGGATTTTTGTCGCTTTGTGCAAATTTCATAATTTTAAATGGAATTTTATTTAAATTGTTTGAATTATCTTGATCTTTAAACTACGATGGTTGGTGGACCATGATTCAACAAAAACGAAGCAGTCCGTTTGAATTCCATTTAAGCGGGAAAAGAGAGAATATCTCTTTTTATGCTTGAGATGATGACGCTAATTTTATGATTTTAGGCATTAGATATAATATTACGATTATTTGACTTAATTATTAATTTTAATTTGAATATATTTAAAATGTTTTCTTTATAGTTTCCTAGAATACACGTCCTTTTAAAAAATTTTTATTTTATTTTTAATTTGTTTAATTTTATTTTTGTTTATTAATAAATTTTAATTTTGAATATTTATTAATTTAATTTTTAATTATTTAAATATATTAATTTAATTTTATCTATTTTTCCCTTTTAATATGTATCCACAAGGATATTCATTTTGGAATACCATAAAGTTTCCTCCAAAAATGAACTTGCATTTAAATTAATAGTAGTTTCCAGATTTTGATGGTGCCTGGGTAAGGTTCCTTAGAAAAGTTATCCCGGTTTGCGGCCTTAACATATAGGCCTTTGGGTTTGTTTAACCCGGGTTCTTGCCTTTAATAATTTTTATTATTGTTTTGATTTTTATTTTTGATTTTTTGTTTTATGGTATTCTTATTTATTTTTTTAATTGTCTTTTTTTTTTTATTAATTTAATTATTAAATATTTTTATTTAATAATTAAACGTTTGGAATTATAATGATATTATTTATTTTTTTAGTACCAAGATTTTAATATATTTTAATATAATGTATAATACACATTTTCTTTAATTTATTAAATAAATTTTTTCTTAATTTATTAAAATGATAACCCTGTGGGATGTATCTCAAATATTCCCCTTTATTTTCCTGAGCATTTGCCAATTTTATACTTAAAATGGTTGATTTTATTTGGTTATTTTAAAAGTCTTTTCACTTAATGTTTTTATTATTTCGCTTTAATTTTTATTTTCCTTTAATTTTTTTTTTAAGATGTAGAAGCCCACATTAGTAATTTTAATCAACTAATTTATTTAATTTACCAAATTATCTGAAATATTTTATTTCATGATATTGTCATAATTTCTTTTAGTTTTTAATTTTTTTAAATATTTTTTTTTTTCCCTCACAAATTACTATTTAAAATTATTTAATTAAATTTGTTTCCTTCAAATTGCCCTAATTGCTACAATGATTATCTTAATTTTCGTAGTGAGTAGGTCTTATAAAAGTTAGTTTCTCCCAAAATTTTACCTATTGTTTGCTTTTAATTTTTTGGTTTTAATTTTTGGATTCTTTGGTATGTTTTTATTTAATTTAGAAATACTATATGTAATATTTATCAATTTAAATGTTTGGTTTAAATTGTATTTTTTTTTAATTTTATTTTGGTTAATTTTGGTTTTATTTTATATTTAATGGTTTTTGGCCTTCATTTAATGTTAATTTTTCTACATTGTTCTTTAAAGGTATTTTTATTTTAAAACTAAATTTTTTTTTTTTAATATTTGTTGAAATTTATCAAAAAATTTTTATTAATTTATTTTATTTTGACACTATTTCATCTTTTATTTTTTTTTAACTATTTTTTTTTCATCCATCCATTATTCTTTATTAATTTTTTCCTGTAGTTATTATTTTAACTCAATTGGTTTCCTAATTCTAATAACATTGATTTTTCATTTATCATTTTTTATAGTGTTCCCGTAAGCTAGGTTCATTTGATAATGCTATATTAGTTTTGATTTTTTCCATAATAATTAAAAAATGATTTGGTTCCCTATTGAGTAATAATTAAGTTTTGCTGATTTATTACCTTTTAATGTATATCTTTGCTCATGTTTATTCACTAATTATTGGGTTTTAACCTTTATCATTTCATTTGGTAACTTTAATTTTTTTATTTTTTCATTTTTATTTTATTTTTTTTTATCATTGATGACTACTTTTTTTTTTTTTTTTTTTTTTTTTTTTTTAAGAAATTGGATATTGTGGTAAAATTAATTTATATTATTAATTAATTGCTTGGCCATTTTTAATTTTACCAAATTTTCATGTTTTGGTAAAAAGGGAAGGATTTAATTTTGGGTAACTGGTTAAAGGTCCTGAAAATTAATTTAATATAACTTACATGATTTTTGGCCCGGTTTAAACTTTTTGGGCCAATCTTTTGGTTAGGCCAATCCATGGGCCACAATCCCTTCCACTACAGCCATTCACGTGTATCTCACTTACCCAAATGGCATTCCAAAAGTACTCCTGGGTTTTCCATGCCAAATTTTTACTTATTGGTTCTTGATTGTTTTATTAATTCCTTTTTCAGAATATTTCTGAGCCAATTGGATTAAGTAAGTTTCCAAGTTAATACCTTAATATACCCTAAGAAATTTGGGATTAATAAATAGCCCTTTAATTTCATCATTTTAATTTTATTTGTTACTCCATTTATACTATCTTTATGTGTCATCTTAAACCTTTGTCCATTCAACATTTTACACCTGTCCCCATATTTCCAATGGTCTTAATTTGCCCATCTTTTTTTTTTAGTTTGGTCATTTCTTGAAATTGTCTTTTAGGTTTTTGGATTTATTTAACATTAGGGTTTTTTGATTTTTTAATTCCAATTGTAATTGAGGGTAAATATAGTTCATAGAATGCATGCAAATGTTCGATAGGAATAAAATTTCCAAATTAATTTTGACCCATTGAATTGTTCTATTGGAAGGCCCAAGGTCACTTAATTCTACTTGAAGCCTTTATTCTGGATTTGGTTTATGGTGTTATTCCACTTGTGGTTTTGGGAAAAGGGTATAAGGTTATATGGCACAAGGTCCTTTATTATATTTGGCAATTTTAGTCATTCTAATTTCAGCACCAAATGGTCCCCACCAGTTGGAATTTTACTTTATCATGATTGTTCCCTTATTAATTATTCTAGTTAACTTGACTATTTATAATTCCCCAATAAAATGTGGTGGAAATTACTTTACGAATTTGAAATTACAACGCCCCTTAAGTTTTAAAGGGCTTGTTCCACCATTTGTTGCCAATTTGACTTTTGGTTTCGACACATTATTGGCCCTTATTTATGTTAGAGCAAAAAAACAATTGGTAAGTCATGACCATGGTCCCACATACCCTGTTACCAAAGATTGCACTTCAAAGGCATCATTTCCCAAGTTAGGTCCTTCCCCACCTATTTGTGTGTACCACTTTAATTGTATATTTTGATTGCAAGCCAATGGTGGAGTGCCAAAAATGTGGAAAAACCTATAGAACCTTGGGAAGTGCCATGAGAATTAGAATAACTCGTTTTGGTTTTTACGCTAAGGTCATTTGGCATTGAATATAACCTGGTTAGAAGGGGAACAGTTAAATTTTCCTGGTATTACACTGCTTTATGGATTCCAATTGTCCTTAAATTGGATTTTTTTGGAACCAGGTTTTTTTGGGGGGGTTTTTTTTTTTATATTTTAAAAATGTTTTTTATTTTTTATTTTGGTTTTTTGGGTAAAAAAAATAATTTAAAAATTTTTTATTTTGGGCTTTGTGATAATTTAAAAAATTTTTTTGGTTTTAAAGTTTTTAAAATTTTGGTTGGCCTCTTAGGGTCCCCCCAAAAAAAAAAGGGAAAAAATTTTAAATTTTAAAAAGGTTTTTTTCCATTTGACTCCTCTGTTTTTTTTTTTTGGGTTTTAAGATTCTTTATGATTTTTCCCCAATTTTTCAAGGAAAATTTTCCCATATTCGGGGGTTTCCCCTTTTATCCCCCAATTTTGGTCCCCTTTAAACTTTAAACCCCAAATTTTGGTTTGGGCCCAAAAAGTTATTTTTGGGCATATAACTTTTAATTTTTTTTGCTTTTATTTTGTACTTGTTTTAGAGGATGGATTTAGTAGGATTGTTGGTGATTTTTTTTTATTTTTTTTTTGTCTTTTGTGATATTTTAATTCCTAAATCAAGATTTTATTTTATTTTATTTAGAGTTAATAAGAGTGAGTAGTGTACAGATCAATTGTTGGATAAATGACTCCAAAAGTCATTTTGGAAATTAATTGAACTATTTAATATTAAATAAGATGCTTTTGACCATTGAGATTTCCATCTTGACTGGATGATAATTTAGGTTTGAGCTTGATTATCTCGTTGGAAAGTCACATTATTCCCTTGCCTTAGATGATTATCTCACCATTTAATTCCCCATATAATAGGCTCTGGGTTGTTGAAGTCTGTAACTTTTCATCGGTTGTCTTAGTTGCAATTTAATTGTTTTTTTTGAACTATATTTGTTGACATTTTTTATTGTTTTCATTTTTTGGCAGAATTTGGCCCTCCTTTATCTGGTATGTAATTTTCTTACTTGATAATTGGCTTTTAAAAAGAATATATATTTTATCTTAAAACTAAATGTTTTAATTTATAGATTAAGGGTATTTCACCAAATTAGTTGCAAAATATTATTAAATTTCATGATATTTAGTATAACCAAACAGGCACTTAAGATTTTAACATAGTTTTAAATATTTTACTGTTCCACAATAATTTTATTACAATCAACTATTGATTTTTTCTATGTTTTTGCAGTGCCATCAAAACCTTTTCCCCCATCTCACCTTGCTCCACCCAAGTCATCGCAATCACCCACATCACTTGCTTCGGTGATTCCACCAAAGCTATCTCCACAACCAAAGTCATCTCCCCCGGCTCCATCTCCAACACAACCGTTGAACTCTGGTGCCACGAAATTTTTAATTTCTTCTGCAGTCCTTCTTGTTAGTCTAGTTATTGCTACATGTTCCTATCTTTGAGCATGCTATTAGCCATTACATTGCTTATTTAGTTTTCGTAGGGTTAGTTTCATTATTTCTGTGAACCATTTTAATTACTTATTAGATTTTTATTTTCATTTTTTGAAACTTGGTGTTACAATACATTACATTATTTAATGAATTTTTTTAAACATAGGTACATTGCATTGCCATTTAATTTTGACTGCTGCACTACTCTTACCACAGTGAATATAAATGGAAGCCTTCGCTAAATATTTGGTTCACTTTGGTCATATCTTCAATGTGAACCGTTCTTCATGTGGGTCCACACCACAAGAAACAACCGGATAATGAATGCCCACTGTTGGAACCTTAGTAGGTCCTACCATGATGTTTATTTGTCATATACCCATTTTATAAGGTCAGTTATGTGTTTTATCTACGCCGGTTTGGCCAGTGACCCACTGGTGTGGCCCAAAAAAGTTTTCACCGGTAAGCATTCAATCCCCACTATTTCTTGTGGTGTGGTCCATTAGAAAATAGGATCTGTCTAATTTTTTGGATCTTGCTCTAAACTGACCCGCCAAAATGGATGGACAGCAGGGATAAAACGCATACTCATGACACTCTTATCGTACTGGGTAAACTCGGCTGGACCCACCTTGAATGCATGTGGTCTATCCACGCCGTCCATCCGTTTTTACATCTAATTTAAGGCGTTGAGCCCAAAATTGAAGCATATCCAAGATCAAGTGGATCATACCAGTGGAAACAGTGGGGATAATGATTTCCACGGTTGAAACCTTTCCAGGCTCCACAAATAATGTTTATTTGTCATCCAACCTCTTCATAAGATCATACAGACATGGATGAAGGGAAAACACAAATATAATCTTGATCCAAAACTTCTGTGGCCCCCTAGAATTTTTCAACGGTAGACAGACGTTCAATTCAACTGTTTCCTATGGTGTGGTCCATTTGAACATTTTATATACCTCATTTTTGGGTCCTAGACCTAAAATTATCTTCTAAAATGGATGGACAGACAAGATAAAATACATAAATTATCTTCTAAAATTGGTTCCTCCGTCTATTTTGTATAATCCTTCAAATTTCCACATACCAAAGGAATAGAATCCCGTTTGAAACTTCTCTTTTCGAGTAATGATCTACAGGTGTGAGTGTACGGCAACTTTCCCATGGAAAGAGATTCAATCGACCTAACTGACATTAACAACACCTATCTGGACCGTCCATTAAGTCCAGTGCACTCTCTATCTGCTTCCCTGAAAAATTCATACTGATCAGATAATCCACAACCTGCGGTTAGTGGTATGCAAGATGGACCCCACAAGTGACAAATCCAGACGGTTCATTATGTGGACCTCACGTAGATCAATCATATGGCTGATTGGCCACAACGCGTGGAATTGGAGATTAAAAGACATCATACCCATGTGCTGAATTCAATTATTCGGACGGTTAGGATCATCTTGTGGCCGTTGCTAAAATCGAATCCTAACCTTCAGGAAGGATAGCACATTCCATTTTTCACTTAACATTCTCGGACTGGGATTCCGTACTGACCCCTCGGCTTGTACTCCATCCAAGCCGTCCATCCATTTTTCTGGCTCATTTTAAAGCATCTGACCACAAATGAGGAAGATCGAAATCTCAGGTAGACCACGCAATTGGAAATAGTGATGATTGAACGCCTACCACTAAAAACTTCTAAGGGCGATAAAGGTTTTGGATCAAGCTGATATTTGTATTTTGCCTTCATCTAGATCTAGGTCTGTCTCTGTGACCTTACGAAGAGGTTGGATGGAATTACAGCGAGCCCTTTCCAACGGAGGGCGTTTAATCACTAACATTTCTTGGTGTGTGGCATCCTCGATTTGGATCGGCCAAACTTGGATTAAAAAAAGCATGCATCGTTATGTGGACCTCATGTGGATCAATATGTAGCAACTTTGGCCACGGATTCGAGATCCAAGCCGTTCATCAAAACTCGGTCATACCTGTTACAGATGTGGATGGGCAGGATTATTCATGCAAGCAGGCATACCAGACATCCAAACCATATACTCGGATTTGTGGTTTCATGACTGTGAATGGGCCGGGCCGGACCGGTCTGTCAGGCCTTCAGGCCTGACCTGCTTTTGGTGAAGATGAATGGGCATGTAAATCCCTGATGTGGACTCGTCCAATCGCAACGCATGTGCGCGTCTCGTGGTGGGACTGCCATGTCAGTATCAAAGGAAAGGGTAAATTCGTCATTTTATCTGCATTAAGTACTCGAAAATTCAGGCCCACTTCATGGACTGCACCACTTTGAATTTCTATTCGTCCACGTCAAGGGGGGGCCCATGGGGATTCTTGTAACCTGGGTGTGGTCTGGAAAGCGGGCCCCCAGGTCAGGCCTTGGCCTAAATTTATGCACCTCATATTTGGTAGCATGTCCTAAAATGAGATCTCAAGACGGATGAACCGGCTAGATTTCCCACAAACATGACGGTGGGCCCCACCAAGCATCCTTGTGCAGGAAATCCGCGTCCCGCGTGCCTGATGAACGGCCTAGATCTTGCCCGGAAGTGGGGTGACTGGGCTTCGGATCAGATTATCATCATGGGCCATCTTGGGCTTGCCTTGTTCAGCCCATCAGGAGCTTAGGCATTCGACAGCCCTAACCATAGTATCTTGGACCTTATAGATCTACCGATCATCAGGCCTTAAGGCATAGGACATCCTAGCCTTCAGATTTTGTTCTGCAAATAAACGGTTGAGAAGAGAAATTAGCTATTACACTTCTTCTTCTTCTTCTTTTAAAAGAGGGACCAATATTAGTAGCAAGACCTAAACTGAGTTCCATGATGATAATTCACTGTCTGAGCCAGGGTCTTTCTTCTTTTAAAAGAGGGACCAATATTAGTAGCAAGACCTAAACTGAGTTCCATGATGATAATTCACTGTCTGAGCCAGGGTCTGACTGCCCACTTCTGTGAAAGATCAGGGCTTTTCATCAGGTGTGACCCATCATCCATTATATATGACAAAAAAGCCCTTCAAACCTTAAACTGAAAGGGCTGACCAGGCTAGCCTTCTGCAGCACCATTGGCTACACAGTTTTGTCATCTGGTGCTTTTAAATACATGGATGGGGCGACTCATTGATCCGAACCATCCATTAGGTTGGACCCACTGTCAACAGGCCACTAAAATTGCATATCGAACACATGGAACCATTTTTGTTTCATGGACGATCTGAATCAGAGAAGGTCCATGGAGCAAGATAGCCCCATTTTGATCACATGACACAGCTCTGGAAAAAATGGTTATGAAAAGAGAGGGCAAGATATGGAAGTCCAGCATCTGACCACCAAAACTCTTTCTGGCTCAGTCAGGTGTTATGAGAGGCAATGCCAATCCAAAGTAGGCTCAGCCCAAGACGGATGAACCTGATACGAATGGCCAAGATACAACTATTATCTGATCTGGTGTTGACCATCTTTACTAGTAATCCAGCAATAATAGGTAGAGATGCAGATACCCCAACAGTGGACCCCACACTTGTGGGGACACTGATCGAAGCATACAACTGGAACTTCCTAGGGCAAAATCTTTCACATTTTATTGGGGCTGCTGCTGATGGCCTGCAGCCCTAAGCTCTGTAGGCCCGCCATGATGCATGTTATATCCACTCCATCCAGCTGTTCTGCCAGCTCATTTTTAGACATGAGCCCAAACACATGGCAGATCCAAAGCTCAAGTAGACCACACCACATGAAACAGTGGGGAAAAAAAATGCGCACATTGAAACCATCCTTGGGCCCACCTGTGATGTTTATATGCTATCCAAATCCAACCCATTCACAACATTAGTCTTGACCTTGATGACCCGAAACATAAATATTAACTTGATCCAAAACTTTTGTAGCTGCAAAGAAGTTTTTAATGGTGGGCACTCAATCCCTACTGTTTCCTGTGTGGTCCAATTGAGCTTTGGATCCACCTCGTGTTTGGGCCCATGTCCCAAAATGAGCTGGCAAAATGGATGGATGGGGCGGATACGACATGTACATCCCTGTGAGCTCAGAGAGTTTTGGAATGCAGGAATCCCTGCATCCTGCAACCCTCGGCTGCAGGCAATGCGTCCATATCTTTTTCTTAACCATCTACTAGTAGTTCAACTGATTGGCGGCTTGGATATCCCAAATGTGAAAATTATTTAGGCACCCCCTACTCAGGCGAGGCTCATCAAATCAAGGGTCTGGATCACCAAATCATGAACACGGCTGGTATGAAATGGACACACAGGACTCCAGTGTAGGCAAATCATCCGATTAAAAAGCTTCTTGGACAAACAAAAATCACAATCATGATAATATTATTGACTTAGAAAAGAAAGGACTAAATGATTTTTATTTTATTTTATTTTTTTGAAAGGAGATAATTTCATTGAAAGGCAAAAAGCCAATATGAACAAAAGAAAAAAGGAAACCCTGGAGAAAAGGCTTTACTTCCAACCCAACGGCAAGCTTTACTTCCAACCCAACCAAACGAAATTTTACACATTACAAATAAAAGAAACAGAAAAACAAAAAAGCAGCAACGATAAAAAATAAAAATAAAATAATGTTACATGCACAAATCAAACAGCAAGAGAGACCAAAGAAAAGCCCGTGATTCAAATGGAAGGGTGAGATGGGTAGTGTTTTTGTTTAGGGTCTTTACCTGCTGGACTGGGTGTGGGAACTGAGATCACCTCGGAACCTGGCGGAGGCATGGGCACAGGGCGAGAGTCCAAGACCATTGAAGCTGGTCCAGAGCCTTTAGGAGTTGTAGCTGAGGGAGAGGATGGCGGCGGCGTGGAGAAAGGACGGACATCGGCAGTTGGTGAGATCGGAATCGGGGAGACCTCCTTGACCTCTTCGATGCCTTCATCCAAGTAAACAACATCTTGCATCGTGAGCTGGTGATACTCGACGATCTCTCGCAGGAAGCGGTTCTCCCTTGCATAGACGGAGTTCTCGTGTGCCAGACGGGCCTTTTCCGCCAACAGTGTTTCCAGTTGGAGACGTATCTTGAGATGCAGCAGTGATTATTGTAACAGTCAGTATACCACACATTTTGCAGAAGAGAAATTGTAAGGTCCTGATGCACCAAGACTATGAGCTGTCCCAAATTTATTCATCCAGACTGTTTACCAGATGGGCCCCATCGTGGATGAGGGATGCCCCAAAATTTTCCAAACAGGGAGATCATGGCCAATTGGTTGGTTGTACTCTATTACATAGTGCCTGTGGGAGTTTTGTGCTCTCATTGCTGGTCCCCAGCCCAGAGAGAGGAGCGTTGCGTCAGGTTGGCAGCTGGCATCAAACCTATGCCATAACTTCCAACATGAATCCGAACAATATGTTATGGCCCTTGATAGTGTGGAATGATGGAAAAGGATTCAGGTAAATTGGGATAAGGCATAGATGATGATGACGAAGATCACAGCCATCTGATCTTTGGCTTTTTTGTCCAGTCATTGCCATATTTTTTCTCCATTGTTGATGTTTTAGGCTCGCAATAAAAGGTTGGGATCTTCTAACCTAGGAGATTTTGAGGCATGCCCTTTACAATGGGCCTCATCAGATTAACAGTCTGCATCCTGGAACAATAGGACCCACTTGCAGGGGCTGGTGCATCGGGACACACTATTCAAGGGAGAAGTTGAAATCCACCCAACCAGAACTCATTACAATGATACAACCCATCCACTACCTGTGGCATCCATGCACACAAATCCAGACATCCCAAATCATGGGCCCATTATAGATGGACCATAGCTTGACAATGGCACTAATGATCTCAGCTATTCCATGACCATCAAAAGGGCAATTAAACAGAATTATCATCAGCAGAAAAAATAACAGGCAAAATCAGGTGGTTAAAATATGTCGAATCAGTGCAATTTTCAGGGTATGCTCTATCTTCATCATCCATGTAGGCTTGTTCCCACTTTGGAATCTGTAATGGTCAATCTACAATGGTGCCCACAATTTCAAAGCTGATATATGCCGACTCGCATCATCCCAATTTTATTCACTGCTGTGGGTGAAGGTTCGAGTAAGCTTTTCTAGGAGGAAAGGAATGCCATCTTATCTATGGGTTTAGAAAGGTAGCCACTCTTGTTTCTTGTGATGATTTGGAAGAACACGTGAAGAATCTTCGCAGTGCAGATGCTTCGAAGTAGATTCCAAGATAAAGCAAAAATCTTAGCACAGCTGCTACTGTTACTACTGAAATCGATGAATGCTGGCATAATCCTCTCGTGGATTTGATGGGTTGCAAGCTCCTTAGCCTCCCCCTTCAGAGATAAGAGAAGCTCCCTCCGTCTGCAACCCAGCCAGGGAATGGATGTACGGAGAGAAAGTTGGAGAAAGGGAAGAGAAGTAACATCTCTTCCATTTCGCTTTCCCTAATGGGGTGGGGTCAGACTTGCGTAACGCAGTTAGTTGATTTTTTATTTTTTTTATTTTGAAAGATAACGCAAATTCATTAAGAACTAAAAAGGAAACAAACGACAAAGAAGTCTACCGAGGGGGCAGACAGCACCAACCAGAAAAAAAGAAAGAAAAATACAAAACAGAGAGGAAGGGAAAAACTAAATCTCAAGGAAAAGCAGATTGCAATCTTTCAACTTGTCGTCAATGGAGGCCCATTCGATTAAGCTGCGCTTGGCCCTGGATGAAACAACCTGAGCAGAATTTGAAGAATCCCTAAAGCATCTTCCATTCCTTTCTTCCCAAACGGAGCACCAGATCGCGAGGATAGCCATCCTCCAAAGTCTTGTCGTTGGCTTGCCAATCGAAATCCCATGTCAGGCAAAAAGCAGGAGGTCAACTGATCTAGGAAGACACCAGTTGATGTTGAATCGGGATAGGAAATCTGACCAAATTTCTGAAATGAAAGGGCAGTGAAGTAACTAGAGGGAACCGTCCATTAGTCCATTTGGAAATGAGAGGATGTAGGTGAGAGATTTTCTGTAATGACCCAGAATTTTGGTACACGTGCGTACTCATACATGTATGTATAATTGCCTTCATTGGAGTATACACACATAGACCCATGCATACATCCACGCACCCATGCACATATGCATCTATCGGCTCATATAAATTGTTACCGTTGATGTGTGATCGTTTTGCTTAGTGTGAACTATTAATTAATGTCATTAATGATTACATGATTTTGGTAGAATATTATAAGTTTATTTATAATGCACTCTCTCAACTCATGCATATACTTAAGACCACGTGTTTAATTATTAACTAATCCAAATCTAGCCAACATCAACTATTGACTGTGCACTGAGATTAATCTGATCTTAACCACTAGATTGTTGTTAAAAAATAAAATAAAAATCAAGAACAACCCATTTTTTTGTGGAAACCAACCCCACCGTCCGCTTGTGTGTGGCCCACTTAAGTTTTGGATTAGCCTCATTTTTCACCTTATATCCTGTCATGGCCAGGTCAAGATGATGGACGGAGTAGATTTATATCATCGTTAGTGGGACCCACCATATCTTTAAAAAAATAAAAATAAAATAAAAAATAAAAGTTATATCTTCCGCACGGCTAAACCACTTTCTCCACTTTCCTTCCTTTTTGTGCGGTAATGGCCGCCGAACCTCCCACTAAATGAAACCGTCTCAAAATTTCCACTCCTCCATTCCATTACGCATCCATTTATAAAAAAAAAAAAAAAAGAGAGAGAAAAAGAATCGAAGGAATCAATCAAATAAAAAAAATTAGAGTGGGAGAGAGAGAGAGCGCTGTAAATCAAGAGAGAGAGATTAAAGCGAGGCCGGATCGTCAGACTTTAAGGTAGGTGATCTTAACCTGAAATTTACCATTTTCAATTTTATTATATCTATTTAATCCAAATTTTCGTAGAAATATTATTGTTAGTTAATTTAATTTTATTTTTTTATGTAGGGAATCTACGCATTTAGGAATTTCTATTTTATTCTATTTTAAATATTTAATACTGAAATAATTTATACATAAATAAAATAAAATAAAATAAATTTATAGAATAAAATAAATAGTTTATTTAAGATTAATTTATTAATTCTTAAATGTTTTGTTAAGAAAAAAAAATAATAAAAATTTTAAATTAAATTTCAAATAAATTATAATATCCTACAATATTTTACTGTACAAATAGAATATATAATTAATTATTTAAAGTATTGATGATTCATTATGCAGAATTGTGAATATAAGTGATGTAAGATTGATAAGTACATAAAAGCAAATATGATTATGAAAATAAAAATAAAAATATATAATAATAATAATAACAAATTATAAATTGTATAATTGTAATATGTAATCAGTATTAATATGACATATAATAACTATATCTTAAAAAATAAAAATAAAATAAAAAGATTTATAAGATTATTAAGGTATAGTAAAATATAAATATTATGTTTCATAATAATATAGTAGTAATACAATATAATTGTAGGTTACAAAAAAATAAATAATAACAAAATATATAACATAATTAAAGTAAACATGTGTAAGATAATATTATAGTACATAATTAATACATAAGTATTTAATATTATTTATATGATTATGTGATAAGTAAAAAAGTTTTATCTGATAATATATAAAAGTGTAATAAATATAATTTATTATTTCTAAAAAAAAAATTATGTAAATGATGATATTAATAATTTAACATAAAAGTAATATAATAATTATATTAAATGTATCAAACAAAAGTAAATTTATTAATTTAGATAGTCAATTATAAAACAAGGTTAATTATACTGAAATAATGTTGTAACAAATAATTTATATAATAATAATAGTATCCAAAGTCCAAACTAATATCTTCCTTAACCTTATTCAATTTAGATTTAAAAATAAATAATAATAAAATTCTGAATTTAGATTTAAATAGTTAGATAAAAATAATAATAATAATAAATTTTAAATTATTAAATAATAATTTAATTACATTATTAATGTTATATTATATAAATCAGTGTGATAATTTTTGTTCTGTAAAAATTAAAATCCAAATTTTAATTCTAAAATTTGAAGAGTTAATTAAATTAAATTTAAATGAACTTAAGTTTAAGAAAATTTTTAAAATTTTGGAATTGAAACTAAATTGATTAGATTTCTATATTTTGGAATTTTAGTGATTAATGTATATTTAAAACTTTATTAAATTAAAATTTTAATAAAGTATAATATTAGATTTTTAACTTAAAAAAAAAAAAAATCTTTTCCTTGTAGTTCAAAATTTTTATTTAAATTAAAATTTAAATAATTTATCGATTAAACCTAAATATACATTCACAATGAATTATCAAAGAGAAATTAAAATTTGTTATAAAATAATCAAGTTATTTCAATATGTGTGTGTGTGTGTGTATTTGTCAAGTTTATGTGATAAATAAAATAAAAATTTTAATTTTATAATTTAGTGAATAAAAATAATAAATATTTTGATTCTAATATTTAACATTATTTAAAATAATAATTTAATTAAAGTTAGAATTTAAATAAAATTTCTTGTACATTATTTCAGTGTAATTCCTAAATTAAATAATAGTAAAAATAATATTTTATTTAAGTATTTAAATTATTAAAGTTTTAATAAAATGATATCTAAAATTATTAATTAGAAATAAAAATTTATATTGTTGATATTTTAGATGGTAAAACAGTAATTTATCTTACATACCATATCAGCCCAACAACACAAACAGTAGAAAACCTTGATTGGAAACAGCTATGGTTAAATAGACTAACCTGAAATCCAAACCATTCATTAAATAGACCACTTAGGTGTTATTTTCTTTTGGTAGATGGTGTTCTGAACCTCAACTTCTCACGCATCCAGCGAGTGTAGACAGCAACTTAATGCTATGTGTTGCGTCAGTGGGAGAAACTCGTTGAGAGCGTAAGCGTGGGTCAGGTCTAGCATGCGACGCTAAGTAAGTCGTGCGCGTATGGTTTAGTCCAGAAATCGACGGTCTAAATATCAGGTGGGTGATTCTCCTCCATTTATGAACTTTCTGATTTTATGTATTTTAGAAAATTTATTTATTTGACATAATGACTTTAAATTAATATTGTCAAATTCCTTTATACCTAATATCTACTTTTCTAAATTTTAGCATGTACTGAATCTGATTAACTTGTAGAGTTAGATTTTAATCTAACTTTTATTTATGAAATTTGGTGTTAGGATTTAGACCTTAAATCTGTATTAAAGTAATTGATTTATATTGATTGGTTTAAAATAATATTAATAATTTGATTCTAAATTTTGATTTTAAAAAAAAAGGGTAAAGAAAATAACTTGATGTTTCAGTAAATTTCAGGAATTGAATTTTTACGGCATCGAATTTCTGCACATTTGTATAGAACTTGCATTGTTGTATCGGGATTTAAATAATTAAATTATTTCGCTACTGATTTTGGAATAATTCATGACATGCATTCATCTCTACTGATTATGGAATTATAGAAAAAGAAAGAAAAATGAGAAAATGATTGTGGTATTAGCAAGTAGGGCAATCGTGTCCCTTGGGTGAAAGACCCTAAAGCCAGCAAGTAGGGCAATCGTGTCCCTTGGGTGAGAGACCCTAAAGCTAGCAAGTAGGGCAATCGTGTCCCTTGGGTGAAAGACCCTAGAACCCGTTGGATCCTTCGAAGTCTCCTTTGTGTACGGCGTATGAGTACAATTGTGTGCGCGGACATACGTCAGAGGTACAACTGGAGCAGTAGTCTGACTAGCTAACGTATAAATGAGTCCCTCACCATGAGGTACTGGTGTGTGGGCGTTAATGCAACGTGGTCATACACCTAGGTACGGTGTTGTAAGATGTGATGATTATTTAATTTTATTCTTGAATTCATGATAGTGTGGCATTCAGTACGTCTTTATGATTCTAGCATCGCATTCATGTCATATGAAATATTTAATATTTTGATTCATGTTTTGGAATTTCAGAAAGTACTTTTATTATTTATTCGTTTGATATAAATCTAGAAATTTCATATTTGGTTGGATAAGATCCCACGAGCGGTTGTGCTCATACCCAAAATAACAGTGTTTCAGGTCTTGGAGTTTAGTCGAGGTGAAGCAGAGTGAGGATCTAACCATCGGCTTAGTGGTAGCCATATCGGTATTTGTATTTTTTTTTAAAAATAATAATAATAAATTGTATAGCAGGAACTTAGAAGTGAGTTTAGGCTGTAATAGTTAAAGATTGTATTTGATGAATATTGTTTATTGTAATAAGTTTTAATTAAGTGTGGTTGTGAATGTTTAAAATTAAATCATGACCTGCGATTCGGACCTGGGTCTGGCCAACGAGAGGATGTAGGTGAGAGATTTTCAAGGGAATGAGGTATGGTCTTTGGGCCAGGTGACTAAAAAAAAGTATTTTTGGGAGGATGTTTGGGTAGTGATGGGAACATCTCGCGCACACCCACCTGGCGCCAAACGCACACACGCAAGGAGGAGGAAGGCCCCGCCATCGATCTGGATCGATGACGACATCCATGAAGGGCCTCCTAGTTAGAGGACTGTATTTTGGTTCCTTGGAGTGGACCCAATTATCATGTGGATCACACTATTGGATCTCATGATCGTGGCCCACTACTCTAGATGATCTTGGATCTTGAGTTTTGCTTATTGTTATTAGGAACATCATGAACAATTTAAATTGCATTGATTAGTTGTTATTTTTGTTACTTCGTCTCTAGGTAATAGGTGCGCACATGGCGCGGTTTTTGAGGTATAGGGTTTTCTTATAAATAGGCAATCCCTTGTAAGGTTTTTATGATTGAAGATTATTAATAAAATTCTGTATTTTCCTGCTTTTTTTAATTCTCTGAGTTGTAGAAATCCAATTGGGTGCAAAACTCACCCTTCTTCGAAGGGCTAACTACCGTGATGCGAAACCACACCCATCCCAAATCGCCCCCATCTCCTACTCTCTATATTCATCATCTCCCACAGTCACCCCCTCTCCAAATCCACCCTTTTTGCAGCTAATCCTTCTTCTACAACAGATTTGCAGAATCAGGCCCTGCAGGAGGGCTGAAACTTCGGCGGAGCACCGTGCACAAACCAGACATCCGATTGGCCTGAAACTTGGCGTAAAGGTGGACCTCCCCTGGCCGACTAGGCCCACGTTGACCGATTTCAGATTCATGGGCCCCACACACGTGCGAGCAGGATCCCACGCATGTGCGTCTAGACTCAGCCGCTAGAACATCTCGAGTTCGTCTCTCTCCTCTATTTCACCCCTCTCAACTTATTTCCCTAACCCTAACCTTAAATAATCCTAAATCATAAGTTCTATTCCACTTTTGCAAATCCTAGGCTTTCCCAATTTGAAACATGTGAATCCCTTGGATTGGGAAATAATTTTTGCATGTGTAGACGAATCTACTCTCCTTTGAGCATTGTTTGGTCTATAATTTTAACTGATTCAGTCCTAACATGTGTAGGATTGGACCCTCATAGATTCCCTTGTTGAATGCTTGACTTTGTGTGGGATGTGGAATTTTTTGTGATTGTTTCTAAATTAGTATGATCTAAAGCTTGAAATCTTGCATATCATATTTAATTTTCATGTCCTGCATTAGGTAGGGTCAGAAAGTATAGTGTCCAGTTTTGCATTGTTGTATTTAGTGTTCAAAATATCGGTATCACGTTACATATCACACCTTTGGGATAAAAATACGTATCGGTTATCGCATGAGATATATCGGTTGTATCACGTAATGTATTGCTACTGTTGGAAACATGGGGAAGCATTGGGAAATTGGTCAAATTTTTCAATGAAACTTTAATGATTGTTAAAAAAGACATCAATACACACTTATAAATCAAAACAATACAAAAAACAAGTGCACATAATGGGTTTTCTTTGTATGGGGCCCTAATCTATGCTTTGTCTAATTGAATTGATGCAACTATATTCAAAGTCTATGCATATAATGTATAAATGTAAGATGAGTGGAAACATAAGCAAAACATTCAAAAGCAAATGAACAATCACTATATAAGGTTACATACATGTTTGATTTTATGTTTGGACACTAAGATTGCAACCGATTTGCGAGAAATTGTGAAATTTTGATTATTTTTTTTCAATTTTCCGCAACTCAGCCCAGCTCCTGCAAGTCTCGAAATCGTAGAAAATAATGGATTTATAACAATTTGACGCTAATTTAACATGATTTACAGGGGGGGAAAAAAGGATCGAAAATCGAAAATGCTCGCCGAATAGAACATGTGAAATATATCCCACTACTTATATGTTTCATATCGCATAGGTGGGATACAAGATATATTGTGGGATATATCAACCAATATCGTCGATGCTTAAAACACTGGTTGTATTTATGTTGCTTCCTTTGAAAATGTAGCGGTCAAAATTGCTGGGTGGGAAGTAGTATGGGATATGAAGTCTAAAGGGAATCACAAGGATGGGAAATGGAGTTCAATGATTTGCTTAATGTTCTAATAAAAAAATTTTTGCCCCATGTCAAAAGGGAATTAAAGGATTTGGTTTGGGACTCCTTGTCTTCCAGTTCTTTATTGACACTCCCTCAAGTTTTGATGGGGATGTTTCCCAGCTAGATTCAGTTTGGTCCCACTCTCTCGGTTTGGTCCCACACAAACACACAAATGAGTAGAGGCATTCTAGTTGGACAGAAACAGGAAATTACATCCTCCCATTGATAAGTTGAAAGGAAGCATATGATGCCAGTTTTATGAGCCAGAAGGAAGAACAATATGCAGCCCATGTCTTCATGTATTGGGGTTGTGGCAAAGGAGATCGTGAAGGCTCTCTCCTTTTTGAAGCTGATGCTTGGGGTAGTGGTCCTTTTAAAAGCAT
Organism: Magnolia sinica; assembly: GCF_029962835.1. NCBI lineage: Eukaryota > Viridiplantae > Streptophyta > Magnoliopsida > Magnoliales > Magnoliaceae > Magnolia > Magnolia sinica. Next base: position 90,676,201 of record NC_080580.1, read on the forward strand.
GTGGGAAGTCAGTTTGGAGACATCCCTTCCCACTTTTTTTAAAATTGAGAGAGAATAAAATTTTATTAGAAAAGAAGGGATAATGTCAACAAACTATGGAGCAAATTTCCAATGCAAAGAACCAAATGGCTCACACCATCTCTAGCTAAAATATCCACGTTGGCCATCTACCTATTGGTCCCTTTTGCCATTCTTATGAGGGGAACAACATTTCTTCAACAAAAAAGAAGCTAAGTTTGATGCTCCTGTTGAAGGAATTAAGCTGTCAATCACAAACTGTGGTTCTTATATAGAGAGAATCTGTCAAACTCACCATGACTGACTTGATGTGTTGGGACGAGCTAAATTATAGTGGACCATTGAATATCAAACCTAAAGCTTTGTGAAGTGTCCACACTCAGGGTACTGGAAGGTGAAACTTTCGATGCAAGAGTATTGAAAAACAAATGAGAAGGAATACAAAAAGGTATTGGTACCCGTATTTTGGTCACTTTTCAGACACTAAACAATGCCTTTCTTCAACATCACATCAAATGCCCTGCATCTGTCTCAACCACCCAAAAAATGGCTGCAACAGACTCTCATAGTATCACTACTACATGCATGTGTGTGGAAATATATGATTCAATTTTAAGGGCGTGCTCATACTAATCTAACTCTTTTTTTTTTTTTCCCTTTTTGATTTCTAGCCAGATTCTATTGAACCCATGCTCTATATGATACTATTGTGCTAATGTGACATCTTTCCCTATGTTCATGCATTCAACAATTTCATTAATGAACCATCTTAAAATATCAAAACAAGTAAAAAATAAAATAAAAAATAGTAAGCCTCTAGCTCTCGAAAAGCATTTGCTGTATATTGGAAAAAAACGGCATACCAGATCATCGTCTTCTGGATTATCACCCCTTTCGTGACTCTCCCTAAGGATTTTGTTTTCCTCCTCGAGCTGAGCACATCGCTCCTTTGCAAAAGCTAGATCCGCTTTGACAGTTTTCAGCTCTCGTAAAAGAAGCTTGGCCTTGGCAGCCATTGCCATCGCAACCTGCAATCAAATCGATGGCCAATAATCATGCTTTCCAACAATGATGTAAAGAGAGATGCAAGCTCAAGATAATCAATGGGGATTATAAGAATGCCCTAAACAACAAAATTACTCAAATGCCTCTGATTTAAGCTACCACGTTTGAGTTCTTATCAGACACAGCAAATATAAAAGCATTAGGGCAAAGACTGCATTCCAAAAACCAAGTCTACACCAAAATCAGTGAATTGAGGATCAACTCACCTGAGTAAGACAGAAATCAAAAGACTGTTCCAAATGCAATTTTTTGAACACTGTTCTCACTTAGCCTGAATTTTCAAACTCTGGTTTTGAACATCTAGACATTATTCAGACATTCTCTTTCACGGAATCAGCAAGATGAGGAAAGAGTCGGCTGAGTACAACTGAACTCAAAAGATTTGCTATTTTGAACATCGGTCCCATTTATTTTTTTTGCCCTGCTTTAGTTCTTCAAGTCCGACAAGTGCAATTTTTTTTAACAGTGTTCTCACTTGGTCTGATTTTTCAAACTTTGGTTTTGAACATGTATACATTATTCAGACATTCTTTTTCACAAAATCAGCAAGTTGAGGAAAGTCCGCTGAGTGAGACTGAACTCAAAAGATTTGCTTCTTTGAATCTTTCAACATTGGTTTCATTTATTTTTGGCCCTGCTTTAGTTCTTCAAGTCCAACAAAGTGGGCAGTAGGAACACTCATTCATTTCCCGTCATCTTTGAAATTTTAATGTGGTTCTGTTCAGTGGTTAAAGATTCAAATAAAACCGGAAAACTGTGTGTTGATTCCAAGTTCAACTTTGCAGCTCAGGCAAGTCATGAAACTTTGTGTAAAAACCATTACTAAGAAATTATAAAAGAAATACCCAGGAGCTTGAATTTAAATCTTAAATCTTTAGGTACATCTGTTTATTTCAATTTAATTCCGAGTGCTTACCTGCAGAGGAGAGAGAGTTAGGTTTATCGAGAATGAGTGATGGAAAAAGAAGACTAATCATCCTCTTAAGTATTCCGATAACAGAATTGGTTTTCAAGGGAATGTCATAGAGGAGTACCAAAGAAATTACAATAATTAATACTCACCCAAATTAATGAGAAACAACAGGATGTTGAAACCAAAACCTGTCCTTTCAGTTTTTAAACTTAGCTGCATAGAGGAAACAAAACTGCAGAGGCAACCATTGGATTGTCCTCAATGGAAAAGTGGCAACATTGATTGGATTAGGCTCTTTCCAAAAGCCTTGAAATGGTTGATCTTTTGGCACTACTAGCTGACCAAAACTCACTTATTCAGACAAGAACTGAGTATACATTCCCAGGTTATGAACACTGGTTTCAGTTTAGGCCTGGCAATGGCTGGACCCAGGCCTGAATTTTTGAACTAGTCAGGGTGGGCATATGGGCCAGCCCTCTTCAAAATTTTGACTTTGCTGAGCCCAAGCCTGGCCCGTTGCCAACCTTAGTTCAGTTGGATTCAATCAATTTGCCAAAATAAAATCCAGCCAGCATATTGAAAACACTACATGTCTGGTGATACACATTTGCCACCTTACGTCACGGGATGCCTTCAGTTGCATTTCTTGGCCTGTTTGCATCTGAAGTTGCTGATGTGGACTATTGGTGGCTTCATTTTGTGCATTGGAACTGCCTCCTTTCCTCCTGATATGCAGCTTGCGAGTTTCTGATAAGATGTCAGCTGTCTTGTTCTCCACAATTGTAATACCCTCCTGAAGAAAAGAACAAAAGCAATATCAGCACACAAAAATGATAAAATGATATGGAGCCTCCCCCTAACCATCAAGACAACTTATCATGTGTGCATTCTTTTTGCAATTTTTTATTCCTAAATATGCAAATATGTGTATATTAGCATCTCCTGAAGCTTCACTAAAAAATTCCACCATTTTCCTCATGTTTCCCCACATTTTCAGTTATCGGCGATATCGACAATGTTTCCGTATCCCCGGCCAGCAAAACTTGTAGTGATACCAATACTTTGAACACTGATAGCAACCAATATTATGGAAATTACAGACATTATTTTATATTTAATGACCATTATTTACACAGTAGTTATTTGTTTCATAATTTGTTTGATAACATGAAACAGGGTAAAAACTACCATGCAATGTTTGTTACAGGGTTTTCTACTACCATGACGTGAAGGGTTCTGAGAATAATGAAAAATATATTGTTAAATAAACTACTTTTTCATAAAAGCCTGAGCATATTGACACATGGTTCTAGATAAAGAAATAGATCAAAGTGATCCAAATTGCATATCAATAGTGACAGAAAACAGAAAGGGCAAAATTAAGGTTAGTGCTAATAATTGTGTCTTGGCAGTTGGCACCTGCATCTGACACAGCAATGTTTTCAAAAATGGAGTGCCCCAATTAATTCAATCTTTCCATGCCAGATTTCTATGTGCACGTTCAAGATGTTTAAGCACGTCCCTATCAAGGAAAACTCATTTCAGTTTTAGGACATGCTCTAAAGAGATTCAAAGAGAAATTTACCTCCAAAGCATTTCCAATGTAATTAAGGGAAGAAGTGATTGCATCAAAACCCTTCTGAATTTTAGGACTCTCTATCTTCCGATGGCCCTCAGGTGATCGATATGACTGATGGAACTGCAATTAGGAAACAAGTTAAATAGAATGAAATGAAATTAGATTCCACTGCTTCACAAAGAATGAAGCATCTCCTGAAACTATTGCAACCACGTGAGGTGAAACAAACATTTTTAAAATTTTGAAACTTGATCCGGACTTGATTGAGAGCAGAGTCTGAATTGATTCAAACTCTATTGAGTTTCCCAAGGATAAAACTCTATATATTTGTTGTCCAGTTTTTCAAGTTCCTGAAAAATGGTCATCTTCACTTTTTATGCAAGCTGTGTTTACCTCGATCCAACCCCCAAGCCTTGATCAAGCCAAATCAAGTTGGTTGGTTTTCCAAATCCTAGTCTGAGTTTTTAGGAATCATAATCTAAATAAAAGAAGCTGCACTTGAAATAACAAGTTTCATCAGCCACCGAATACCATTCAAGTCACCTAATTCTCACCTGGCCACCTGTTGATGTTTCTAGCATCTGTGGCCTACTTCTACTAGGCATTTCAGTTTGTTGGGCAGCATTATCATCCTCAATAATTGACTTAGCTTTTCTAGTCAGAACACCCCAAAATCCATATTTGGACTCATTCAAGTTTTTCATTGACGTGTACTCATAAGGAGAAGAATCCTGTGTACAAAGTCATCACAACCCCAGTCAGCACAAAACACACCACATGAAGAATACTACTCAACACAACAGGTGAGAAATGATTTCCAATTTTATTGCCATTAAATCCCACTGATTGAACTATCTTACAGGTGCCACCAAATTCTCTAAAACATCAACAAAATGCATAATCCAAATAATGATGATGATGATGATAGGCAAAGAAGAACCTTTAGGTCAAAAGAAAGTAAAACAGTAAAAAAGGACCAAAAAGTTGAAGTAGACAAAAATAATACTCAAGAAAAAATATCAATGCATCAATTAACATCACTAAAATCAGAAAGGAGGGGTCACCGAGTTATGCACAAGTCCTCAGACCAACTTGACAGCAATAAGCTTCACAAGGGTATAATAAAGACTTGTATAATCATATCAGGAAAAACAATCTGATTGCTTATGGCATGCAGGATAGCAGAATGAAGCCAGTTCTCCAAATATGACTGCAGTTTTGAGAAGGAATCCAGTTAACCATTTTATTACTCACTCAGAATTCATTAGAGTGGCAAGAGACGCACATTCACCCACTCCTAGAACAAAATTATGAATACGAACGGCCTTTTATTCAGCATCAACTTCCAGGGAAGAAACTTCTATAAATTTAGCATGGCATAGGCATCCATTAGCTGGTAAGTAGATATTACTAGAAGTAAATATACTTTACTGATCAACATCATCAGTGGAATCCAGAAAAGTGATAGGTTGGAAGTATCTTTTATCTTCTAAAGGTTGTCATTCTAATGCTTAAACTATCCTCTCTCTCTCTCTCTCTCTCTCTCTCTCTCTCTCTCTCTCTCTCTCTCTCTCTCTCTCTCTCTCTCTCTATATATATATATATAAACCCTCTATTTCCACTATATTCATATATATGGGTTCAGCTCAGGCAATTGATCTGACTTTCATTGCATCTCAATGTCGAACGTTCACTGAAAGAGCCTACTTCTCTAACTAAATAAACAAAATGAGAGTAGAGCTCATCACTCCAAACATGAAGGATATTGTATCTTTAAACTAAATCAATTAAAAACAAACATGAAGAACTTATATAATTGGCAAACAAACTAAGCATAAAGAAAGAATCCAAAAACCTTTTATGGTTTTTATGGTCAGAACAAAATCAGGCAGTCTAAATCAGATCCGGGTGCACCCATATCCCAACTACACAAAGAAGAAAATAGAAGCAGAAACAATGTCTAAAAACCAGGATCGCAACCAACGAACTCATTTTCAGCAAAGAAGACAAGCATTTCCACCATTTTTTTACTACATTGGGCAGACATCATATAGAGATCACTCCTGCTCCAAAACAAAAAACAAAAAACGAAAAAAGACGTTTACAAGTTCGAAAGGAAGTCAACTAGATGCAAATCTCAAACAAAAATTCAATCACAAACCATATCCTACTCCCAATCATCCATTCCCACCAAAAATTCAACCGTCGATCATCAAACCATCACAAAACCTTAACTTTCCAAAATCCACCAAAAACCCTAATATCCCTACCTATTTTCCAAACAAGCAAAACTATACACCGTTTTCTAAAATTCAACCTCCAACGACTCACTACCTCCGAAAACCAAGTTTCCCACAGATTTGCAAGAAAAAATCACCGATCCGCACGTAAAAGAAGGCCGCGAAAGCAACGGGAGTACTGACCTGCTGCCGAGATTGAGAGGATCTCTGGCGATTCGACGATTCTCTGTAAGCGGATTCGTCATAGGCGGTGGAAAGGGAGGAGTCTCGGTGAGCGGAGGAGGCTCGGATCGCTTGGGCGGCAAGGGAGGAAGGGGCGTCCTCTGGAGAAAGAGGCGGAGAGCGGAAATCATCGGAGACGGTAGAAACCCTAGAAATCACCTGCTTTCTGCGATACGCCATGGGAGAAGAATTTCACAGAGTGAGACTTGAATCAACAAGCTGCTCGCATTTTCTAGGAGAGAGAGAGAGAGAGAGAGAGAGAGAGATGATATGGCGACTCGCTGGCGGTGATATGGCGACTCGCTGGAGTGGTTATCGAGAGAGAGGACTCGCTGGAGTGGTTATCGAGAGAGAGGTGCGACGGAAGTGGCGTTGTTCGATACTCTGGCAGATCACACTTGATACGCTGGCGTTCATAAATTGTTTTTGGTTTTATGCTTGGAAAATATAATTTGAATTACTTGTTCCAGAGTATTTTCTGGGTGCTTGTGTATCATTCATCACACTCTGCCAGAGTATCAAAATTTCTCTTGCGACAATGCATACTCGATTTATGGCCATTTCTACATTGGGGCGATAGTTTTCAATCTAGCTTTGTGCTGGAAAGATCCAAACCGTTTATACAATGCCCCTCGCTATGGATGCGCTATCCGATAGATTTTACTCAGGATAGAAGATTCTATAAGTGGCTCACAAAGCGGGACCAGATTAGATGCGGCCTTGGCATCACCCAGTGTGGCCCTTACTGTGGGGCCCACCTAGTGTATATATTCTATATCCACGCCGTCCATCCGTTTTTCCAGATCATTTTAGTGCATGATTTCGAAAATGATGTTGATCCAGAATTTTGCTGAACCATGCGGGAGGAAGAAGTGATGATTGACCGTTAAAATTTTCCTGTGGGCCACGGAAGTTTTGCATCAAGCTGATATTTGTTTTTATATCGTCATCCAGTATTTTTTAAGGTAGCTACTGTTTCCTATGGGTATAGTACACCTGACATTTGGATATGCTTTATTTTTTGTCTCACAGTTCCTACAGTATAGTACACTATTTTTGGTCCCACGCGTTTAAATGATGATACGAAATGCACAGGGCTTTACGCGATTCGAGTTAGCTCGATTAGCTTGCTCAACTCGACTCAAAAAAGTACGATTCGGATCAGTTCGAAACTGAGTTCGACTCGAGTCAAGGTAAATTTTTTGAGCTCGAAAAAATTTCAAACTAAGTTCGACTCAACTCAGATTAACACCCAACTTGAATCGAACTCAGATCAAATCAATTCAGTGACTCGATTACTTTGATATTGATGTTGCTCACCAAGTGTTTGATGAAATGACCCAACGAAGTGTCGATTGGTCGCAAGGAAGGTATACATATGAAGCAAATACCTTTTTTTCTTGACTTCGATGTTGCTTACAAGGTGTTTGATGAAATACTTGTAAAACCATTGTTGTTGTTTTACATACAGCGAGATTTTGAAGGTACAATCCATGTGTTTGTGAAAATGCTGCACAGGCGAACTCGGCTCGATCTTAGCTCGAAGTAGCCCGAGCTGTTGACCGAACCGAGTCGAGCTGAGCTGGCCAATCAGGCTTAAGCCGAGCTGAGTACGAGTTGGGGTCAGTTAGTGGCCGAGCTGAGTCGAGTTGTACCAAACTCAACTCGGTTTGACTCGTGTACACCTCTAAGGGCGTGTTTGGATGTCGGGCCCATAATATAAAGTATTGTATATTTTAATAAAATATACAATTCAATGCTAGTCTATCCAAACGTTGCCACGTGCTACGCTAGCAGGCCGAGTACGTCGCCAGCCCACTTTCTCGAAACCACATGTCTCATAAATCGTGCTTCAATGCAAGCATAAGTGCAATGCTTTCATTGCATTGCACCGCCATAGCTCCATCGTTAAAAACCCACCATTCTTAAATCTCCATCGAGCTTTTTCAAATCTCGCCCAGAAAATCACCAAAAAGCCGTCATTTCCCAGCAAAAGAACCTCGCCAAAAAAACCCAGCATGCCATTCCAAGCCCAATCTTAGAAGATGAGAAAAACCCTGGCATCTGAGCTTCTGTAGTTCTGAATCCAGACGCAAATGAGAAGTTGTTATAGCAAGTAGAAAAAGAAGCTGACTCCACCTCCACATTCCCATTTCCCGGCGAAACCTCCCATGTCGGAATCTAACCCACAACTCGAAGATAACCTGAGCAAAGCTCCTCCCCCACCTACACCTCCTATTGAAGAGGAGATGATAAAGGAAGTGCTTCCGGAGACATCAAAACCCTCCATTCCGAAGATCAAAGAAGAAGATGAGAAGATTGAGAAAAAAAGCTCCGATCGTAATCAATGGCTGCGATGAAATCCGTGAAATCTCTGATCTTTGTAGCTTGAGCGAGAGCGTTTCCACAACAACGATGAATGGAAAGAAAGGTGAGGATGGAGTCGACGGAGAGGTCGAAATGCAGCGGGTAGAGAACAGATCTCCGGCCAAGTTCCAACGGAGAGGTCGAAATGCGACGGTTTTCCAGTTGATGAACACTCCATTCTCAAACACTGATTTCGAAAACGATGGTTTCCTCTAATTACAAGTGCACTCTTATACAAACATCATGAGTGGTTTGCAATTTGCAGACGCGTTATCGCTGCAAGACCACTAATACCTTGATGGGACAGTTTTACTTCCATGTATAATACTATATGCGAATCCAAACATGCCCTAAGAATACATACATCAAAGTGGGCCCCATAGTAAGAGTCTCCATCTTGGGTGCAACCCGCACCTAATCCACTCCCTCAATAACTCGAGTCAGGTTTGCATTTTCCAACCCAAATTAACCTGACTAGAACGCAGGCAGGCTCAACAGGTAGGAGTCAAACCCAAGTTGCAGTCCGGGTTTGGGTCCATACTCATGCCTTGGGTACACGTTGTGGTGAAATCCCACCCTGTGGTGTGAGTGTTTGAGTCCCTGCGTTAGAAAATAAAAAATAAAAAATAAAAATAGGTGCTATTGATGATTTCGGTTCCACAAGTAAGCCAGAAACCCAACTTAGCCTGGCCTGACCCTTAAGACCCAAGACCAAACTCAGAAAAAATTGGTTGGTCTGGATTGAATGTTTCCGATCTATCCGTTAATCAAGTGGGTGACACATGCAGAAAGAAATTAAAATCAACTGTTCACATTCGGCGTGCATCTTGATGTCTAACCAAAGATTCAAATGTTATATTTGTGAGATATAACCCACATACAAATGAAAACGGCTAGGGCTAAAATGCTTCGAACCTTAGCCCAGTCCATGGGCCAAGGTAGTAAGTCGAAGCCCAGTTAAAGATGGGTCGGGCTCATTGGGTGGCCAGTCTACCTGATACACTACCAACCTCCAAATAGTAATACCTCACATCTATTGTAGCAAACCTCTAACAGATGTTACTTGGGCGTGTGTGGGGTGTGAGTGTGTGTGTAAAAGAAAGAGAGACCGATGGCACATGCATGTGAGAGATCTCGGCCGTTCATCGAGCATGTTCGGAGAAAATGTGTCCTTATATAAAATTTAAATATGCGCTTATAAGATGTGAGGGTTTTCTCAGCACAAAGTAATTTTTTGTCTTTTCCATAGCTTATTTGCATTCACAGGCTTCCTCTACACAAATGTAATTGGCTGGTTTTTAGTCTTTCTCTATAACATATTTGCATTTGTGTAAAGGAAAGCACCTGCTTTAATGTGGCAAATCCTAGCAGAGCATTGGTAGATCCCATCAACAATCCATCTAGCATCTTGACGCAGGGATGAACGTAATGAAGTCGATCACCGTCTGTCTCGAGGATAATTATTTCGAATCCACGAAGCTTCTTTGGACTCCTCACAAAGTCTTCTCGAATTCATGGGGAAAAAGCAAGAAAGTAGAAATAATATTCTAAAAAATTCATAAATTGATTAATTATTGAAATACAATAGTCTACAATCCTTTAAATAAGGATACTAAACATTGGAAGAAGCTTGCAAATTAAACTATAAGTAAAACTCCCTAAAATTCGTAACTTACTATAAATATTATATTTACCATTTATAGTAAGTGTCCTATGTGGCTTAACCACTTATTCTCCTAAATTTTTTAAACACTTTTCATGTTGTACACAACTCCTAAAGCCAAACGAATGAAGAGCTAAAATCAAACCAAAACTTACTAAAAATAGTAAAAATGAAAATAAACAAGGAATTCGACCTTCGGTTTGATGGAATCTTGCAAATTCGGCATGGGTAACCCAGCTATGCTGGATTGGTTGGTTAAAGTAGCTCGTCCTACTCCAAAATCACATATGGTACGTCTAGTAACTCATTTCAGTTTGCAAGATATGTCTGTTTTAAGGTTCTAACGGTCTTGATGACTTCTGCCTCCGATCGGACCTTCTCTAATCAATCTTGGACATGAAAGTGTCCGCGACCCGCTCTACATGTGTAAGGCCAAGGTAATCATACATGCCAATCTAGTACCCAAATGTGCAAGACCACCTTGTAGACAGCCTATATAAAATCAGACCAATTGTCTCATTCAATGGGCCAAGGATGACATTAAGTGTAGATTGTTGCTCAACCTTTTCAACGTCCATTTCTATTTTTGGTACTATATAATGTTTTGGCTCCCAGAGATTCTATCACTATCGTTCTTGTCTAAAATTTCAATTTGTACTAGTGGGGCCAGTTTTTAGTGATGTGATGGGGCCATTATAAATTACATTAGAAAATTCTAACCATTTAGCAGGTTTAATAATATTTTTTAAAAAAAAAAATACACACACACACATACAAACTACAATTTCCACTGAACTAATAAACAACATAATAACCCACGGCTAAGGATATTCCTTAAACATGGAAGCGGATTAGGTGTTACCTTGGTAACCTCGTAGTGGGTGTTTCACTTACTATGGGACCCACCTTGATGTATGTGTTGTATATCAGCTTTTCTAACTCACTTTATGGCATGATTCAAAAAATGAAATCGATCCAAATCTCAGATGACCACACCGTGAAAACAAAAGTGATTGAGCATTAAAAACTTCTTGTAAGCTACAAAAGTTTTGAATCAAGTTATTTTTTGTGCTTTCCCTTCATCTAGGGTTGTATAACCGTAACACTCTGACTCTCTAATAATCGGTTATTAGATGCCATTGGGTATTACTATAAAAATTCGTCCTATCAAGTACATGTTTATATACACATACATGCACACAAGTTCAAAACACGGGAACTTAAAGAATTGGGAATAAAATTTAAATTAGAAGTTTGGACCTTAAAAATATAGTGGTCGACAATCTGACCGATAGGTTGCATAAGTCACTTAAACCCCACATGATTTGAGAAAATTTTGGGGTATAAATACTTTTATAAAATACACATGTTTTTGCTACCAAGGAAATCACTACCCCTATGGAATACAACATCTATGATATCCTATTAAAGACATGTTTTTGCATCTCTCTATGCGGGCTGAGATACAAAAAGCAGTGATAGATGCCATAATAAGTTTCAACCAACCCCGACATGTCAAAGAGAGCCGAGATCTTCCTCTACAGCAAGAAGCAAATTCACAATAGATTGATGCATTGGGAAATGGTCTCTCCCTAATTGAATAAGGTTCTACATAACGTAGCTAGTCATGAAGAAGCGGTCTGCTATCACACCAATAAATGCTATGAATGGAAAGGAATATTACTAATAAAACATTTGGAACTTGCCATCAAAGAATTCCATTCCATTCCATTCCATGCTTGAAGTAGTTCAGGTTAGCGTAGATTAAATTATGATAAAATAATTAGGATATAAAACATAAGTAAACCCTAAGCATTAAATTTGGTAGGTTATTGTCATCAATGTTTGCAGTATTAGTATCGCATTATGTATCATACCATTGGAATAAAGACACGTCGTTTATCGCAAGAAAAATATCGTTTGTACCAGGTAATGTATCACACTTTTTGGGAAAATATGAAAAACATTGAAAAATTAGTCAAAATTTTTAATGAAACTTCAAGAATTGTTAAAAATGATATTAATACACACTTTTAAATCATAACATCACAAGAAAAAAGGGCTTTTTTTCTTCTTCTTTTTTTTTGCATCTTAATTTAAAATTTACTTTTTTTAATAAGTTATGAATATTTTTAAAGTTCTTTAGATTAATGTTCATGAATATATTATAAAAGCATACTTGCCACTTTTAGGATTGAAACACTTGACCTTTCACTTTTATACCATGTAAACTAACATTTTGGTCTAGAAGCCCAGGCCTTTGGAGTTATGGTGTGTGTGGAGTTTTCTCCTTTATTCACGAGGAGCTAAATCATTCAAATGGTTTTGATAATTGAAAACATAACCCTCAGCTCAAGAGGACAAGGGTGGCAGCCTTGATAATTGGACCAGTGAAGCAGGTGAGTCTGGGCTAACGATGGAAGGCCTGGTCCGGCCCTTGGGCTAATTTCAGCAGCCCAAAACCTAGCCCTAAAGGGCCGGGCGTTTTGGCCATAGTCAGCAGTAAGGAATTTAAATTTTGGTCATTTCCACCGTATGATATGCACAGGAACGCTGGTTTCCTGCCTCAGCTCTAAACTCCCAATTAGAGGTGGCAACGAGCCTGGTGGCCCACCTGGGCTGCAAACCTGGCCCAGCTTCGGACTAGGCTTGGAACTATTAGCTTGGACCGTTGGCTGGCTTGGCTCAAATCAGTTTAGCTTGATCCACGGCAGTTAATGTGTACACGTGTCCTATCCTACTAAGATGGTTTTAATAATCCGTTGGGCCACACGCTCATCTTGCATGTAGACCGTTGGTTTATCTTCTTTCGAAATGTATGTTTTTTTTAGTGCACGTGTGGGTTCAGCTAATCAATGGATGGATTAGGAACATTGACCTGAGTAGGGATCGAATCAAGAGGGGCTTCTATGGGCCGGGCCCACCAAGATTGGGCCAACGAAGGACGCCAACACATCCAGCTAGCTGGCGTTGGGCGCTGTGGGAGCCCAACTTGAAATATGTTTTATATCCATGCCGTCCATCCATTTTGTGAGCTCATTTTAGCACATGATTCAAAAAAATATAAGTAGGCCTGAAGCTCAAGTGGACCACATTATAGGAAACAGTGGCTGACACACACCGTTGAAACATTCCTAGGGCCCACCGTAATGTTTATGACCTGGATGAAGGGAAAATATAAATATCAGCTTGGCATACAAGAAGTTTTTAATAGTAGGGTTCAATCACCACTTTTTCATGTGGTGTGGTCTGCCGGAGGTTTGGATCTACTTAATTTTCGGGATCATGCCCTAAGATGAGTTGGAAAAATGGATGGACGGTGTGAGAAAAACACATATGTCACAGTGGCCCCCAAGCCCCTTGGGTCACCACCTTATTGGCTCCCCCATCTTGATAACTGTACCATTTTTCTCACCAACATGGCACTTGGGTAGCACCGGAGCTGCACATCGAGTTGGGTCGGACCGAGTTAGGGTGGACCCAATTCGATCAGGTTTTGAAATATGCTTGACCCAAACTCAATCCAACTCGGTACCGAATCCAGCATGCCTGACCGGATCTGAGTTCATGTTTAGCTTAGATTGATCTATATCGAGTCTGACTCAGTCAAAAGTACCTAGTCGAGTTGAGTTTGCATTGAGTCGGGTTGAGAGATGAAAGAGAGAGTGGAGAGGAGAGAGAGGAGGAGGAAGAGGAGGTGGAGAGGAGAGAGAGGGGGAGGAAAAGGAGGGTGGTGGCGGTGGTGAGTGGTTGTCGGGCTTGGAAGAGGAGGATGATAAGGGAGGGAGAGAGAGAGTTTGGGATCAAGTGGGGATCTACTGCGATGAGAGGGTTAGACATAGTTAAAAAATTAAGTTTATATATATAGAGAGAGAGGAACCCGGGTTGAGACGAGTTTTGAATCAAGTTGAGTATGCTTGGATTGAGTCAGGTTAAGTTATTAGGTAACTTGGACTCGTACTTAGTGCGGACCAACTCACCCATTCAGTTTGAGTCTCAGTCGAGTCTAAAGCCAAGTAAGCCGAGTGGAGTCCTCCCGTGCTCAGCTCTAGGTAACACATGATACCATATCAAAAGGTAGGCCGCACACTGATTACAAAAATCAGGCTGTTCCCATCATCAGGTGGGCCACACCACTGGAATCAACGCACAACCGCCGATCTAACTCAACGTGCAGTTGTAGCCCGTTCAGCCTCATTTTGGAGAAGGGTGATCTTCTTGGCGGGTGACAATTTCCTATACAAGTGCCACGTTGGTGGGGAAAATGCTGCTGTACCGCAAGTTGTGGTGCGTCGCCCGTAGGTCAGCAGGTGTCGTTGGGGATGTTCTTTTTCATTTTTGGTCCACCCACAGCGGGCACATGATTTGGAGGGTCTGGATTGGTGCCTACATGCCACGTGTATGGCACAGATTGGATTTTTGCGCTATGACCATCTATAGCAGTTCCCACGATTTGAATGGTTTGATGGAGGTGCATGTAATTACAATTCCAACCCTCTCTATGGGCGCCGCACATGCGAACCCAGCAAGCGTGTGGAAAATGTAAGCGGTCTGGTGGTGGTGCATCATGAGTGTATGATGGTCGTGCATCCAATGGTTCATCCATTGCGGGCCCCACGAGTTTGACGGTTTGATTGGGTTATCTATCCAGACCATCTGACCTTTGGCCTTATTTCAGTTGAATACGAACCGTTGCTTATTTCTGGGCTACCATTTGAGGGACTGTGATTATTGTATTGAGGTCAGGTTTTTTGGGCATGGTTAATCCATGTGGGGCCATCAAACCAACGGTCTGGATTGCTGATCCATGGGCTCCACATGTACAAGAAGTAAAAACCAGCATTGTATTCAAATCCTCGGTCGAATATCATAGTCCATCATACAGGCACCCGTACTTCCAGGGATCAAGGATACGATGCGAAGGACCGTCCACACTTGGAGAGCATGCCATCTGTAAAAAAGGACGGCCACGATAAAACATGGTGAAGAAAGAAATAGATCCGATAATCAGGTGGATCATGCCCTAGTAAAAAGTGGCGAATGACCATTAATGGACCATCGAAGTTTTGGATCAAGATGGTATTTATTTTTTACCTTTCATACAGGCTAAAAAGACCTTATCAAAAGATTGGATGGTCAATAAGCACTACGAAAACATTAAAGTAAGCCCTAAGAAGTTTTTAATGGTAGGGCAGTCAATCAACATTTTTTGCCTACTGTGGTCCACATGATAATTGGATATATTTATTTTTTTATATTATGATCTAAAATGATCTTAAAAAAAGGATGGACGGCGTGGATATAAAATAAATACATAAATGTGGGCCCCACGGTAAGGGCCGTACCGTCTTGGGTGGAGCCGAGATCTCACCTAATCCGGTCCCGATGAAAGGAGTCCCAAGCACAAACCCGGCTTAAAGATACTCGCGCATGTGGGATTACAATCTTACTCGCCTGCTCGTGTGTCAGTACGGCGTACATGTAAAGAATCTGGGCCATTCATCAGATGGGTCCTACAGTTTCTTTCCCTTGTGGCCCAAAACATGCTAGTCCAGTTATATTTACAACTACACGCGAACAAATAACGGACGGTTAAAATTTGATCAGTATATAATGTCTATGTACCAGTGTGGTCCACCCAGTGAGTTAACTCAGATTTATTTCTTCATGAATGGCCCCGATTGGTGAACTGTGAGGATCTATCACACGTGTGCAGCATCAGTGGTGTGCCCGAGAGTAGGAGTTTAGTTGTATTCACGCGTGTCGCCTTCGTAATTCTGTAGTCAAAAAGAAGCGTAGACCGGCAGAGGGTCCCTACCAGCAATATGATGCCTTCCATCAGTATTCTTGCAACTTCGGTAAGCGTGCAACTCGTATGCTGCGTTCCCATACGTGTCGATTGGACGTCCGTAAGATCCGGGTGGTTCCTGTGGGGCCCACCATCCAGCTACGGTGGAAAAAAGTCAGACCATTTCAATCTTTAGATGAGATCACAATTATGAAAAAAGGAAACAACGGTGGGTGAAAATTGATCAACGGTTCACACTCAGCTTACACATGTATATCACCTGATGAACGGACCAGATTAACTGTTTGGCCACAAACATATCAACTATAGCCCAATGAATGGCCCAGATCTGGCACAGAAGGGCCAGTTGGCCTGCGCGCGGATGGAAACCATTGAGAGAGGATTCGGTGAGGCCCGGGAAACAATGACTTAGGTAGTGAGACAGTGACCGTGGGGACCACCTTGATATATTTTTCTTATATCCACACCGTCCACCCGTTTTTTCAGATCATTTAATGCAATTCATCGAAAATTGAAGCAGATCCAATTCTCAGGTGGACCATACCACAGGAAACAACAGTGATTGAATGACCACCATTAAAACTTTCTTGTGGACTACAAAAGTTTTGAATCAAGATGATATTTGAATGACCACCATTAAAACAACAGTGATTGAATGACCACTGTGATAATTTCCTTTTACGACGGTTAAAATTTGATGAGTATATAATGTCTATGTACCTGTGTGGTCCACCCAGTGAGTTAATTCAGATTTATTTCTTCATGAATGGCCCCGATTGGTGAACTGTGAGGATCTATCACACGTGTGCAGCATCAGTGGTGTGCCCGAGAGTAGGAGTTTAGTTGTATTCACGCGTGTCGCCTTCGTAATTCTGTAGTCAAAAAGAAGCGTAGACCGGCAGAGGGTCCCTACCAGCAATATGATGCCTTCCATCAGTATTCTTGCAACTTCGGTAAGCGTGCAACTCGTATGCTGCGTTCCCATACGTGTCGATTGGACGTCCGTAAGATCCGGGTGGTTCCTGTGGGGCCCACCATCCAGCTACGGTGGAAAAAAGTCAGACCATTTCAATCTTTAGATGAGATCACAATTATGAAAAAAGGAAACAACGGTGGGTGAAAATTGATCAACGGTTCACACTCAGCTTACACATGTATATCACCTGATGAACGGACCAGATTAACTGTTTGGCCACAAACATATCAACTATAGCCCAATGAATGGCCCAGATCTGGCACAGAAGGGCCGGTTGGCCTGCGCGCGGATGGAAACCATTGAGAGAGGATTCGGTGAGGCCCGGGAAACAATGACTTAGGTAGTGAGACAGTGACCGTGGGGACCACCTTGATATATTTTTCTTATATCCACACCGTCCACCCGTTTTTTCAGATCATTTAATGCAATTCATCGAAAATTGAAGCAGATCCAATTCTCAGGTGGACCATACCACAGGAAACAACAGTGATTGAATGACCACCATTAAAACTTTCTTGTGGACTACAAAAGTTTTGAATCAAGATGATATTTGAATGACCACCATTAAAACAACAGTGATTGAATGACCACTGTGATAATTTCCTTTTACGAAATCATCCACATCCATTAATTTATTGGACAATACTTTCTTTTTCTACTTCATAATGGCTAGAAATTATTTTCTATTATGTAGTCCATTAATAAGTATATGGGGCTTATTTTTTTTCTATATGTAATACTCATTATGGTTAAACTTATTACAAGGATTGGATTTTTCATCCACTTAATATATTGGAATTTATCAGCTGGATGGACCATAATCATCGGTCCAACCAGTTGGACTTGAGACCTTGTAAAAATACATTTACAAACCTCAGCGTCTTACAAGCTGCAACTTTGTGACATGCAATGATGCAACCATACGTGCTAATGAAGTTTGCTAATCCCACGTGTGTGGCTCATCCAAAGCATGCAAGATCCAAGCATTCTATTACGTGGGGCCCGGATGCACTTCAATGCTCCTGAGGTGGACCACAATGTTCAAAACAAATAGCTACGTGGAACGGACCTGATGAGTGGATCAGCTTAGTTCTTGGGCTTCGACACTTGATGGACGGCTTGGATCCGCCCATGCATATATGCCACATTCCCAGCAGTTTACAGTAGAGATCTTGTGACTCAAGTCCCAAGTTATTACTTCCGCATGCTTATCCCGCACATGTGGATAGATAGCCCAACACATGTAAGTTTATAACATGCGGCAAATGCCTCGTGTAAATCCAAGCCGTCCACGAGGTTGTCCACACCGGATAGGCCCTGACCCAAAAGTGGTGCTTGCATTCTAGCTAGCGCATCTGATGAGAGGACTAGCCTATTATTTTTACAGGGGCGTGTGGCCCAACTGGTGTACGGCTAGGATCTCGTGTAGTGTACTGTCCTAGCATGTGTAGCCCAGCTGATGTACGGCTAGGATCTCGTTGTGTAATAGCTTAGCATGTGTGTACCTTGCAAATTAAGTACAGGGGCTGAAATAATAAGATGAACCCTTTTGCACGAGGGGTGAGTAACGTGAAACACACCTGAAAGAGTGGATGGAAGATCAAAATCAGACAGAGTAGTGCTTTCAGGAGAAAAGAGGAGTTATAATATAAGGGCCTGTATGGTTCAGTGTACTAGCTGGTAATACATTAAATTGAATCGGAAATACAATCAACTTAGCCTTATTTCTTGTTTGGTTCAATGTACTAGCTGGTATTAAATGACCAAACTTGTCAATATCAGTAAAAAAAAATAGGCAGATATTCCAAAGCTCAAGTAGACTACACTACAAAAGGCAATGGGGATTGAACGCCTACCATTGAAAACTTCCTGAGGCCCAAAAAAGTTTTGGATGAAGTTGATATTTGTGTTTTCCCTTCCATCTGGGTCCGTGTGACCTTTTGAACAGGTTGTATGGAAAATAGACACCATGGTTGGCCCTAATAAGGTTTCAATAGTGGGCATCATTGTACCTATTGCTTTGTGTGATGTGGTCCACGTGAGCTTTAGTATTATCTCATTTATGGGCACATCCCATAAAATGATGTTACAAAACATATGCATGGTGTGGATATAACACATACATCATAGTGGGGTCTGCATAACTTAGTAACATAAACAAGCTACAGACGACTGCGGCGGTGTCTAGCATTTTCAAACCCGCAAAGGAGGGTGGATAAACCTTCATTGCTTCCAAAATTCAATCCAAACACGTTTCGAAGTAAATTCAGCTATTTACATTTTCACCATTTTACTTCCAAACAAGGAATAGAATGACCCTCAGCCATGGGATTTCAAACAAACCCGACACCACATGATCATTACACAATGCTTCTATCCCACCTAATTCCATCTAATACTATCCGTCAAACATCCCCTCAAATACTTTAGTCGTAGATGGTGCTTGACATGCTGGCACTTAGAAATGGTATATTATGTGAGATGCCTACTAATCTACATGTGCAAAAAAGCCATGCCTTAGTTTGACCATTATTTATTTATTTTTGATAAAACAGAAAATTGGGTGAATTTTTAGTCTACATGTTGTAAAGATTTGCATGTTTTTAGCGGCCAAAATGTATAGTCAATTTTTAGTCTACATGTTGTAGTAGCTTTGGTTCGAACAAGCAGGTTATGCATATTAGCGCAAGCCAGGATATTTAAGTCCGATTGCAATTAGTACTTAAGATGGATGAGTGTTTTCTCTCTAAGAACAAAGGTTTTACGAGGTAAGATGGTTAAAAACAATTGTAAGGGCTTGTGAAGAATTCTCAAGGGGTTAGGGTTTTTCTTAGGCATGCATCACAGAGGGAGATCATGTTTCATCGGTAATCAAATAAGGTGATTGGTGTAAACTCTAAGACTTTAATTATAATGGATTTCAATCGCTTTGTGCCGTAACTTTTTCCTATAAGGATTTTTCCACGTTAAATATATTTGTGTTTTATGTGATTTCTTTATTGGTTATTATTTATTTGATTGTTCCATCTTCATTGATCGTGCTTCTATAAAGCGCATGAGTTTATTAGTGGAATTAGATCCGAATTTCTAATAGCTAAGGTTGATCCGGTTTGTTGTGGCTCAAGACTATATCATAGTGGTGTGAGATAAGACCTAGAATTCCAACAAAGTGCTATTAGATCGTCGGTTTTAAGGACGTTCGTGAATTCAATAAAGATGTCGAGGTCAAAGTTCTATATTCAGAAATTCAATGGGAAGAACAATTTTAGTTTGTAACATTTTCTTTTTTAGAAGGAATGATTGAATTTACATAAAGTAGGCTTGAATTAATAATAACTCAGTTGGGCTTGGGTCAACAACAGCCCAAATTGATGGACTCATATTAGCTATTTGAAATGAGCTGGAATTAGATTCACTATTAATTGATAGTGGACAATTAAATTGATAGTCAGTTTAAATTTTTGATAGATAAGCCTAGGTCGATTTCAAGAATTTTAAGTTCTCAACACTTGTAGAACTTCACCATTTTTGATCAGCCAAATTTTAAGGTTGAATCAATGGAGCTTACACCATTGTTGCCTAAGACCTTTGCCAGAGTCGATGGAACTTGAGTCGGCTTTAAGATTGATGGTTTTAAATTGTGTCAGATATATTGCAGCAATAGAGGTCTCGCCAAAATCAATGGAACTTCATTGAACTTGGGTCAGATTTAAGATCGACAGTCGAAGAAAATTAGTTATATGCTTACTTGTAAATGTAATCAAAATCCAATTTTTTATCAATACTTATGTACAAGATGGGCCGCTCACCAAGTGGATCCCATGTTTGACTCTTCTTTATGCATATAAGGCACCATTAAGATTATATTAAAATGTCTTTTAGTTCACAACACTTAGATTTTTTTAATAGAAAGTGGGAGCACACCACCTTTTTTATTATTTAATTCTTTTTTTTTTAGAAAGGTGGAGCACGGTACCTATAACATTGCTAATATGATAAAATGATTGTATATGTTAGGGGCCGTGCACAAAACCTTAAGATCTAGCTTCCCAAGAACACCAGAATTATGGAATAATAAAGCAATGAAATAAATCAAAGCACAGACCACACGACACAAGAGATTTTTACATGAAAAACCCTCAAAGAGGTAAAAACTACGGGACCTAGTCCAGATCAACAATCCACTATGAAGTAGAATGTTACAACCAATCATAAGCACACATCGCTTGGATCAAACCTTCTTCACTCATGCAAGAGCGGATAAACAATAAGAGAATAAAAGAAAAACGGAGAGATCAAATCGATTACGAGGACGTAAAAGCGCTGAGATGTCGAGTGCATAATAAATCACCTCTACGAGCAGAACCTCCCTTCCACAAGCTTCCTCTCTCTCTCTCTCTCTTTTTCTCTCTCTCACACCTTTGATAGCCCTAAACCCTTTAGCAAACCCTTGCAAAGCTTTAGGAAACCTTCTTGCATTACCTAGAATAGCCCTAGGTACCTCTATTTATAGTTTAGGCAACTCCCTTTCGCACCTCTTGCGAAACCGCCTCAAATTTTCACAGTCCGCACAAGATCCAGACTCAAAACTGCGTAAGCTCATTGGTTGAGCAGGGTCCTCGACTGGTCGAGCACCTCCCTCGACTGGTCGACCACCACCTTCGACCGGTCGAGTGAGGCTCTCGACCGGTTGAGCTTGGGGAGAAAACCCCATCAAATTTCTCCCTTTTCGACTCAGGAAAGATTCACCTTCTTCAAGCCAGCTAGGTTTCTACAAACCTCAAACTTGCCATCGAGCAATGCCTTGGTCATCATGTTTGACCCATTATCGTCTGTGTGGACCTTTTCAAGCTATAACACCTTCTGTTCCAAAATATCATTGATCTAGTGATACCAAATCTCTATGTGCTTCGACTTCGAGTGCTGACTTGGATTCTTACTTAAATGTATAGCACTTTGACTATCGCAATAGACCACATGCTACTCCTGCTTCAGGCTAAGTTCCTATAGGAACGTCTTCATCCAAAGCATCTCTTTACATGCTTCTGTGACCTCAATGTACTCGGCCACTGTCATCGACAATGCTACGTCCTTCTGTAGCTTGCTCTGCCAAGAGACCGCTCCCCCTGCAAATGTGAACATGAACCCTGATGTAGACTTCCTAGAGTCTATGTCACCTGCTATATCTGTATCTGTGTAACCCTCTAACACAGGTTTTTCATCACCATAGCCTAGGCTCAACCTGGATGGGCCTCTTAGATACCACAATATCCATTTCACCACTACCCAATGTTCTTTGCCAGGATTGACAAGATACCGGTTAACAACATAAACCGCATATGCTATGTCTGGACACGTACATACCATAGGATACATCAAACTTCCTATTGCTGATGTGTAGGGTATCTTTTGCATCTCATCCATCTTTGCCTTCGTCTTGGGATACTGTCTGTCGCTCAATCTGAAGTGACCATCCAGTGGGTTACTGACAGGCTACGCTGCATTCATATTGAACCGCTTTAGGACTCTCAATATACCACTCTTGTGACAATCAAAGCTTCCCACCGCTTCTGTCATGGGTAATCTCCATTCCTAAGATCTGTTTAGTGAGGCTCAAGTCTTTCATTGCGAATGACTTGCCCAACTCCTGTTTCAGCCTGTCAATCTTCTTTGTGTCTTTTTCCATGATGAGCATGTCATCAACGTATAACAGCAGAACTAAGAAATCATCATCTGAGAACTTGCGCGTGAACACACAGTAGTTCGACTCTGTTCTGTCATATCCATGCTTTAACATGAACAAGTCGAACTTCTTTTACCATTACCGTGGAGCTTGTTTTAGCCCATATAAGCTCTTCCTCAGCCTACACACCATATACTTTTTGCCATTGACTTCGAACTCCTCTTGTTGATGCATGTAGATCTCTTCTTCCAGGTCACCATGGATAAAGGCAGTTTTAACATCTAACTGCTCTATCTTCAGATCCATGCTAGCCGCTAACCTAAGCAACACCCGTATGGATGTCACCTTCACCACTGGTGAGCATATCTCCTCGAAGTCTATACCTTTCCTCTAACCAAAACCTTTCACTACAAGTCTGGCCTTGAACCTCGTCTGTGAATTCTTCTACTCAATCTTCTTTTTGAACACTTACTTATTACTCAGAGCTTTCTTGCTCTTAGGCAATTTCACCATATCATAGGTGTGGTTCTTATTCAAGAATTCCATCTCATCTTGCATAGCTTTCAACCACTCCCCCTTATGCTTGTCGGCTAAGGCCTCAGAATAATCTTCTTGCTCTCTCCCATCATCAGGCACCACGGGAGGAATAACTTGATTCATATCCTCTAGCTCACCTGAACTAAGCTGGTTTTTCTCTGGCTTACCAATGTTTTCTATATATTGATCTTCAAAGAATATCACATCTCTGCTCCTGGCGAGCTTCTTCTCAGTCAGATCCCACAATTTGTAGCCGAACTTTTCATCACTGTACCGCAAGAACGCACACTGTCTGATATTCATATCGAGCTTGGACCTCTCGTCCTTTGGTACGTGAACGGATGCCTTGCATCAAAACACCCTGAGATGACTGTACGATGGATCGTGACTAGTCCACACCTTTTCAGGTACTCCATTCAACGGGGTTGATGGAGACATGTTTATCAAATACACTGCCGTGTGCATTGCTTCTCCCCAGAACATCTTGGGTAACTTCGCATGGGATAACATGTATCTGATTCTCTCAACAATGGTGCAATTCATTTGCTCAATCATACCATTATGCTGGGGGGTCTTGGGAACCGTCTGTTCATGCCGTATACCCAGGGACTTACATTACTCATGAATGTCACCGATATATTCACCACCATTGTCAGTGCGGATGCACTTCAATGATTTACTTGTCTTTCTCTCAACCATAGCATGAAACAATTTAAACACACCAAAGACCCCGTCCTTAGATTTCAAAGCATAAAGCCAAACCCTCCTACATATATCATTTATAAAAGTGATAAAATATAATGCCCCATCCAAGGTTTTTGTCCTTATAGGACCACAAACATCAGAATAAACCAAATCTAATATATGCACTTTATTAACATGAGAAGCAGTTTTAACAAATGAAACTCTATGTTGTTTCCCTGATAAACAATCAATCAGGTTTTGAGATTTATACCTGTCACGTCTGGAAGGAGTTGCTTCTTTGCTAGTATCTGGAGCCATTTTTCACTCATGTGGCCTAGACGCCTGTGCCACATGTCAATAGTTGAATCTTTAGCTTCGTTCAACCCACCCTTGCACACACTGACACTTACCTTGTAAAGGGTGCAATACTTCTTTCCTCTGGCCGCGATCAATGAACTCTTGATGAGCTTCCAGCACCCACCAAAAAATCGACTTTCATAGCCATCATCATCCAACCTTCCCGTCGACATCAAGTTGAGGCGAAGGTCTAGGATATATCTCACATCCCTGAGAACCAATGTGCAGTCCACATCGGACTTCACACAAATATCACCGAATCCTACGATATTTGATACACTAGAATTTCTCATCTTCACGGTCCCAAAGTCACCTGACCTGTAGCTTGTGAAGAAATCTCTATGTGGAGTCGCATGAAACGAGGCTCCCGAGTCTATCACCTAGTCAGTGTCCTGACTCGTAGCCGTGAGACAAACATCATGATCTGCTGAAAGAATAACTACAACGTCGCCATCTGAAGCGACCGCAGTGGAGTCTGATTCATCTTCATTTTCCTTTCTTTTTCCTTTCTTTTCGTTCTTCTTACCACGACATTCATGCTTGTAGTGGCCCTTCTTGCCACAATTCCAGCAATCAACATCCTTTCTGATACTCGACTTGCCTCTTGATTTATCCTCGGCCTTCCCGCCCTTTCTGTTATTTCCTTTCCCCTGATCATGTGTCACAAGGGCCTCTTGTTGAGTAGACCCCTGAGACTTCCTCATTGTCTCCTCATTGAAGAGACAACTAGTTACCTGTTCCATGGACACCTTTCTGTCTGGCGTGGAGTTACTTAGAGACACCATCAATGTCTCCCAACATTAGGCAATGAGCTAAGTAATAGTAAAGCATATAATTCATCGTTCAAGACCATCTTCATAGCGGAGAGTTGATTCAATATATTGCTGATTTCATTCATGTACTCAGCTACAGAACTATCATCTTTGAACTTGAGATTCACAAGTCGTCTTATTAGAAAAATCTTATTGCCGCTTGTCTTCCTCTTATACAACCCTTATAATTTCTGCCATAAGCTAGCGGTCGAGGTCTCCATAGACAAATGGTGGAATACGGAATCGTCCAACCATTGTCTAATAAACCCCATCGCCTTCCAGTCCAACTTCTTCCAATCATCACCTGATATATTCTTTGACTTTACTGCTATGCTTTGAATTGAAGCATACAAATCCTTGCAATAAAGCAAGTCTTCCATCTTAGCCTTCCATATGGTCCAGTTAGAACCATTGAAACTGATCATCCTTGATGAGCCACCTTTCATAATTCAAACCGATCCTACTCCATTCAATAAACCAATAGCTTTGATACCACTTTGTTGGGGGCCGTGCACAAAACCTTAGGATCTAGCCTTCCCAAAACACTAGAATTATGGGATAATAAAGCAATGAAATAAATCAAAACACAACCACACGACACAAGAGATTTTTACATGGAAAACCCTTAAAGAGGTAAAAACCATGGGACCTAGTCTAGATCAACAATCTACTATGAAGTAGAACGTTACAACCAATCACAAGTACACGCCGCTTGGATCAAACCTTCTTCACTCACGCGGGAGCAGATAAACAATAAGAGAATAAAAAAAAACGACGAGATTTAACCGATTACAAGGACGTAGAAGCGCTGAGATGTCGAGTGCACAATAGATCACCTCTACGAGCAGAACCTCTCTTCCACAAGCTTTCTCTTTCTCTTTCTCTTTCTTTCACACACCTTTGATAGCCCTAAACCCTTTAGCAAACCTTTGTAAAGCTTTAGAAAACCCTCTTGCATTTACCTATAACAACCCTAGGTACCCCTATTTATAGTTTAAGCAACTCCCTTTCGCACCTCTTGCGAAACCGTCTCAAATTTCTCCAGTCCGCACAAGATCCGGACTCAAAACTGTATAAGCTCCTCGACCGGTCGAGCACCTCCCTCAACTGGTCAAGTACTATGAAAAAAATAAACCAAACTCGCTGGAGTTTGAGTCAAGACAGTCCTCGACTGGTTAACAACCACTTTCGACCAGTCGAGTGAGGCTCTCAACCGGTCGAGCCTGGGGAGAAAATCCCTTTAATATAATCATTTTGGTGGGCACTACAGAAGAAAAATGGACATCACATATCGTATAACCCCACTATCCAGCATAGAAAAAAAATTTACCAGAAGAATTTCACCCGAAACAAGAAATAAAAGTAGACATGCAATAAAGACAATAAACATTCCCTAGCTATTCTAAAATATATGAGAAATAAGGTAAAAAACTTTCCAATAAGATTTGTCAAACATCCTTTAATTGTACATCTACCTGTAATTTTATTGATATGAAATAAAATTATACATTTAAAGGAGGCAGATAAGAGACGAGAACAAATGCATGCCACCACATTACTGACCGTCGATAAAAATGAATAGGATTTATAATAATGAGAAATGTAATAACCACTCCAAGCACAAAATATAAAACAGTTCATGGTACCAATGACATCATTATTAATTGTCAAGCAACCAATTCTCTAGAAAGATATGATTTCCTTAAAAAAAATCATATTATTCGTCTTTTTACTATTAATATGGGCTAAAACATCAATTATTGAGTTACATTTTCTATAAATATGATTGACCTACAATACCTAGATGTTACTTTGATATGTATGTAATATATCTTGTAGTCATTAAGTAGGTCATGTCCCGGTTTGAAAATCTACGTATTCCGGTCATGATGTGGGCATATGTATAATTAGCAAATGTGAATTGTTGGTTAATCTTTTTTAAGTATAAATTTCTTATACACGTGTCTCACCTAACAACTATACATGTTTAACTTTTAGGCCTAGACAGGTTGATGAAATTATTAACACATGTGCATTAATGTGACTTCATTAGGTGGGTTCCATTGTTTGCAATTCTTTAAATCATCTAATCATCATGAAGGTGGCACATATACATTAAATGTATACCGTTAGTTAATCTATACTTTGTATAATGTGAGTAACTTTTGGACATTTTTACCCATATAATTAAACATAAAGAGGAGGTTTTCAAAATAGAAGATGATGCAACCCTTTAGTCGATCCAATGATATTCTTTTCATTATCCTTCATTTCTTTAATATACAAACTCACTCCTAGAGCTCCTCTCAGGACTACTCAATTTAGAAAAAGTTGTATTGTAATTAGTAATCCATGCATATTATTAGGGCTCATTCATTATGGGCTTGGACATGCTATGCTGACTAGTTATTCCATGTATCCCTTATTATAAATACTATGAAAATTATTGGATAGATTGTAGCACATATGGGGAACTTGAAGAATGGTTGATAGCACATTTACACGTATATGTACACATTTAACATATGCGAACACTGACACATGTACTTACTTTTTTAGTGCTTGAAGATTGTGGTGGCACATATATACATGTGGGATGCTTGAGCTTGAGCTTAGACATAATACATTGGAACAAGTCATGCATGTGCATGGATCCTCATATGCACTAAAACTATATATGATAATTGAGAAGTAGTTTCACCTCTCCACTAGAGACACCCAATCCTTAGTCTAGTGGTCACACATTCACGACTACTAATTCAAAAGCTATTGTTTTATATGTAAGGTAGTCGAGAAACCATGGACATGTATATTCGTCCACCAATTAAGAAAAAACATTGCTCAAATCTAAATAGCTTCCCTGTGCAACAAAGGATTTATGAGGTTTATTGTGATGAATGAGTGACATTCACTATATGTATCTATTGCGTTGGCTCATAATAGGACGTAGACAAAAAAGATGAAGACCTAAGTTTTGAGTAAGCCACATACTTTTAAAAAAAGTTATGATGAGTCATCCAATGTTGAATCCTCCTAATTTGTCTCCATCTCCCTAACCTTTTCTTCTATAAGGTGTTAGTCTCTTATTCTCCTTCTGCTTATGTTGTGTTATTTGGATGTATTCAATCTATACAAGAAATATGAGTCTCGATTGATCGACCCAACTGATCAATCAATCGAGTGAAATCTAGATTATACAGATTGATCTCTAGACAGTTTTGCACATGTTTGATCGATCAACCTAGAATGTTTGAGTGATCGACTATTTTCAGATGATACTTTTAAATTCTCTAGACTCTTTTGAGTATGTTTAAGCGATCGAACATGTGGTTGTCAATCAATCAATACTTAAATCAACAATGCATGTGATTTTACCTAATTGTGTGAATTATTTTTTCAGGTGTTATGCTATAAATATTTGTTTAATATAAGATTAAGGTATGATTAAGAGGGCTTAAACGTTTCTAAGAGTGTTTTGAATAGAGGCTGAGGTTTTCTGAAGGGTTTCACATGTGTAAGTTCATCAATTTCTTATCATTCATTTTTCATAGTGAATTTTACTGTCGCTTTGTGTAACAGTTTTTTCCTATAAGAGTTTTCTACGTAAATTTGTGTGGTCCTATACATTGCGTTGATCTTTCATGTACTTGATTTAAATTCGGAGCTTGCTTTTGCAGTTCCTCAAACAAGTAGTATCAGAGCCATACGTTGGGATTCAAGTTTGGATATGAAACATGTCGATGAAGGAATTGAACATTAAGTATAAAACTAAAAAGTTCACTGGCAAACATAATTTTGAATTATATAAGGTAAATATGAGAGGCCATCTAGTTGAACAAGAATTACAACAAACACTCCATGGGGTAGTGAAGCATTTTGCGATTATAAGCAATGAAGAGTTGAAAGAACTAAATGAAAAAGTGAAAACCTCAATCCAATTGTGTCTATTTAACGTAGTAATTTATAATGTCCTTGATTAAAAGACTACTGCATGACTTTTGAATAAGTTAAAAGGCTTGTACATGAAAGAATCTCTATCAAATCGTCTATACTGAATAAGTAATTCTGTAATCTGAAGATGACAGATGAGTCTGATATTGATAAACACATCAACGCATTTAATCAGTTACTTTGTAAATTGACGAGTGTGGAAGTGACGATCGACAATGAGGATCAAGTCCTAATTCTTTTGAATTCTCTTTTAGAGTCTTACGAGAGTCTTGTAGGCACTATGTGTCATGGTAGGGAGACCATTGACGTTAAAATTATCAACTTAATCCTTTATTCGAAGCAGCTGAGAAAGAAGGATAGTGGCGACGGTTCCTTTATGGATGCGTGAAGAAATTTTAAGTAGGAGAAGATAATTAAATCACGATCACGGTCCAAGTCTAAGGGCAATGGAATGATGAAGTGCTGAAATTATGGGAGACATGTGCATATGAAGAAGAATTGTCAAAATCCTAAAGCCCATAATGGAGAAAAATTAGATAAAATGCCGAAGGAGTCCAACGCAACAGAATCCAGTGAGGAGGTGGGTGGTTGTGACGTTTTGACCACATCCAAATCCGAGTATCTCAACAATGAGTACATGACTTTTTAACAGAGTCGGTTAATCAGTTATAGTAAATGTGACGATAGCCGGGTATTTATGGGCAATGCTGTTTTTGTAAGGTTGTTGGAATCGGATCAGCGCACATTAAAATATTTGATGGAATAGAGCATATCCTGACAGATGCAAGACATGTTCATGAACTGATGAAGAATCTTATATCTTAAGGAGCTATCGATGCACTTGGGTGCAAGTTCACCGAATTTAATTGTCTTAAAAGTTTTAAAGGGGCACTCATTGTGATGAAGGTACAATGAAGTTGTAACTTTTATAAGCTGATTGTGAATACCAGAATAGGTGGGGCTACACGTCTATAACGGAGTCCACATCGCCATGTTTGTGGCATGCGCGTCGAGGTCACATGAGGGAGCGAGATATGAAAGTACTTTTTGATCGTTGCTTGATTCTTACTTTAAAAAGTGTTGATTTTAATACATGAGGGTATTATATATATGGTAAATAATCATGATGTCTTTTAAAATTGAAAAATATATAAGTAAGAGTGTTCTAGATTATGTGCATTCAGATATATGGGAGTATCATACATCATTTTTATAAGTGAGTAATCATTTTTTGTCTCATTCGTAGATGACCATTTTAGAAAGGTGTGGATTTATTTTATGAAGTGTAAATCTGATATTTTTCCCACCTTAAATGTGTGGAAGATAATGCTAAAAAAAATCAGGATAAAAATTGAAAGTGTTGAGTATAGACAGTGATAGAGAATTCACTTCGAATAAATTTAAGCAGTTTTGTAAAGATGAAGAGATCATAAGCCATAACACAATTAGACACACACCAGAGCATAATGGTGTGGCGGAACAAATAAATCGAACTCTTCTGGAGAAAGCCCGAGATATGTTTAGTAATGACGTGTTAGACACTGAGGTATAGACTAAGGTCGTTAATACGACTTGCTACGAGGTGAATTGGTCTCCGTCTAAGCCGATCGGTTATCAAATTTCAAAAGAAGTATGAAGTGGCCATGAAGTTGACTATTTGGGGCCGCAAATATTTGATGTGATGCTTACTCTCATATGTACCTTCAATTGAGAAAGATAAGCTAGACCAATAGATGAAGAAGTACACCTTTGTTGACTATGATGATTATGTGAATAGATATAAGTTGTATGATCGTGTTGCACGAAAGATCATAATTAGTTGTGACGTTAGATTTGATGATGATTCCATGTTTTGTAAGGATAAACACAAGGAAACGGGAAAGTCAGTGGTAAGTGACATCGAAATCGAAAAAAGTGAAACACAAGAAGAAGCTGAGTTGCATAAAGAGGTATATGGGTAAGTGGAGCAGGAGAAATCCACTGAGAGATTGTAGATTACCAGCGAGATACATATATTACTTGGATATTGCATTTAATCTCATTACAGATGAGGGGGATCTGTCTACCTTTTAGGAAACACTAGATTATATAGATGCTAAAAAGTGGATGGTGACGATGCAAGATGAGATTGACTCTTTGTACAATAATGAGACATAGGAGCTGGTGGAGCTTCTCGTTAGGTGTAAAGTGATTGACTATAAGTGAATTTATAATAAAAAAATATGATAAATACAAGGCTAGAGTGGGTGCGAATGGGCATGCTTAGAAGGAATGTATTGAATTCAGTGAAATCTTCACGCCTATTGTCGAGCATGTATCTATCAAATTTATGCTGGCACTGGTTGCCTAACATAATCCAGAACTGGAATAAATGGACGTAAAGATTATTTTCCTGCATAGGAATTTGAAGGAGTAGAATTACATGAAAAAACTAGAGGTTTGAAAAACATGTGTAAGAAAATAAGGTTTGTAGGTTGAGGATGTCATTGTATGGCCTGAAATAGTCGCTTAAACGGTAATGTAAGAAATTTAATACTTTCATAATAAGTCAACAAGTTACCAGAAATATATATGTAATTGTATCTACTTTAAGACACTCAGTGAAGGATGATTTATTGTACTAGTATTACATGTTGATGACATGTTTATCACCATCTATAACATGTATGAGATTAATATATTAAAGATTCAGTTATTAGGAACATTTGAAATGAAATATATGAGGGTTGCAAAGAAGATTCTCAGCATTGATATACACAAAAATAAGGAGAGGAACATGTTATAGTTGTCTGGAGCAGAATACCTTAAGAAGGTATTGGGGATGTTTGGGATAGATAAGGCTAAACCAATTTATCACACCCCATGCTGCTCACTTTTGACTTTCTCCAGAACAATGTCTTATTACAGATGAAGAAAAAATGATTTATGTCTCGTGTGTCCTATTCGAATGTAATTGGCAATTTGATGTATGTCATGGTTTCAACGAGACTGAATATTTCATATGCAAACGATGTTGTGAGCATATACACGTCAAATTTCGGCAATCAATATTAAGAGGCAGTGAAATGACTACTTTGTTATTTACAAGGTACAATGGACTACGTCTTGATATTTGAAAAATTATAGAAAAATTGGTAGGCTATGGGAATGTCGATTACGCATGAAATGTGAACAACAGAAGGGCGACTTTCGGTTACTCGTTTGTACTAGAGGGTAAAGTGATCAGTTGGACATCGAAACTTCAGTTCGTAGTTGCTCTTTTCACAATCGAAGCTAAGTATATGGCAGTGATGAAGCCTTTCAAGAAAGGTGCTTGGTTGCATAAAATTATGAATGAGTTAGGGCTTCAACGGGAGGCTGTGCCTGTTATTTGTGATAGTAAAAATGCGATTAACTTGGTAAAGAATTCAGTTTGTCATTTTAGAACTAAACGTATTGATGTTCGTCATTATTTTATTTGACAGGTTCATGAGGAAGGCAGTGCTACTCTTAAGAAGATCCACATGAACATGAATCCAACGGATATGCTTACAAATGTGGTTCCTATAGAGAAGTTCAAATTCTATTTTACTTCTCTAGGTCTGGCAAATGTTTAATGAAGATGGAGTATGCAGGAAAGACGATGACAACGGTAAAGATATAAAAGAGGTGATTTGAGATGGAGCTTGGAGTTGTGGTTCATGATGATTGAAGTCATAATGAATATTATTGTTTAGATGTCTTCAATCTACACATAAAACAAGGGTCTTGATTGATTGATTAATCAAGTGAGCCCTAAATTAGATAGATTGGTCTCACAACAGTTTTGGACATGTTCGATCAATTGACTTGGGAGGTTTAAGTGATCGATTATTTTTGGATAATACTTGTAAACTCTCTAGACTCTTTTGCGTATATTCGATCAATCGAACATGTGGCCGTCGATTGATCGACATTAATCGAGTAACCCTCGATCGATCGATGCTTAGATCAATGACGCACGCAATTTTACATAATTGCACAAAACGTTTCTCATTTCGGGTGTTATGCTATAATTATGGGTATATTATGGAATTAGGGTATGATTTAGACGTAGGGCTGTACACAAGCAGAGTTAACTCGGTAACTTGCTTGACTCGACTCGAAAAGCTCGATTCGACTCGGTTCGAAAATGAGTTCGAGCTGATTTTTTGAGCTCGAAAAAATTTTGAACCGAGTTCGAGCTTGCCCGAGCTCGACTCGACTTGGATTGAACCCAACTCGAATCGAACTCGGATCGATTAAGTTCGGTGACTCGGTTACTTTGATATTGCTATTGTTCACCAAGTGTTTGATGAAATGACTCAATGAAGTGTGGCTGATGACAAGGAAGGTACGTATATGAAACAAATACTTTTTTTTTTCTCGATTTTTATGTTGCTTACAAGGTGTTTGATAAAATACTTGTAAAACCATTGTTGCTGTTTTATATATAGTGAGATTTTGAAGGTATAGACCATGTGTTTATAAAAATGCCGCATAAGCGAACTCGGCTCGAACTGGCCCGAGCTGTTGACCGAACCGAGCTGAGTTGGCCAGTCAAGCTCGAGGATCGATCCGAGCCAAGCCGAGTTTGAGCTAGGGTCAGCAAGTGGCCGAGCCTAGTCGAGCTGTGCCAAGCTTGACTCGGTTTGACTCTTGTACACCTTTATTTAGATGTATGACTTAAACGTTTTTAAGAGAGTTTTGAATGGATGCTAATATTTTCTGAAGGATTTCACATTTGTAAGTTCATCAATCTCTTATAATTCATTTTTTATAGCGAATTTTGTTGTCATTTTGTGCCGTGGTTTTTTTTTTTTCCCTTTTTTTATAAGAGTTTTCCACGTAAAATCACGTATTCCTGTACATACTTTGTTGCATTTATCTTTTGCGTGTTTGATTCATATTTGGAGTTTGCTTATGTAGTTCCCTGACTTATTGTGCCCGTTCACACCTTCTAATTTTCTTTAACTGCTAATTATTCATAAGCCTGACCGTAAATTTAAATGTACATGTTAGCCAATACCGGTGCAAACTCCTGGTCGGGTGCAAGGGGCCCACCGGGGCGTCCCTAATTTAAAATAAAATACAGATTGAGGACCATTTTCCGAGTTGGGATTCATAAAAGACTATGGCAAATAGGGTGAGTCGGTCGACTAGTCTTCTCTTGAGTGGGGATTGAGTGAAAGCTAGGATGAAGTGAGTCGGCAAGACTGGGGTTAGTTTCGTGTTGAGTTAGGGACGTCGGAAATCGCGAGTAACGTTCTCCTCGGATGCCAGCTACGGCCACGTGTATGAAAGGGGTGTAAGTAAGACTGTAGACAGAGGGAGAGAGAAGGGGGGGTTTGATACAAAAACACATTCCTTGGCAAAGGCAGAGAGAGAGCTCCTGCAAAAGCAAAGACCCATTTCCATCTTTTGCTACTTTCCTCTCTCGTTTCATCAGAGGCTTTGATGTGTATATGTTGTGTGTGTAGAGAGAGAGAGACTCCGTCGCTTTCCTGTCTCTGACTCTCATGACGAAAACGACACATCTTCCACTCCCACATGCGAACTCTCCCGTGATTTATGCACCTCTCTCTCTCTCTCTCTCTCTCTCTCTCTCTCTTCTGCATCTCTGTCTCTGTCTCTCTCTAATACCTGATGTTGCTCTTCTTGTACTCCCACCTCTCTCCATTAATACGTTATGTTCTACTACCTCTTTCTCTATCACCGTGGGGTGAGAATGAAACTGTCTCTCTCTCTAGTACGTGATATGGTTCTTCTTCACCTTGTGAGGTTTGACTCGTTCGCTCTCTCTCTCTCTCTCTCTCTCTCTCTCTCTCTCTCCCCTAATATGTGACATGGTTCTCCCTCTTTAATGTGGAGTGTATCCCAACCTCTCTCTATTTCTTTCTCCCTTCCTCCCAATGCTATCCCTAATATGTGATATAGGTCCTCTCTCTCTCTCTCTCTCTCCCCTAATATGTGACATGGTTCTCCCTCTTTAATGTGGAGTGTATCCCAACCTCTCTCTATTTCTTTCTCCCTTCCTCCCAATGCTATCCCTAATATGTGATATAGGTCCTTCTCCCTCTTTTTGGTGGAGTGGATCCCTCTGTCTTTCTCTATCTCTCTCTCTCCTACTTTTTGTCCCCAATATGTGATATGGGTTCTTCTACTCTCTCTCTGTCTTTTTTTATGGGGTGAATCACAAACTCTGTCTCGTGGGATGAGTGAGAAAATTGAAATTTGGGTGTCCGGAAGTGATAATCAATAGCAAGCAACAGCCATGGACGAGTCTTAAGAAGAGTACTATAGGTAGAAGCATACCTGCCACATGGTAAATAGGGAGCTCTCTCTCTCTCTCTCTCTCTCTCTCTCTCTCTCTCTGGTATTTAACTTTCTTTTTTATAAAATTTGAGATGCGGATATTTATCCTTTTGTTTTATTTTTGGGTTGGAGTTGGAGGATTTCACGTGGACGTGGTTTATCGTTGAGCGGTTGATTGATTATCACGACGAAGAAGATTAGGGTTTCTAGAAATAGAAATATTGCTATCTTGAGGAAGAATATTTTCTTCTTTTATCTTGGTATTTGGCTGTTTCTATTTATATGGGCTATTTTGTTTTGTTTTGTTTTTTTTTTTTTTTTGCCTTTTGCTGGATTTTTGTTATAGATTTGTAGGATTTCACGTGGATTTGGCTTTTAAGAGGTTGATCATGATTTTTTTTTTTTTAAATAATTTTTATTTAAAAATGCTTTTTCTATCTTTATTTAGAAACTATGGTGTAATCACATGTATTTCTATTCATTTGGTTTTGCTAACAAAAGATAGTGATTTTATGTGTCTTTTTAAGGGGGTTTTGGAGGAAGATACAAGAGGAGTCGTGTGATTTGAGAAGGAGATGATGTCCTTTTGTTAGTCAGACAAAAAGACTTTTTTAAAGGGTTCTCGTTTTACCAAAAATGAAGGAGGTGAAAAGCCTTTTTTTTTTTCCTTGTGATATTTTTAGGCCCTTTCGTTTTCAATGGATCTCATGTATGTAAATAAAACTTACTTTCGAAGCTCTTTTATTTACCAGAAGAAGAAGAAGAAGAAGCTATTTTTATGTTGAGGAAGATGGTTTTGCCTGGCTTTTGGTGTTTACAAGTTTTGTGTGATTTGATCTTGCTTCTTCTCTGAAGATGAGTGTAGGATCATTTTAACGATCTATGTTATAAATAATAACAGGCCTTTTTGCTATTCTTTTGGTGTTTATAAGGCTTGCTTGATATTGGAATTTTTTCCTTCCTTCCTTCCTTTTTTTTTTTTTTTTTTTTTTTTTGGCCCTTGGTGTATAGGTTCTGTTGAATGATCTATGCTGTAAATAATAATGGGTTTTTTCCTATTTCTTTGGGAAGATTATAGTTTATAGGTATTTTCTTCCTTAATGATCTAGATTAATGTATAAAATGGTCCACATTACCTTCCAAAGAATGGTCCTTATTACCCTTTTTTTTTTTTGTGAAAAGTCATCGCCTACAGGCGCCTGTACCAGTATTAGCGGTGGAGGGATCATTTAGCCGTTGGATGCATTAATTGGGAAGATATATATATATATATATATATATATATATATATATAATTTTTATTTTTATTTTTTTAATGCAGCCAATCGCTAGAAAAGCCCTGTGCCCCTATTAGTGGTGCAGGTGCCTGTAGCTCTTCGGCTTTTTTTTTTCCCCTTATTGAAGTTGGGTTTGGGTCATGGAAGGCTCTTTTGCCTTGCAAAAAATGTGATGGCGTTGTCAAATATTGGGGTTAAAGAAGTACTATAGGATTTGAGGTTTTTTTAGTTTGTTAATTTTGATTAAATGTGTCTTTAGGAGTTTTCTTTCGAATGATTATTCAAAGCTTGTGTTTTTTGAAATATTTTGGTGGTTTTGATAATTGGAAAAATGGGTTTCATTGGACTCACTGTCTTTGAATTTTTTAGGTGATTTGGGTGATTGAAACGAAATGGTTTGAGAGCCAAAGTCTCATTTATAAGAAGTGCTTTGTGGGTAGGAAAGTCTAGGTGTTAGGATTTGGAGGCTTTGGATGTAAATAGGGAAGCTTTCTTTTAAATGTCATGGGAACTTTTTTCCTTGAATTTGTGATGCATGCTCGGAGAAATGCAGTTTTGCAGCTTTATTTGGTGTTTGCGGACTTCCTTCCCCCACCTTTGAGGGAAGTGGACAGAATCATTTTGTTTCTCCTCAATTGGATTATGATGATTATCAGGACTTGAAGCTGAGGAAGTAGTTATTAATAACTAATACTGTTTTTAGTTTCTCAATTACTTTAGTATTTATTGATTTTATTAGTTTATCATAATTCAGGAAGGAAAAAGGGTGCTTTTGTAATTTTTATGAGAGGTAAATGATTTAGTAACTATAGCAATTTGCATATAAAGTCTTATAACAAGCAAATTTTTCACAGCAGTACTGGTTGTTTGATGCATCTAAATGTCTAATTATCGATAATTCCATCTAGACCAAAGCTTCTAATGTTTCCCTTTCAAAAAATAAAAAATCAACCATCTTCTAATTCTCATGTTGTTTTTTATTGAGTATTTTAAACTTTGATGGGTGGGTAAGTTCCTGATTTAAAGGACTTTTGTTATTTTTATTTTTGAATTTACTAGTTGTTTAGTTATCCCCAATTTTTTGAGGTTAGGATTGGATGATGATGATGATTTATTGGTTGTTTGTGATTTTGATTTGCTTTAGAGATCTAATGATGCTTTTTGTGGGTTAATACCGGTTCAGCTTCGTGGGCCAGGGGATGGATGATAAGAGACTCGACCTATATTGTTTTGAAATGCTGTCTACTGATTCAAAGAAGGTTTCTTTTTTTTACCCTTCTTTATAACAGTTTTAAGGAATGGCTTGAGAGAGCTTCCTTCAGTCCACTCATGGGTGGTTTTAGGGGTTGAATTAGCTGCCGACTCATTCATTCAAACACTTGGTAGATAGGGGAGCGGTTTTTGCTACTCTGTGAATGTGTGAATGATGCGGGAGATAAATCTCATCCTTTTCCCCCGATGCTTGGACTGAAGGGAGCTCCCTCTTCCCTTTCCTTCAAGGCTACCTTCTCTTGTTTTGTTCAAAGGCTAGTGCAATCTTAATGAATGAAAACTCCCTTTTCTTCCAATACTTTTGGTTTGGTATTCATTTCCCCTCCCCACCCATTTTTTTTTTTCTTGTTCACCCCCATTTGGGTGTTGCTTATCTATTTGTTTTGGGATAGAGGATCCAATTCTATCAATTGTCTTAGCAATCAAGAATATCGATACTTGTGGTACACATCTACAAGAACTGGAGTTTCATCTGCTGGGCCCTATTTTCAATGAGGGGGACACCAAGGACACCAAAAATCGTAATGGTCCTGTCATCCCGGCTACGGATTGAAGGATTTTAAGAATTGCAAATGGGGCACCCCTGAAAACCTCCAATCAATGGTTCAACATTCGCCAGGCAAACATCCTGAAAAATGTTGCTAAGAACCATCTGTATGGTGTAATTTCCTATCTTAGGCCTATCCCAGGTATGGTACACTAGGTGAACAGTTTGGATTTCATAAGTATGTGCTGTGTATATTGGGTGCTTGATAACTGCCTTTTAGGTAAAAAAAGAAAAGAAAGAAAAAGAAAAAAGCCTTAGGTATATGTTTTCTTCAAGCACAATCATTACTCAGTGCTTGCACTAGGACTACTTTGAATCAGTTCTTTGATGGCTTTCAGTTTATCTTTCAATTGAAGGGTTATTGCATCATATTCATTGGATATTCTTTCTATTTTACTTATTTTACTGTGGACATCATTCTTTGATACCTTCCATCTCTAACTGAGAACAGTTGTCTGTGTATCCACATTTTCCTACTCACTTTCGTACCGATTTCATCGAATAGAACTTGTATTCATTCATAGAATGACCTGAACCACCTCAGAAATTATGAAGAGTGCTGTAGATGAATTGTTCATGTTTAATCTCCTTTGTCTTTTATATGTAAGAAACAATGCTTCCGGAGAGCGCACACACCAAATCGTCTATCAAGAGGTTTTCTTGAATACATCCCGACCTACTGCATTTTGATATGTAAGGACTTTGATCATTTTCGGATTTTTTCAGTGATCCAAATGTTTTATGTGATAGGGTGCACCCCCTTGGATGGGGGATGCCAGACAATTTATTAGATTGTATATTTTAACTCTTTGATTACACAAAGATTGGGCATACCGTCTGTCCATTTTCAAAGCAAAAGAACCAAATTATAAATGGTTGAAATAATCCAATTTAGGAAATGTTATTTGTTATCTATCCGCTGCACAAATTGAGGCTGATTGAGGCTCATCGTATCAATGGTTCGGATCATTGGAAGACCAGATTCAAAGGCTTAAGTCCCAGCGTAACACATTGCAAAATGTCTTGATGTATTGGAGAAAATCTTGTGCATAAAATCATTTAGTTTCATCTCAAGCTTATTATACTTTAAATCTATTCTCCTTAATTATAACTAACCATATTTCCCCTAGCAATGCTCATCCTTAAATTCTAACTGTATTTGTGAAGTAATACTTTCATATTTCTATATATGTTATTATTTTTCCCTTTAAAAAATATTTCTATATATGTTATTTCATCATCACCCTATAATATCTCATCAACAATCTTGAAGATGGTTCTTCATGTTTCTTTCTTCCGTTCTCTTCTTTCTTTTTGAATGATGACCATACTTTTATTGAAAAGACAAAAGCAGTGGAAGATGAATTTCTGAGGAGAGATCATCGTACCCATTTCAATGATGATGGTTGTTCATGTTTCAACTAGCTAATTTTAGACGAAAAGATGGTGAGAGATCATAAGATCCATTAGATTGATGGTGGTTCTTTTTAAAAGAGAGGAAAATCATCAGATTTCAGTATAGTTTTACTATTTCTTTTCATTTTTCATGCTCCCAAGTTTCTTCTCTCATTAACAGAAAATTTCAGATTATTGATGTTTCATCGCCTTTTCCTTATGATGAGCAAGCCATGGTGGAAAAACACTCATTGATAGTGCATAAACTCAACAAATCTTATCTCGATTTCTTTATTTCTTTAGTTTCATCATATCTTAATCTCACCTTCTATTAATTGCATGGATCTCATGCTGTGACATTTCACTTGTATTTTCATGGGCGACCTTTAATCTTCGATTGTGGGAATACCAGCAGTTGTAAGTGCATCGACTTGTCAAATTTCATTTTTATCTAATATATGCATATGCAGGCCAGCATGTCTATAGACATGTATATATGTATCCCTTGTTTCCATGTTTCGTTTGTTATTCTAGTGTAGAAGCTTATGCTTTCATATTCTATCTCCATTTCTTGAAAAGCATTCAACAGCAAGTGTACACACACACACACACACACACACACACACACACCCTCTCTCTCTCTCTCTTTGCATCTATGATCTATCTATTAGTCTTGAAGAAGATTCGTTGCAGGACTTCTCCTTTCATCCGTATTTTCAGTGATGGGTAGAAGCTGAAAGATCTTATTACCTAGGAAGAAGACTCTGGTGCAAGTACAAATTCATAACTCATCTCACTCCATATTCAGTTTCATATCTCATCCAAGTTTCTCTCATCTTGTTAGAGGCCTTCCAAGGCTACAACCCCACTCTTGCTGCTGGTTTGAAAGGTGCGTGATCGAATCCATGTACACCATGTGGTCCCCACCATGCATGTGCAGTATTGATGAATGGCTAAGATGTGTACATGGTGGTGGGCCCCACTTGATGAATGGCATTTTATAAGCACCCAATTGAAAATTTTTAAAAGTGCGCGAGCATGTATTGATTATACAAGTGTGGTTCACCTCATGACGACCTGAGTGACCTCATGTGGGAGAGGCAGGCCAAAGGGGCGTAAATGGTGGGCCCCACCTGATGAACGGCGCACACGTGTGGCATTTCATAAGCACTGAATTGAAATTTTTTTTAAAGTGCATGAGCATTGATTATACAAGTATGGTTCACCTGATGATGACCTGACTGACCTCATGTGGGTGAGGCAGGCCAAAGACGTACGCGGTGGGCCCTACCTTATGAACGGCACACGTGTGGTATTTTATAAGCACCCAATTGAAAATTTTGAAAGTGCATGAGATCATTTTGATTTCTTTATCTACCATACTTGTAGCTTTTCATCTCCTCGTCCATTTCAATAACACATTATTATATTCACAGTAGGAGAGCTTGGAACTTGATTTTATTTATGTTGTTGACGCTTTGGTTGGTTATTTATAGAATTTCTTGGAATCCTTCGTAGCTTTCTATTACTTTTATCAAAGAAATAGAGGAGCTTGCTGCTCAGCCAACTAATGGGCACTACTCCACCTCGAGAATATGAGAGAGGGAGAGAGAGGGAGAGAGAGAGACTGGTAAAAGCCAGAGAGAGAGAGAGATGATACACTGGTAAAAGCCTGGTAAAAAGCCTGATGGTTGATCCTCAGGCACTTAGAAATTCCACATTTGACATGTATCAACTCAAATTAAACCTTCCAAATTGAGGGAACTACCATAGATTGGTCATGACTTTAAAATCACATGGAATGAACGGTTCTAAACTCTGATCAATGAACATTTGTTTGTTGAATCTGGACCGTGAATATTAATTGCAACAATTTTAAGTGCACCTCAGTCATCCAAAATCTCTGTAACCGTTGGTTTATTGTTCTTATAAAATAGGGCCCATGACTTAGATGGTTTAATTTGAGTCTCATGAATGCCACTTGCATTTCTTAGTGCGTGTTTATCAACTATCATACAGCCAGAGTATCAAATATCATTAAATAACTACAGTATAAGCACCTACTTTTTCTTCTTTATTTTGAGTCTGAGATATATATTAAAATCACTTCAATATCACTTGCAAGTACCAAGTACTGATCTGGAAAGAGTATTAAAACAAGGGCTGAACTACGGGTACAGATTATCAAGTTATCACAGTTCATCCACTGCACATGAGAGATGCATGCATGTTGTGAGATGCATGCATGTTGATCTAGACCGTTCCATTTTTTTTTGCGCAACGTTTGGATCATAGGATGAAAATCTCACTGGATTGGTTTTCTTTTTATCATCTATCACATATTTGTGCCAAATCATCCACAGTACAATGCCAATAGTCCTGTCCAAGTTGTGGGTCCCACTGATGTTATATTGCTG
Source organism: Magnolia sinica (assembly GCF_029962835.1). NCBI lineage: Eukaryota > Viridiplantae > Streptophyta > Magnoliopsida > Magnoliales > Magnoliaceae > Magnolia > Magnolia sinica. The sequence continues at coordinate 90,718,297 of NC_080580.1, forward strand.
CGATTCTTTGATCAGGATTTCCCATCCACCAACACATTTTCCTCCACTGAACTGGACCAACTTTTGAAAAACCTCCAATGGATCCTAACATACCCACAACCATTCTCTTGTTCACTGTCCATGTGATGGTCACCAATAGGACGGTTGGGATTGTTTCATCAGTATGATTTTCAGGCCTTGTTCCATCCTCACAGTGGAGTCTACTATTTAAATGGTCCTCTGCTTTTCATGGACATTAAATCTTAACACATATTCAGAGTCAGGACTATAGCCGTTGGATCTGGGTCCATATTCAGTGATCCAAATTGTCAGTAAGCTGGCTGCCTTTAAAATTTTGAAGATTTGAAATCCTAGACTCTTGAATCAATGGCCCACACCGAAAAAGTTACATTATCCAAGTGCTAAAATTTGAAATCCTAGACTCTTGAATCAATGGCCCACAAAGCAAATCACGTTAAAAGTTACATAATCAAAGTGCTAAAATATTCCAATCAGGGGGGTTCCTCCATCGAGGTGAGGCCCAACTAATAAACGGTTTGGATCGCCGAACTGGACCCAGATCCAGCTGCTATGGTGCTAATGTATCCTTTTTGAATGCGTCTCGGTGTAACTTTTTGCATTGTTGCTTTTGAAATATGAAACTGCTAGAATTCTGTTTGTGTGGGTCGAAATTGGAAGTACAGTCCATCTGATTTTATTATTTTGGTATGAGAGCCATTTTGATTTTTTTTGTTTTTTATATTACATCTGAAGGCTCTGCTAATGTGTTGTACGCATTTTTTTTAGGTGTTTGGGGGATCAATGTAGAACATGTTATGATGCTGCAATTTTTAATACGGATTTGCGTTTTGCTTTACATGTATTTAATTGAGATATGAAACATCTGCATGAGCCAAACACAACCCACCTTTGCATGCTGATGTAGCACACGTGTGAGAGATCTGAGACGTTCATTAGGCAGGCCTTATGGTAAATTTTTTGACTCAAAAATTTCTGATAGGCTCACCTGAAATCGGGTTGCCCACTAACTCTGTGGGCCCCACCATGAGTTATGTGTCTTATTAATGTGTGAGCATTTTGACACCAGGCTCGAGTGGGGTGGCTTATGGGATGCAGGGGTACACTCGGGGTGGGCGGCTTGCAGAATCTATGGATTTGGGGTGTGAGGTGGAATTCATATATAAGGCCCACGAGAGGGTGAAATTTATGGATTTGTGGCCCACGAGGAGGGTTCGGCCGAGGACCTAATCCATGGATTTGAGGCCCAAGTAATGAGATAAAGTGGGTAATGACCTTTTAAAGTAAGTGGTTAATTGTCCTACATCAAATTGGTATTAATGTAGGGACATTTTTTACACTGGGCTCGAGTGAGGTAACCTGTGGGATGCAGGGGCACACTCGGGGTGGGCGACTTGCGGAACCTACGGATTTGGGGCCCGTGTGAGGTGGAACCTATGGATTTGGAGCTCAGGCTACGAGATAAAGGGATTAATTTGTCATGTTCTATCAGTTTGAGCTTTTAGAGCAAGTGGTTAATTGTCTTGCATCAAATTGGTATTAATGTAGAGGTGTTTTCACACTAGGCTCGAGTGTTGTGCCTGTGGGATATAGGGGTACACTCGGTGTGGGCGGTCTGTGGAAATCATGAATTTGGAGCCCATGTGAGGTGGGTAGCTCATGTGAGGCGAAACTCATGGATTTGGAGCCCACGAGGAGGGTTCGTCAGATGACTTAACTTGTGGATTTAGGGCATGGACCATGGGATAAAAAGATTAATTCACAATGCTCTATCAGTTCGAGCATTTAGAGCAAGTGGTTAATTGTCGTGATCACTTAGCCACCTAGTCCATCCGTTTTACCAACTTATTTGAGGACATGAGCTGAAAATTGAAGTATGTCTAAAGCTCAAGTGGACTGATGGGGTTTTTTCCCCAGGCTCGACTGGTCGTGAGCTGCATTCGACCGGTCGAGGGCTGGTGCACGACTAGTTGTGGACTGGCTCGACTCGTTTTCCAGCGAGTTGTGGTTTTGGATTTCCAAAGTGTTCGACCAGTCGTAGGATGTGCTCGACTAGTCTGGGGTGCTGCTCGACTGGTCGAGGACTCTGCACGACCAGTCGAGGTTATGTAGATTTGATTCCGTCTTTGTGCGGGATGTGAAAATTTAAGGCGGTTTCGCAATGGGTGCGAAAGGGAGTTTCCTAAACTATAAATAGGGAGACCTAAGGTTTTTCTAGGTAATGCAAGAGGGTTTCATAAAGCTTTGCAAGGGTTTGCTAAAGCGTTTAGGTCTATCAAAGGTGTGTGAGAGAGAGAGAAAGAGAGAGAGGAAGCTTGTGGAAGAGAGGTTATGCTCGTAGAGGTGATTTACTATATTTCAGCGCTTCCACGTCCTCGTAATCGATGAGATCTTTCCATTTTTCTTTTATTCTCTTATTATTTATCTACTCCTGCGTGTGTGAAGAAGGTTGTAACGTTATACTTTATAGTGAATTGTTGATCTGGACGAGGTCCCGGTGTTTTTACCTTTTTGAGGGTTTTCCACGTAAAAATCTCGTGTGGTGTGGTGTGGTTTATGTTTTGATTTATTTCATTGCTTTATTATCCCATAATTCTGGTTTGATTTGGAAGGATAGATCCTAAAGTTTTGTGCAAGGTCCCCAACAAAGTGGTATCAGAGTCAAGTTCATTAAATGAAGTGGGATTGGTTCTGAATTATGGAAGGTGGCTCAATAAGGATGATCAATCTCAATGGTTCTAACTGGACCATATGGAAGGCTAAGATGGAGGACTTACTTTATTGTAAGGACTTATATTATCTAATTTTAGGCATGTCAGCAAAATTCAAGGATATGTCTGATGATGATTGGAAGAAGTTGGACCGCAAGGCGGTGGAGTTTATTAGACAATGGTTGGATGATTCTGTGTTCTACCATGTGTCTACGGAGACCGCAGCCGCTAGCCTAGAGCTGTATGAGAGGAAGACAGCTGGTAATAAAATCTTCCTGATAAGACGACTTGTGAATCTCAAGTTCAAAGATGGTGGTTTTGTGGCTGAGCACATGAATGAGGTCAGCAATATATTGAACCAGCTCTCCGCTATGAAGATGGTCCTGGATGATGAATTACAGGCTTTACTATTGCTTAGCTCATTACCTGATAGTTGGGAGACATTGGTGGTGTCTCTAAGTAACTTCGCGTCAGACGGAAAGGTGTCCATGGAACAAGTAACTAGTTGTCTCTTCAATGAGGAGACAAGGAGGAAGTCTCAGGGGTCTACTCAGCAAGAGGCCCTTGTGACACAAGATCGGGGGAGAGGAAAGAACAGAAAGGGCAGGAAGGCCCGAGATAAATCAAGAGGCAAGTCGAGTACCAGGAAGGATGTTGAATGCTGGAATTGTGGCAAGAAGGGCCACTATAAGCATGAATGTCATAAGAATAAGAACGACAAGAAAGGAAAAGGAAAGGAGAAGGAAGATAAATCAGATTCCACCGCGGTCGCTTCAGATGGCGACGTTGTAGTTATTCTTTCAACAGATCCTGATATTTGTCTCACGGCTACAAGTTAGGACACCGACTGGGTGATTGACTCGAGAGCCTCTTTTCATGCGACTCCACGGAGTGACTTCTTCACAAGCTACAAGTCAGGTGACTTTGAGACCGTGAAGATGGGGAATTCTGTCATATCGAAGATCGTAGGGGTCGGTGATATTTGTATAAAGATCGATGTGAGCTGCACATTGGTTCTCAGGGATGTGAGGCATATCCCAGACCTTCGCCTCAACTTGATGTCGACGGGAAAGCCGATTTGCTGGTGGGCGCTGGAAGCTCATCAAGGGTTCGTTGATCGCAGCCAGGGGAAAGAAGTGTTGCACCCTTTACAAGGCAAGTGTCAGTGTGTGCAAGGGTGGGTTGAACGCAGCGGAAGATTTAACTATTGACATGTGACACATGCGTCTAGGCCATATGAGTGAAAAGGAGCTTCAGGTACTAGCGAAGAAGCGGCTTCTTCCAGACGTGACAGGTATATCTCGCAAAACCTGTATTGATTGTTTATTAGGGAAATAGTATAGAGTTTCATTTATTAAATCTATTTCTCATATTAATAAAGTGCATGCATTAGATTTGGTTTATTTTGATGTTTGTGGTCCTATGAGGACAAAAAACCTTTGGTGAGGCATTGTATTTTGTTACTTTTTATAGATGATGCATCTAGGAGGGTTTGAGTTTATGCTTTGAAATTCAAGGACGAGGTCTTTGGTGTGTTTAAATTATTTCATGCTATAGTCGAGAGAGAGACATGTAGATCATTGAAATGCATCTACACTTACAATGGTGGTGAATACATCGATGACTTTCATGAGTATTGTAAGTCTTTGGGTATACGGCATGAACAGACGGTTCCTAAGACTCCCCAGCATAATGGTGTGGCTGAGCGAATGAATCGCAACATTGTAGAGAGAATCAGATGCATGTTATCCCATACAAAGTTGCCTAAGACGTTCTGGAGAGAAGCAATGCACACGACAGTGTATTTGATAAACAGGTCTCTATTAACCTCGTTGAATGGAGAAATACCTAAGAAGTTGTGGACTGGACAGATCCATCGTATAATCATCTCAGGGTGTTTGGATGCAGGGCATCCGTTCACGTACCAAAGAACGAGAGGTCCAAGCTCGATATGAAGATCAGACTGTGTGTTCTTGGGGGTACGTGATGAAAAGTTCGGTTACAGATTGTGGGATTTGACCGAGAAGAAGCTCGTCAGAAGCACAGATGTGGTATTTTTTGAAGATTAGTGTATAGAAGACATTGGTAAGTCAGAGAAGAACCAGCCTAGTTCAGGTGAGCTAGAAGACATGGATCCAGTTATTCCTCCCATGGTGCTTGATGACGGGGGAGTACAACAAAGTGCCGAGGACGAGGGAGTTCATACAGAAGATGGACTGGGGGAGCAGCCCCCACTTGATCTAACTGTTGAGCCACTGGTAAGGAGGTCATCTAGGGACAGACAACTGTCCAAGAGGTACTCGCCGCGTGAGTACACTATGCTCACTGATGGGGGAGTGCTAGAAGATTATTCTGAGGCCCTAGCCAACGAGCATAAGGGGGAGTGGTTGAAAGCTAAATGTGATGGAATCCTTGCATAAGAACCACACCTATGATATGGTGAAATTGCCTAAGGGCAAGAAAACTTTGAGCAACAAGTGGGTGTTCAGAAAGAATGTTGAGCAGAAGAATTCAAAGACGAGGTTCAAGGCCAGACTTGTGGTGAAAGGATTCGGTCAGAGGAAATGTATGAACTTCGAGGATATATTCTCACTAGTGGTGAAGATGACATTCATACGGGTGTTGCTTGGGTGGCGGCTAGCATGGATCTGGAGATAGAGCAGTTGGATGTTAAAACTGCCTTTCTCCATGGTGATTGGAAGAAGAGATCTACATGCGCCAATAGAGGGGTTCGAAGTCAAGGACAAGGAGCATATGGTGTGTAGGTTGAGGAAGAGCTTGTATGGGTGAAAACAAGCTCCACGGCAATGGTACAAGAAACTCGACTCATTCATATTACAGCATGGGTATGACAGAACGGAGTCGGACCATTGTGTGTTCACGCGCAAGTTCTCAGATGGTGATTTCTTAGTTCTGCTTTTATACGTTGATGACATGCTCATCATGTGAAAATACATCAAGAAGATCAACAGAGGCTGAAATAGGCGTTGGGTAAGTCGTTTGCGATAAAAGACTTAGGCCTGGCTAATCAGATCCTAGGAATGGAGATAACCCGTGACAGAAGCAGTAGAAAGCTTTGGCTGTCACAAGAGCGGTATATTGGGAAAATCCTATAGCGGTTCAATATGAATGCAGCAAAGCCGGTTAGTACTCCATTGGATGGTCACTTCAGATTGAGCGACATACAATGTCTCAAGACGAAGGCAGAAGTGGAAGAGATGTAGAAGATACCTTACGCGCTAACTGTAGGAAGTTTGATGTATGCGATGGTGTGTACACGACCAGACATAACATATGCGGTTGGTGTTGTCAACCGGTATCTTGCCAATCCTGGTAAAGAGCATTGGACAACGGTGAAATGGATACTACGGTATCTAAGAGGCTCATCCAAGTTGAGCCTATGCTATGGTGACAAAAAACTTATGTTAGAGGGCTACATAGATGCAGATATAGCAGGCGACATAGACTCCATGAAGTCTACATCAGAGTTCATGTTCACGTTTGTAGGGGGAGCGGTCTCTTGGCAGAGCAAGTTAAAAAAGGTCGTAGCGTTGTCGACGACAGATGCCAAGTGTATTGCTGTCACAGAAGCATGTAAAGAGATGCTTTGGATGAAGATGTTCTTACAAGTACTTAGTCTGAAGCAGGAGCAGCACGTGGTTTATTGCGATAGTTAAAGTACTATACACTTGAGCAAGAATCCAAGTCAGCATTTCAAGTCGAAGCACATAGAGATTCGGTAATACTGAATTAGAGATACTTTGGAACATAAGGTCTTACAGCTTGAGAATGTCCACACGGACGATAATGGGTCAGACATGATGAACAAGGCTTTGGTGAAGGGCATGTTTGAGGTTTGTAGAAACCAGGCTGGCTTGAAGATGACGGATTTCTCCTGTGTCAAAAAGGGAGGAGATTTGATGGGGTTTTTTCCTAGGCTCGACCGGTCGTGAGCTTCACTCGACCGGTCGAGGGCTGGTGCATGACCAGTCGTGGACTGACTCGACTCGTTTTCCAGCGAGTTGTGGTTTTGGATTTTCGAGGTGCTCGACCAGTCGTGGGATGTGCTCGACCGGTTGAAGGTGCCGCTCGACTGGTTGAGGACTCTGCACGACCAGTCGAGGTTACGCAGATTTGATTCCGTCTTTGTGCGGGATGCGAAAATTTAAGGTGGTTTCGCAAGGGGTACGAAAAGGAGTTTCCTAAACTATAAATAGGGGGACTTAGGGTTTTTCTAGGTAATGCAAGAGGGTTTCCTAAAGCTTTGCAAGGGTTTGCTAAAGGGTTTAGGGCTATCAAATGAGAGAGAGAGAGAGAGAGAGAGAGAGAGAGAGAGAGAGAGAGAGCTTGTGGAAGGGAGGTTATGCTCGTATAGGTGATCTACTATATCTCAGCGCTTTCACGTCCTCGTAATCGGTGAGATCTCTCCGTTTTTCTTTTATTCTCTTATTGTTTATTTACTTCTGCATGAGTGAAGAAGGTTGTAATGTTCTACTTCATAGTGGATTGTTGATTTGGATGAGGTTCCGTGGTTTTTTCCTCTTTGAGGGTTTTCCATGTAAAAATCTCGTGTGGTATGGTTTATGCTTTGATTTATTTTATTGCTTTATTATCCCATAATTCTGGTTTGATTTGGGATGCTAGATTCTAAAGTTGTGTGCAAGGCCCCCAACATGGACCACACTACTAGAGACTGAATTGATCACCTACCATTGAAATCTTAACACCACTGAGGTTTTGGGTCAAGCTGATATTTGTGTTTTCCCTTTGTCCATCTCCGCGTGACCTTATGTATGAACGGGTTGGATGGCAAATCAACATCACTGAGGGGGCCTAGAAGGTTTCGACAGTGGACATCATTATCCAGGCTGATTCCTACGGTGGGTCCACTTGAGGTTTGGATATGCTTCAACTTTGGGCTCAACCCTAAAATGAGCTGAAAAAACGGATTGACGGTGTGAATAAGCCAAATACATTCACTGTGGGCCCAACAGCGTTTACTCAATACGCAATAATCTTCTGGCCCACCGGATCTGGTGGGCCCCACATTTACATCGAATGTAGACCATCGATCTTTTGTACTAGTGCACCCTGCCTGATGGGTGGACCGGACAAATCATGGAATGTAGACCGTTGATCTTCTTGTTTTGTTTTTTTTTAAAAAAATAAAAATAAAATCTGCAAAGGATTGTTCACTGTAGAACCTGATTGGATCTCGCACACTTGCTGCATTGGCACGTGTGCAGCTCGGGGTTTTAAAATTGTGCTCCCCCCAGGGCTTTTTTTACATGTGAAGTAGGGATGCACGGGGTTGAGTTTTACCAGATATGGATAATGGGTGTGATGTAGTGGTTTTCTATAAATGGAAACTATCATTGGTAATGAGTCCACTTAGATGGAAAATGGACGGTCTGGATGACATGGTGTGAATATTTTCTTTATTTTTGTTTTTGTTTCTTGGAAATTGGTGTCTAGTGTCTATGCTTGTCCCTATTTTATCTTTCACAGGGATTGTTAGGAACTGTTCACGTTGGAAGTCTCGTCCTTGGGTGGAGTTTTGCTAGAAGGATCTCACCCATGTGCTCTTGAGGCCCACCTTGTTGTATATGTGAAATCTACACCGTCCATCAGGTAAGATCCTCCATGCTATGCCCTAGAGACAAAAATCAGCTATGTCCACAGCTCAGATGGGTTACACTACAGGGAACTATGGGATGGAATGACAATCGTAGGTTTGTTTGTTGGTCCGCTATTTATCTTTCATCAAATCCATCCATCAGGTGTGAATCACTAGGATCAAGATAATATACAGCAAAATCAGATGGAGTTAGTATAGGAGGGAGATGTTAGGGTGGATCCAGAAGAACTGGACGATGGTAGAGCCATCCGTACACATTACACGTGGCAGCTGATGTACCAGTCAGATTCATCTATATCTTAGGCTCTGGAATGGATGGCCTATGCATCAAAAGCCACACCTACTTGAGACATTCGATGCCGCATAACCAACGGTAGATAATGAAATTAACTTTGAACAAATGGATGTGATTGTTTAATGGTTTTGATTTTTTTGGGCCACATCATATTGTAGCTTATGAGTTGCTGGGCCATAAGGTGCATGGTGATCTGATCACGTGTTTTTCACGTGTCACCTTCATACAGTTTGCACCGACAGCTTGTTCAGGGTTCCAAATTCAACGGTGGATAAACGATACCACGTATTGCATGGTGAAGTAATAGCCGTTCGCTAACAGTGTCCACGTTCACTGACGGACCTCCCTTTCAAGAGGATGGCATCACTTTCAAAGGAAGCTCTTGCGAACTATCTTATTACGTAGGTATCTTTCTCTAACGTGGAGAAATAATTTCACGTGCATGAAATCCACCCCGTCCATCAGGCAGATGCCCCATCTTTGTCCGTCCATCTCAAAAGTCAGCCGATTCAACATGCACCCATTTCAAAATTATACAAAAATAACCAAATTATCATGGTGTGGCCCACCTGGTTTTGAAATTATTCAACTGGGCTGTTTTTTTTTTTTTTTTTTTTTAAATGGTGTGGCCAACAAGGGGCCCACCAGATTCAACTAGGCTGTTAAAAATTATACAAAATCCGACAAATGATCATGGCATGGCCCACCTGGTTTTCAAATGTAGGCCATGAAAGGTTCATTTTCAAGTGGAATAACTGTAAAGCCATTGACAGGAGAAGGAATATTTGGGATATGGGTGCCCACTAGCTTGTGGGTCCCATGTGGGCCCGACAATGAAAAGATGGAGGTTGGAGTAGACTTCACATGCTTGATTTCATTTATACCGTGTTGTTACTTGAGATCTGAGCATATGCTGCACCAGTGGGCCCTACATGTTGAGATGATCTGATAATTGGAACAACCCATGTTATGGATTCTACATGCTACACTGGTTGGAAAAATAATAATAATAATAATAATTCAGTTGCTCAGGTGTATGTCTGAAGATCAAGGGCTTAGAAGGGCACCTGTTAAGATTCGATGGTTAGGATGTAGTTTGCCTTTCTAAGTGTTATGCTATTGAAAATGTCCAGCGATATGGAAGTCCAGGTAGATTGTTTGGATATTGGAACGGATTGAAAGGCCAACGTAGCTGGTATTAGTTATTTAGTCAGCTATATGTATGGCAAGAACAATTTTGTAAATGGCTGTCTCGTGAGACTTTGTATAGTGATAGAGGGATGTGAGGCTCTAAAGAGAAAATGTCATATGGTTTTTAAATAAAACTGGTGTTAACGTGGAGCTTGTAACACTTAATGCGGAATAATAAATCGTCTATGCATCGATTAATGGATAGTCTATGCATCAATTATGAAAAGCAAAAACTGAATAGCTGAATCTGAAAAGAGTATTTGAAAGGTATTTGATTATTTAGATGTGGATTGATGAACTTAGCCTTCTGTACAGTGCCAGCCTTCTGTACCAGGCACTTCGCATCTCACACCCTTTTTTAAAACCTTTTCAATGGGACTTAGTTTTTGCTCAGGTGGGTTTGTATAGAGAGATCTCAAGAGCAAATGCCATATGGTTTTAGATTAGACCGGTGGTTTTCAATGGGACTTGAGTTTTTGCTTATGTGGGTTTAGATATAGAGTTCTTAAGAGAAAATGCCATATGGTTTTAGATAAGATACTTGAGTTTTTGCTCGTGGGTTTGGATATAGAGCTCTCAAGAGAAAATGCTATATGGTTTTAGATAGGACCATTGAAATGGGGCCTGAGTTTCTACTAATGTGGGTTTGGATATAGAGCTCTTAAGAGAAAATGCTGTATGGTTTTAGATAAGACTGGTGGTTTTCAATGGGACTTGAGTTTTTGCTCATGTGGGTTTAGATTCAAAGCTCTTAAAAGAAAATGCCATATGGTTTTAGATAAGACACTAGAGTTTTTGCTTACGTGGGTTTGGATATTGAGCTCTCAAGAGAAAATGCCGTATGGTTTTAGATAAGACCATTGAAATGGGATTTGAGTTTCTGCTCATATAGAGCTCTTAAGAGAAAGTGCCATGTGGTTTTTAGATAAGACCGGTTGTTTTTAATGGGACTTGAGTTTTTGCTCATGTGGGTTTGGATATAGAGCTCTCAAGGGAAAATGCCATATAGTTTTAGATAAGACCGGTATCAATGTGGAGCTCCCAGTAGAAAATGTCATATAGTTTTAAATAAAACTGCTAGCAGAAATCAAGACACGGCACTGGATCAGGTCAATGTGAGAGAACTGTTGTTTATATGGTTTGAGCTTGTATGGCATTTTTTTTGGGGTTGGGTGAATTCCCTGGCCTTGTCGGTTTATGTGCTTCTTTTCCATTTATAAAATTACAAGTGTGCTAAAAAAAGTTCAGCTCATGGCATCTTTCGATCTGGTACGGAATCATATTACCTCTGATCAAGCCAGTATGCAACTTGTGTGAGATCCAGGGAGTTATTTATCTGACCAGTGACGAAAAATCACTGTTGTTAGGGTTCTTTTGGCAAAGCGGATCTGAAATCCTTTGGAATATTTGAGTTTGGCATGGATTTGAAATCTTGTGGAATTGGATGGAATTTAAATCCATACGGAAAAGAATGGATTTGAAACCATAACTTTGATGTGGGAGTCTAAGAGGAGCTCTTTTGGTGGATTTAGATTTCTTTCAAACCAAAATCCCAATTACTTATTATCAAACCCCACAAAATCCTCTCATTTCACACTGCCAAACGAGCCTTTGTGGTATATATGGATCCTTTTTTACTGTCAAAGCAACATTTTCTCATTTCTACTAACCCAAAAGCAAAGCTCAGGTACGGTAATGTATTGTTTTAAATTGCGATGAAATCATGCTGTAATCCATACAAACATGGTTATCTGGTATATAAAAATGTGTGTGGTTTGTGTACACACACAGATGTTGGATATTGACGCAGGTTATCTGGCATATAAAAATGTGTGTTGTTTGTGTACACATAGATATTAGATATCGACACAGGGAGGGACATGATGAGGTCAATTACTGTCCTGTTAAAGGGATATCTACTCTGAATCCATGGAGCTCTCTAAACTCCTCATAGAGCTTCCTCGAATCCATGATGAATAAAAATAAAAATAATTTCTAATAAATTCAAAACAAATTAATTGATTATAAAAAATGAAATTATAATTATTTAAATAATCAGCTCAAACATAGGACATAGTTTTAGACTCAAACACCCTAAAAACATGACTTACATAAATAGTAAACTTGCTATTTATAAACGGTCTCCATTCCTACTAGACTTCATGGTTTTCAGCTAAATATATAAGTATTCAATTTGGCACAACCACATTATTCTACTAACTTTTCTAAGCCATGACTTCTTTAGCTTAAGGGATCAAAAGTTATACTCTAACTAAAGCTTACTATTTATAGTTAAATTGGACTTTTGACCATCGATATGATGGAATCTTACAAATCCGGAGTAGGCAACCCGGCATAGCTGGTTGGTTGGCTAAAGTAGCTTTTACTGCCCAAAATTATATATGATATATTGGAAAACTCATCTCGGTTTATGAGCTTTTCCTACCCAAAATCATATATGATATGTTGGAAAACTCATCCCTGGTTTGTGAGATATGATTGTTTTATGGTTTTGACAGCCTGGATCATTTTTGCCTCGGCTCAGGCCTTCCCTGGTCCATCTTTGTCATGAAAGTGTCTGTGACCCGCTATACATCATATATGTGCATGAATGGAAGTATCACGGTGAGAATGTATTGAAAAGCATGTTGTTTATGCAAAAATCCGTTCCCAGGTATTCCCCATAGAACTAGATATCACCTACAAAACATGGAAATTAAGGAACTTTGGAATACCGCAAACGTAATGCCCTAGAAACGTGATACGTTTAGAGCTGATCACCAGACAAGCATGCTTCCCAAGGAACTGTGATGGTGTACGGTGAGTAAACGATAACACTCAATGCATGGTGACATAATAGCCGTTCGCTAACAGTGTCCACGTCCACGGACACACCGTTCAAGAGGATGACATCAGGGCCCTCCACAATACAAGAGGCCTACTTTCAAAGGAAACTCACATTAGTAACTTCTTCCAAGGTGGTGAAATGATTTCACGTACATGAAATCCACACCATCCATAAACCACTAGCTAACTTGTCGTGGTGTGGCCCACCTGGTTTTCAAATGATTCAACACTTACGCAGTTCAAAATACTAAATTATTTTGGTATGGCCCACCTGATTTCAGATCTTGGAAATTTTCATAGCTACTCAAGGGGGTTCATTTTCAAGAGAATTTACGGCATGTAAAGCCCTTGAGAGGAGAAGGAATATTGGGTGTGGGTGCCCAATCGCTTGTGGGTCCCAAGTGGGCCCACTAAAAAAAGATGGATGTTGGAGAATGCATCACATGGTCGAGTTAATTTTTACTGTGTTGTGACTTGAGATATGAACATATGTTGCACCGTTGGGCCCGGCGTGCTGAGATGATCTGATAATTAATGGAACCATCCATGTTATGGATTCTATATGCTATATGGGCCATTGGCTGATCAGATGGTTCCGACTATGGAAAAAATAAAATAAAAAATCTTAAGGTCCTGAGAGTGGAGGTGGTGGTATTTGTTGAGACTTGACGGTTGAGATGTCATTTGCCTTTGACAATTATGATAGGGCAACTAAGATGTTGTTAAAACAGATATCTTAAATCTAGTCCGAGGTGCTCGACTAGTTGAGGGACTGCCTCGACTAGTCGAAGGTCCCTTCGACTGGTCGAAGCCCTTCTTCGACTAGTCGAGGGTTACGCAAACGGTGCGTGGTTTGTGCGCGGACTGAGTAAATCTTAGGCGGTTTTTAGAGAGGTGCATAAGCGGAGTTTCCCCATCTATAAATAGGAGTCTCTAGGATCATTTTAAGGCTTCCTAAAGGTATTTCAAGGGTTTCGAAAAGGGTTCTAGGGTTATTAAAAGGTGTAGCAAGGGTGAGATTCAAGCTTGTTTGAATCGGGTAAGTTTTTTCTCTTTGTAATTTCTATTTTCATAGTGAAGATCTATCTTTTTATGCCGTGGTTTTTTCCCGAAAGGGTTTTCTACGTTAAATCTTTGTGTTCTCTTGTGATTGCTTGTTGTTCTTGGATTGCTATCCTAGATCCATATCTGTGTGATTCTGCAGCACAAATTCCTAACAAGTGGTATCAGAGATATCATTGGGGCACAGATCTGAATCTGCAGGATTAACTATAATGGGAAGTACTAGGTATGATATTGAGAAGTACTCAGAGAAAAATAACTATGAGTTATGGAAGATCAAGATGATCAGTTCCTTAACCAAGCAAGGCGAGGATGGTACTCTTGAGACGAAAAAGTCTACTATGACTGAAGATGAATGAAATACTCTTGATAAGAAGGCCTTATCCTCAATCCATTTATGTCTCGCGGATGAAGTTCTCTATAATGTTTTGAAGGAAAAAACTGCTGCTAGTTTATGGGCGAAGTTAGAGGATATCTATGCGAAAAAATCATCTGAGAATCGCTTACACTTGAAGTGGCAGTGGTATAACTTCAAGATGGTAAATGGTGGAGATCTGGAGGCCATATCAGCAACTTTAATAAATTAGTTTGTAAATTGTTGGATATGGAGGAAGTGATTAAAGATGAGGAACAAGCATGTATGTTGCTGAATTCTTTTCTGGCATCGTATGAGTCATTCAAGGACACAATGTGCACCATAAATAAAACCTTGAGTATCGATGTCATTATCTCAGCCCTTCAAGGGAAGGTCATGAGAAAGTGAAACGGCGACATAGGGACATCTTCCGATGCACTAATTACGAGAGGCTGAAATTTTGAGCGAGATACACGATCTTCAAGACCTAAATCCAAATCCAAGGGCAAGGGCAAAGGAAAACTAAAGTGCTGAAACTGTGGGATGTCTAGACACATGAAGAAGAGTTGTACCAATCTTAAAGCGAAGAAAGAAAATTCAGCGGCTTCTTCCAATGAGGCCAATGTTGTTACATCTGATGAAGAGACAAGTGGTAGTGATGTACTGTCTGTGTCTATGATTGGACACTTGCACGACAATCATGGAGATGAGTGGATCCTTGACATAAGAGCGTCATATCATATGATTCCTCATCGGAGTTGGTTCGCCAGTTACAGAGAATGTAATGGTGGATAGGTTTTTATGGGCAATGATAATGCCTATAATATTGTGGATATTGGTATGGTGAGCATCAAGATGTTTGATGGGATGAAGCGTACCTTAATTGACGTCAGACACGTTCCTGATATGAAGAAAAGTCTGATTTCTCTTGGTGCACTCGAGGCTATAGAGTGCAAGTTCACTGGTATTGATGATGTCCTTAAAGTTTCAAAAGGGGCACTTGTGGTTATGAGAGCGCAAATGCACGATAACCTTTACGGGTTGATTGTAAGTACTTCAGCAGGTGAAGCGGCAACAACTATTGCAGATTCCACATCTCTACATATGTGGCATGCTCGTCTGGGCCACATGAGTGAGCGGGGCATGAAGGTACTATCTGATCGTTGTTTGATTCTACCTTTTAAGAATTCTAATTTAGATATATGCGAGCATTGTATATATGGTAAACAATCTAGATTATCTTTTAAAAATGGAAAACATGTATGTAAAGGAGTGCTTGATTACGTGTACTCTGACATATGGGGGCCATCGCCAGAGATTTCCGTTGGAGGGTTGTCATGGTTTGTTTCATTCATTGACGACTACTCCAGGAAAGTTTGGGTTTACTTAGTGAAACGTCATATTCAAACAATGGAAGGAAATGGTGAAAAAATAATTAGGGCCAAAAAAATAAAAGTTTTAAAGACTGACAATAGTGGGGAATTTACTTATATTGAATTTAATGAATATTGTAAAGATGAAGGGATCATTAGGCACAACATAGTGCGCCACACGCCCGAATAAAATGGTGTGGCTGGGCAAATGAATCAGACTCTCTTGGAGAGGGCTCGATGCATATTAAGTAATGTTGCATTGGGCAAGGTCTTATAGACTGAGGTCGTTAACACGACTTACTATTTGGTGAACCGGTCTCCTTGTACAATAATTAAATGTAAAATTTCAGAGAAAGTATGGAGTGGTCATAAGGTTGATTACTCAAATTTGTATATATTTGGTTATGAAGCATACTCTTATGTACTGTCATTTGAGAGAGATAAGCTAGACCATAGAGCCAAAAAGTATATTTTTGTTGGCTATGGTATTGGTGTGAAAGGTTACAGGTTATTCGATAAGGTTACACGCAAGGTCATCACTAACCTGATATCAGATTCGATGAAAGCTCCCTATTCCATAAGAATGATCAAGAGAAGGAAGAGGAGCCAGAAAGGTCGATCGTAGACGTACAGACGGATACAGATGATACTCAGGCAGAGACAGATGCACAGACAGAGGTATAAGATCAGGTGGAGCAGCCACCTGTGAGAAGAAACTTATCGCGTGATCGTAAGTTACCGGTAAGATACGAGGACAACTCTAAATTGCATATGCCCTCATTACAGATGAGAGAAACCCGTCTACTATTCAGGAGGCTCTCTGTGAGTCTGATGCAAAAAAGTAAAAGACGGCTATGAACGATGAGATGGACTCGTTGCACAAAAATCGCACATGAGAGTTGGTGAAATTTTTAATGGGCCGAAAAGTGATCGGATGCAAGTGGTTATTCAAAAGAAAACAGGATAGAAACAAAGCTAAATTGGTAGCGAAAGGTTATACTCAGAGAGAAAGAATCGACTTCACAAATATATTTGCGCCGGTGGTTAAGCAAGTGTCTATTAGATTCGTATTAGCGCTGGTTGCCCAATACGATCTCGAGCTGGAACAAAAGGATATCAAGACTGCATTCCTACACGGGGAGTTGGAAGAGCAGATCTACATCATGCAATCAGAGGGCTACGAAATTAAAGGGGCAGAGAAAAATGTTTGCAGGTTAATGAGGTCGTTGTACGGCTTGAAACAGTTACCTAGGCAATGGTATAAAAAATTTGATTTTTTCATTTTGAGTCAGAAATTTACTCGTAGTGAATACAATCACTATGTCTGTTAAAAGACACTGAGTGATGGCAGATTCATCATCTTTGTATTGCATGTTAATGATACGTTGATCGCCAATCATTATATGTCTGAAATCAATGTATTAAAGACTCAGTTATCAGGGGCATTCGAGATGAAAGATCTGCGGGCTGCAAAGAGGGTTCTCGGCATAGATATTCATATAGATAGGAAAATGAGTAGGCTTTGGTTATCACAGACAGAATACCTTGAAAAGATTTAGATCAAATATGGGATGGATCAGGCGAAGCTAGTGAGCGTTCTCCACACGGCTCACTCCAACCTTTCTTGAGAACAATGTCCTAAATCAAATGAAGAAAGATAGGTTATGTCTCATGTGCCTTATTCGAATGCGGTTGATAGTTTAATATATGTTATGGTCTATATGAGATCGGATATTTCATAGGCAGTTGGTGTTGTGAGCAGATAGATGTCACACCCCGACAAACAACATTAGGAAGCGGTGAAATGACTACTTCGATATATTCAAGGTATAAAAGACTACGTCTTAACTTTTGAGAAGACAGGAACAAAGTTGATAGGGTATGTGGATTCAGACTACGCAGGTAGTGTAGATTCCAGAAAGTCTACTTAAGGATACTCGTTTGTACTAGCAGGTGGAACAATTAGTTGTATGTCGAAGCTTAAGTCCGTGGTGGCTCTTTCCACAAATGAAGCAGAATATATGACAGTGACAGAAGCGTTTAAAGAAGGTGTTTGATTAAGAGGCATGATAAATTAGTTGAGACTTCAGCAGGAGGCCGTGTTCGGTTAACTATGATAGTGAGAGCATTATTAATTTGGCTAAAAATTCTATTTATCACTCACGTACTATGATAGCGAGAGCGTTATTAATAGCGAGAGCGTTATTAATAGAGAGCGTTATTAATTTGGCTGTGTTCGTCACTATTTTATCCGACAGGTGCTTGAGGAAGGAGGCGTAACACTGGAGAAGATTCATACTAGCGTGAATCCAATAGACATGCTTACCAAGATTGTTCCTACAGATAAGTTCAAGTTGTGTAACTTCTCTGGGCTTGGCGATGACGTAAAAGAATGATGGAGTGTGCACTAGAAGCGTTGATTGAAGTTATGATGTGATGCAGAGATAAGAGAAGAGGTCAAGAAGCTACACGGTTAAAGATTAAAGACATGATAGAGACTGTTATTAAAACGGATGTCTTAAATTTGGTCCAAGGTGCTCGATCAGTCGAGGGACTGCCTTGACTAGTCGAAGGTCCCTTTGATTGATCAAAGCCCTCCTTCGACTAATCAAGGGTTACACAGACGATGCGCAGTTTGTGTGCAGACTGCGTAAATTTGATGCGGTTTGTAGGGAGGTGCGTAAGTGGAGTTTCCCCACCTATAAATAGGAGTCCCTAGGGTCATTCTCAAGTATTCTAAAGTTTCTTAAAAGTATTTCAAGGGTTTCTAAAATGGTTCTAGGGTTATCAAAGGGTGTAGCAAGGGTAAGGTTTAAGCTTGTTTGAATCGGGTAAGTATTTTCTTTTTGTAATTTCTATTTTCATAGTGAAGATCTGTTGCTCTGTGCTGTGGTTTTTTTCTGAATAAGTTTTCTACATTAAATCTTTGTGTTCTCTTGTGATTGCTTGGTGTTCTTTGATTGCTATCCTAGATCCATATCTGTGTGAATCTGCAGCACAAATCCCTAACAGAGGAGAAATGCCGAGTCTTGTGCCCTTTGGATGGTGTGAGCATATGCAAGAAGCCGGGGCTTGAAAACATCTACAAAGAGAGCGACTCGAAAGTCTTCGTTGATTGATTGGCTCTTGGAACAGATCCTCGATGGCGCATTTGATGAATTGAAGGCTAACCTAGCTAAGTTGGTATGATTTATTTGGTCAGTCGTATCATCACGAGAACAATTAGCTGATAGTCTTGTGAGACCTGGTATTGGTGGTATAGGTAATTCTTTTGGAGCAATGTAGAGCTCCCAAGAGAAAATGCCATATGGTTTTAGATAAGATTGGCTTGAAATCTATATGTTTTTTTGTAAATATGTTGAATATTTTCCAACAAACTGTTTATTAATAACTGAAGAATATGAACTTTCTACTTATGGTTGCTTATATATATGATCTGAGGTTGTATGCCATTTTTTTAGGTTGGGTAAAATCCCTGGCCTGGTAGTTGTATGTGCTTGCTTTCCATTTATGAGATTACAGGTTGAGTGGTCCCACCTTTCAATAAAAAAAAAAAAAAGAAGAACAAGGGTACAGTTCAAGGCATTTTTCAATCAGGCAAGGAATCATATAAACTCTGATGATTCTAGGATGCAATCTGTATGAGATCAGGTAGAGCCATTTATCCTACCAGTGACAAGAAATATTCACTGTTTTTAGGGCTTGTTTGGTAGCCATGGATTTGAATTTCTGTAGAGTTGGATGGATTTTTTTAATCTGTACGGAAGATTTGAAATCATAGCTGAGTTTAAAAAAAGAGTTCTTTTGGTGGATGTTGATTTCTGTCAAATCCAACCAGACCCCACTTTTGGTGGATTTAGACTTCTGTCAAATCCAACCAGACCCCACAAAATCCTGTCAAATGATTGCTTGTAGCATTATTTGGAGTCCTTTTTACTGCCAAAGCAACCTTTCTCTCTTTTCTACTAACCCAAACGCAAAGCTGGAGGTATGGAAATGTATTGTGTTATATTTCAACGAATTCATGCATGCTGTAATCCATACAAATATGGTGATCTGGTACCAGAGACATGTGCATGAATGTATGTATCATTGTACCACACAGATACATGTGTTTTGAACCATAAGTTAAAAGTGTGTGTGGCCCACCCATGATGTTTCGGTGGAATCCAAACCTTGTGTCTCATAAATGCATTCATATTAAAAGCTTCAGTGTGATGCACCAAAAGGAGTAATGTATAATGACATCTAAAACCAATATATTAATTATCTGCGCCACCAAACTATGGATTATGTAAGGTTTGGGTGTATGACTAAGATCTTGGAGCAGATATAATGGACGAGGTGGATGTTCATATCTCACCTTGGATCAGATGAACGGTCAGATCCACCTGGGCTATGGGATTAACGGTCAAAGACAACCTAAAGTGGATGCTCATTGGCCATATGCAATTCAAAACTTGGATGAAAGGTGAGATCTAGCTTCAATCGAAAGTGAACAATAAATCACATCTCACCTTCCATGTAGGATCTCAGCCAAAGAGAGGATATGAGGCTATATATACACTAGTTACGAGGGCATGGGTATCAACGGACCCGATTAGACCTGAGACAAGCTTTGTCCAAGCTCAGCCCGCATTGTTCAAAGTAAGCCTGAACCGGCTTAAAATGTTTATGCTGGACCTGAGTTTGGGTTGGTCCAGTTGAGGTATATGTTATGAAACCCCCCTTGCAAACCCTAATAGGCCGGTTAGGCCCGATTTAGGCCGTGTTGTTTGTTGTACATGGACCAAACCTAGCCCGATTGAGAAGTAAGCCTAAATTTTAAGCTCAGTCCAGGTCCTTGGACTTGATACTCCAACCTAAGCCTAGCTTGAGGTGGCTTAGGACCAAAGCCCATTACATAGTGCCCAATCCAGGAGATGTTTCGTGAGTGGTGTTGGGGGACCACAGAAGCACACAGAGATGTATCAAGCAAAGTATTCCAATCTCAATCAAGTCCAATCACAAATACTCCAAATTTAATGTGAAAAACGTGGCTTAGGCCCAAAGCCCATTACATAGTGCCCAATCCAGGAGATGTTTCGTGAGTGGTGTTGGGGGACCACAGACCCACACAGAGATGTATCAAGCAAAGTATTCCAATCTCAATCAAGTCCAATCACAAATACTCCAAATTTAATGTGAAAAACCCTTGCGGGAATAAACCACAGCACGAAGCCGTAGTAATGCATTATGAAAGTAGAAAATTACAAGAGATAGAAATCACCCGATTAGAACAAGCTTCGAATCTCTCTGAGCTATGCCCTTGAAATCCCTAGGAACAAATTTAGAAAACATAGAACACCTCTCTTCCTCCCCAAATCCCAATTACATCCATTGTATATAGTATAAAATCGTATCACAATTAGAATAGGAAACAAATGTCGCGCTTACATAATTCTACGCGCATGCTCGATGGCACGTTCGATGGGATTTCGATGGCATCGACAGACTTTGATGGCTTCGAGAAAACACCAAAACGTTCCAGCAAGAAAACATGAAATTTTCAAATTTTTTCGATGGCATCGACAGACTCTGTTGCTCATATATTTAAGACATCGATAACAAGTGGATCATTAATAGTAAGGCCCTCCATATCAACGATTTGCAATGGAGGAAAGCAATTGAAGCTATGGTACAAATTTAACATATGAAGACCAATGATTGGGTAACTAGGGTCTTGAGGCCCATCATTTAGATAAATGGTCCAGATCGCCTAACCATATTGGCAGCAATTGTATCGATTCAAGGCTGAGGATGATCAGTGTACCTCTCATCTTTATTTGAGAATCAGTTGGTTTATTTCCCATTAACATCATCAATATATAAGATTTAAATTTTAGGGAGAAATTGGCACAGTGCTCTTAGTTGCATTGCGACACAGTCCAATCGATGAATCTGGACCTTCCATAAGGTTCACCATAAGTTTCATGAGCAATAACATGCAGAAATCGCAGGGGTCATTTGATCTGAATGATCAGTTAGTACTTAACCAACTTTTTGATCTGAATGATCAGTTAGCACTTAATATCTTTCCCCCAACAATCCAGAAGCAGCCCTAAACAATTCAGATTTCAGGGTATGTGGTGCTTACATGACTCCTTCCTAGAGGTGGTGAAACAAGCTTGGAAATCAGACATGATAGGGGACCCGTTGCTAGTTCTGGGCAGCAAACTGAAAATTTTGAAATCAGCACTTAAGAGCTGGAATAGAAACACGTTTGGGGACGTGTTCCAAAACCTGAAACAGGCAGAAATCAACCTGACAACTGCTAAAATTGCTGTGCAAGATAACAATGACGATGCTTCCATCCAGGCTCTTTAACAGGCCAAACAGACTAGCCCATCTGGAGCTATGCGAGGAAATATTCTGGAAGCAAAAATCAAGAAACCATTGGCTCAAAGAGGGAGACCAGAATTCCAAATTCTTCCATTCATCTGTCTCGGACCGCGCTAGAAGATCCCAAATTTTGAAAATCCATCTTGAGGATGGCACAATCCTATTGGATAATAGCTCCATCAAGAATGTAGCGGTTACCTTCTTTACGGCCCTCATGGAGGCATCACCGTCCACTCCAGCAACTGATATCCTTCATGCCATCCCCACAACAATTTCAGCTGAGGATAACAGATGTCTCATTCTTGATCCTTCCATGGAAGAGGTCCATGCGGTTGCCATGGCCATCCCAGCAGATAGTGCCCCTGGCCCGGACGGTTTCTCGGGAGCTTTCTTTAATCATTGCTAGGACATTGTGGGCCACGACATCCTGGCAGCAGTTCGCTCGTTCTTTCACGGGAGCCCTCTGCCGAGGGCCTTCTCGGCGACCCTCTTATGCCTAATCCCCAAATCCACCGCTCCTGAGAAATTCTTTGACTTTCGTCCCATCAGCCTTTGTAATTGTATTTATAAAATTTTCTCTAAAATCCTTACTAACAGATTGAGAACTATTCTCCCTCATATCATTTCTGCTGAATAGGGAGCTTTTGTCAAAGGCCGATCTATAGCGGAGAGCTGTGCTTTGGCGTAAGAGATCTTTAGAGATATTGACAGAAAGGTCAGAGGTGGAAACATATTAATCAAGCTTGACATGGAGAAAGCTTATGACAAACTCGACTGAGAATTTCTGAAAGCGGTCCTTCATAGATTTGGCTTCTGCGGTGCTTGGATCCAGCTACTTGAGAAATGTTGGAATAATTCTTGGTTCTCAATCCTCATCAATGGAGAGCCCATTGGCTTCTTTAAGTCCGCTCAAGGCCTCCGCCAAGGCTATCCCCTATCTCCAGGCCTGTTTATCATAGTTGCTGAAGTGTTGGGCAAGGGTTTCAGACGGTTAATGGATTTGGGCAGCTGCCGCCATTTTTAGACACGCAGTGACCGCCCCGTTATCTCGCATTTACTATATGCAGACGATACGGTTCTCCTTGCCAACGGCTCCTCCAGTCGTCTTAGGAAAATCACTGAATTCCTAGCCCTCTACCAGTCCACCTCAGGCTAAAAGATCAATGCACACAAGAGCATGTTCATCATGTCTTCAGGTCAATCGACAGCCAAAATACGGACTGCCCAATGCATTCTTGGCTTCAATATGGGATCCACCCCCTTTACCTACTTGGGCATCCCGATCTTTAAAGGGAGAACACGCAAAGCGTACTTTCAGTCGATCATTGAAAGATTTTCTAAGAGAATTGCTGGTTGGAAAAGTCGGATTTTGTCTCAAGCAGGGCGCCTCACTTTGATCAATCACGTCCTTTCCAGTATCCCAGTCCATTCCATTGCAGCAATGGATATCCCTGTGGATTTTTTTGGCGAGCTTGATAAGGCCATGGCTGATTTCTTTTGGGGCTGGGAAGGTAGCCGAAAGCGCTGCCATTGGGTTAGTTGGAAAACTATATCATGCCCGAAGAACAAAGGAGGGCTGGGAGTTAAAAACTTCAGAAGTATAGCGAAAGCATTCAGGTCCAAGATGGCTTGGAGAGTGTTGTGTAGAAGATCTACCAGCTGCTGGGCTGATTTCATGGAAAGAAAATACAGGACTGATGTGGCACAGCTGGGGCATTCCAGTGCATCCCCTGTGGCGTCCCCTCTATGGAAAAAAATCTGCAATCTATTCCCTTTTATTGCTGCCCACTCTCGTTGGATCAGTGGTAAAGGCGAATGCAAATTCTGGACTGATGACTGGTCAGGCCTTGGCCCCTTGCAGGAGTGGTCAACTTCAACCCATGGGCATTTACAGACGCAGGTGCGTGATTGGCTAGGCCCGAGCGGTTGGCTGGACCACTCGCTGGCCCGCTAACATCTTCCACAAGTGGTTATCGACCACATTGACGGCAACGGCATCTGCACATCACCCTTCGAGGATAGATAAATCTGGCTAGGAACAAGTAATGGAGAATTTAGCATTGCTTCAGCGTGGCACTACTCTCAGCTGGCTGGTACGTTCATGCCATGGGCTAAACGGATTTGGCACAAAATTCTTCCTCCTAAACTCTCGCTGCTCTCCTGGAAAGTTTTCAACAAAGCCATTCCCATCGACACTAGAACACAGGCTAAAGGTGTCTCCCTAGCATCCAAATGCTCTTGCTGCGCGGTCCCTCTCATTCTGCATATTGAAACCTTGGACCACGTCTTCTTGTCAGGGCTACTGGCTGCTAAGGTTTGGGTGCACTTCAACGGTCTTTTTGACATTCCCATTACATAGCCTACCTCAGCTATTAGCAGGGCCTCTTCTTGGTGGGTTATGGCAGCCACAAGAGATCGTTTTCTCACTCTCACAGGCATCGCTCCATCGATTATTTTCTGGGAGATATGGCTGGCCAGAAATGCAACCCACATGGATGGGGTGGTCGTCTCAGCTTTGAAGGTGATCTCCAAAGTGACCCGTTGGATCCACGTGCTCGTTCCCCTTCTCTCCCTCCAACCCTCAGTCAGAAGATCATCTGCCAAGGCCTTGGACAGCCTGGGCCTCCCCGGGAATGCGGTAATCCAAAAACAAGCTAGAATGGTGAAATGGACGCGGCCCGCCACGGGCTAGATCAAAATGAATGTCGATGGGTCAGCTTTGGGCAACCCAGGGAGCTCGGGAGGCGGTGGTATTGGTAGGAACAGCGATGGTAAGTTTTTATTTGATTTTTCCTCAGGCTATGCTTTCGGATCAAATGACAGGGCGGAAGCAAAAGTTATATGGGAAGGGCTGTCACTTTGCAGAGACCTTGGATTCCTCAAAGTGGACCTTGTAAGCGACTCCAAGGTGGTCGTTGACTCTTTTAACAAGCAGGAGGACATTTCTTGGACTCTATAGTATTGGTGGACAAGAATCAAATCCCTCATGGATGGCATGGAAGTTTCAATCTCGTATTCCCCTAGAGAAGCTAACATGGTGGCCGATGGATTGGCCCGTAGAGGTAGTAGCCACCAGTCCTACCCTCTCTTTCAGTCTCTATCTGAGCTTCCAGACCTCATCAAAGGCCTCATTTTCTTGGACAAGCTAGGATTAGGTTACTTGCGTGAGTTGTAGTAGGCAGTGTGGCCTCGGGCTGATTTGTGGGCCTGCCTGTATTTTTTTGTGCTGGCAGGCCCTCCAATCTCTGTACAGCTCCTTTTTTTTTTTTTTTGAAATATACACGGATATAATTTTCCGAAAAAAAAAAAAAAAACTTTTTGATAGCCATTCATTTTCAAGCAGTGGATGGGAGAGTTAGGAATGCTACTGAAATGGATTCTTTAGAACAATATGTTAACTTTATTGAGAAATGTATTATCTTTTATACATTGATTATATTGATTATGAAGATATAATGAATTTAATTTAATTATTTTTTTTTTGTTAGCTTGTTAGTACACCCCACAATCAGTTCACACTTCACTGTTAGCCACCCCCACTAGGGATTGATACCAAGACCTCAGTTTTCAACATGAGGCATCTTTCACTCAGTCTACCACTTGAGCTATGGATCAGGGTGTTAATGATGTAAAGGGAAATTACTGTTGTTGATATGGATATTCATTGATATAATTTTGTAACTTGCTAACCCTTCTATAAACCCTTAATATTGCTGAAATATTCTAGAATCCATGTTTATTTGAAGTATCTAAAATAATGGTAGTTTTTATGGGCTTACTAATGTTGGTATTCAATTTGGTTACAATCATACATGTAATGAATGACTCAATTTTAATTGTACGTACGTGAGTATGTATGTATCAATTATGTTAAAGTCATATTTCAGATGAATTGAACCAAACGACTTGTGCCTATAGATTTGTGAAGATTGGTTTGACAGCAATGGATAAGAAATCAAGTGATTTATGAAGGGAAGAGTTAGCTCTTCAGGTGAGTTTCTTTTGCCTTAAATATATTAACTTTTATCACAATAGTCATAGCTTGGTTGTGTTTATCCACAGAATAAACGTTAATGGAAAAAAATGCCCAAGTGTTGATTTAATTAATTTAAGCGTCGATGTAGATAAAAGAAGATAAAGCAGAGTCGATGCAGTATATTTGATAGATAAAAGAAGAGAAAGCAGAATAAATATCTGATGGCAGTTGGAACGAAAGAGAGTCGTGGATGATTGACAGTTTTCTAAACTTAGTTGTGAGACGGTCATGATTTAGTCAGTAAGTTATGACCGATGAATATTTACTAAGAATCTGTAACAAAATCCATCAACAACCAGTCTTGTTGTAGGTTTGCAAGCATGATCTAAGCCGTACACCATTGGGCCCCATCATGCATTTATTGTGGCTCAAAAGCAAGGCGACTAGGTTGCATGTGCATGCCTTTAACATGAACATTAATTGACCTTACAGGTGTGGTAAACCGGTAATGACGCAAGCAAGTGAAGAGGCCAGACATGTATTTGGTAGCGCGCACTTGATGATAGGTATTCGTGGGTAACATCCGTGTTAACAGTAAAAAATACGACGGGCCAAGTCCGTCGTAAATCGCAATTGAAAATTCCTTCTACGGATCACTTGATGTTGACCTGACCGACCTCGTGTGAGAGAGTCAGATCAAAGACATGTACGTGGTGGGCCCCACCTGATGAAAAACACACGTGTGGTATTTTATAATCACCCTATTGAAATATTTTCCAAGTGCATGAGCATCGACCGTACAAGTGTGGTTCACTTGATGATGACCTGACAGGCCTCACGTGGGAGAGATAGGCCAAAGACGTAAACGGTGGGCCCCACCTGATGAACGGCACATGTGCAGCATTTGATAAGCACCCAATTGAAAATTTTGAAAGTGCATGAGATCGTCCACGTCATTTTAATTTCTTTATCTTTCCTCCTGCCTTTCCATCTCTCTCGTATCTACCTTTTCATCTATGATATTGATAGCATTGGACATTTTTGCCCCCCACAATTAACTGCAGAGAAGATTGTCTTTTGAAATTTATTCAAATATATCAATGTAATTAGTATTTTTGAATAAGCCACTTTTAGAATTTTAAATTGCGGCTGCTCGACAATTGGCGGACAGGATTTTATCCCGCACCCTTCCGTTGGATGGTTGCGATTTTTCCTGCACCGATCGAGAAGCCGTAGCTGATCTGGACTCGAATTGCCTGTGCTCACTCCCCGGCTGACTAGATGTTCCTTCGGTTGAAGTTATGTGGGGCCCACTGAGATTCCTCTGGGAAATCCATTCCGTCCATCAGTTTTGGATCAAGCTGATATTTGTGTTGTTCCTTTGTTCAGGTCTCTGTGAACTTAAAAACAGCTTGGATGCTAAATAAATATCATGGTGGGCCCAAGCAGTTTTTAACGGTGGGTATTTAATCACCACTGTTTTCTGTGGTGTAGTCCACCTTAGATTTGGGTCTGCTTTATTTTTGGCATAATGATTTAAAATGAGCTGTAAAAACGGATGGACAGCATGGATTTAAGTAACATATATTACGGTGGGCCCCACAGTCAGATATCCATAACATTCTGTTTGGCGAGGAGGATGGCATCTGCCACTGGCAGCAGCAAGTCTCCTGGACGGTGATCTGTGGGCCCACCATGATGTATGTGTGTTTGTTCCCTCCGTCCATCAAAATTTCCAGCTCATTCCAGTGCATGATCCCAAAAATGAGACAGACCCAAATCTCAGGTGGACCACACCGAAGGAAAAGAGTGCTCATTGAATGCCTGCCGTTAAAAACTTCTTGGGGGCTACAAAACGTTTGGATGAAGCTGATACTTGTGCTGTTTCATCGTTCGGGTATCCATGAACTTAACAACAGGTTAGATGGCAAATAGACTTTATTACAGTGGGCCTTAGGAAGCTTTTAATGGTGGACGTTAAATCACCGCTGTTTCTGTGGTGCGGTCCACCTGAGATCTGGATACGCCTCGTTTTTGGTATCATACTCTAAAATAATAATCCAAATTAGATGGACGGCGTGGATAAATCATATATATCATGGTGGGCCCACAGTGTACCAGCACAGCGTCAATAGACAATCCGCGTCGTAAGCCGATGGCTTCTTCACTGGCGGGAATCGCTACTGAAGTGACGTCATCAAGTTATGTGGGGCCACGATGATATATTTGTTGTATCCATACCGTCCATACACTTGGAGAGATCATTTTAAGGCATGAGTGAAAGAATGAGGCAGATCCAAAGCTAAAGTAGACCCTACCACAGAAAACAGTGGGACAGTGATGCCCACCGTTGAAACCTTCCTAGGACCCACCATGATGTTTATTTGAGATCCAATCTGTTCATGAGTTCACAGAGAAATGGATGAAGGGAAAACACAAATATCAGCTTGATCGAGAAATTCTGTGGGTCCCAAGAAGTTTTTAATGGCAAGCGTTCAATCCTCACTGTTTTATACGATGGGGCCCACTTGAGGTTGGATCTGACTCATAAATTTTTTCAAACAATAAAATGATCTCCCCAAATGGATGGACGGTGTGGATACAATACATACATCATGGTGGGCCCACAGAACGTCGTGACGTCACTTCAGTAGCGCATGTAGCTAATCTACGTCCATCTGCGTACGTTTGCGGGGCACCGGCAATTCGCGTCTAACCGGACTCTCTCGACTCATATCTCTACTAGAATACATGACTCTCTGTTTTTCTCATCTGACTCGATAGATTTCTCTCGCTTTCTCTTTGGTGAAGTAGGAGAAGAGGAAGAACATTGGTATGCTTTGCTTCTTCTTTTCCATTTCCTTTTTTTTTTTTCCTTCAGATTTTTAAATTTTTTCTTATTTAGGGTTTTGAATGCTGCAAGCCTTTGGGACCACTTCCTTAGACTTTGGAATTTTGGTGGACGCATCTATGATTTTGGAAACTTCTCTGTTTTGATTTTATATATATATCCGAATGCTGAGCTGCGCAACGGTTCGTACAGAACTCGTGCGAACTTTTTTGATAACTCATCATACGTGATGTGACTCCAAAATCTGAACGGTCCACGTGAAGCAGCACCTCATGAAACCCCCCGGGCTCAATTTTTACTTTGATTCAAAACTTTGGTGGGCCATGAAAAATGAAAACAGTTTCCTCCCTTGATTTGCATCTCTTTGCTATGGCCCACCAGAATTTTAGATCAGGGTGAAAATTTGTCCGTTGGGGTTTCATGGGATTCTGCATCACATGGACCGTTCGGATTAGACGCCCATGGCACGTGTGAGTATATTGTGGGTTGAGAATCGAGGACTTGGTTTGAGATCTTTGGGTTAGAGTTCATGTTGGGACGGGTGGTGAGTTCACTCCTCTTAAGGCTGGTAGGGCTCTGGTCAGTCTGGGTTTGGTTGTCAGGGTCCTCCAGTTGGGTTAGGGTTGTAGAACTCCAACCCAATTAAACAATTTCAAATTTGGGTTAGGAATTTGTGGGATATGGTTTGGTTTAGGGGCGTTTGGATGACTGTAAATTCTCTAAAGTCGTGACTTACAAGTGAGAGATACTTACAGTTAATCTTGTTTGAATGTAAGTTGTAAGTCAGTTCTAAGTAAGTTGGTTTGGGTAACCTGTAGGTCAGTCACAGTTTCAAGCAAAGCTTGGAGTAGAGAATCACTCCAAAATTTTATAATCAAATAAGAAAGCTTGCACCATCATTTTGTTAAGCCCATTTAGATGAATATTTGAGTTAATTTTTAAGCTAAATCAATGTTAAGTGGGCCCACGAATTCAAAATACTTATAATGTGGAGAAATAACTTAATATAAGCATTCGAATCAAACTAAAAATATTTATAATAAATCAACTATACATGGCGAATGAGGAACTTAAACTAACACATGACCTAAATGTTGACTAAGGTTTCATTAAAAAAAATGCATGCACTTAACATGGGTTAAGCTGGATGATCCATAAATTGACTAATGTTTAAGATGATTTTGGGGGCATGATCCATCCATTGATTAATCGTTAAGATGATTTAAAACAGTATGCCCCACTTGAGTAAAACCTGAGTTTATTGCATGTAATGAGGTCGAAAATTCCATTTTCTTTTTCTTTACCAATCAAAGAGTTCAAAGGGCCATGATGAACATACTTAAAACCACATTAATGCAAAAAGAAAGTTTTAGGGAAAAAAGTGCTGATGGCCAACACCCATAACAGAATGATTTGATCGTGAGGCCCACATTGATGTTTGTTGTGTATCCACGCTGTCCATAAGTTTTGCTAGCTCATTTTATGGCTCGGGCTTCAAAAATGAAGCAGATCCAAACCTCAGGTGGGCCACACAAGAAATAGTGGTGATTGAATACCCACCGATAATACTTTTTGTGGGCTACAAAAGTTTGGGAAGAAGAAAATATTTGTTGTTTTCTCGTCATCCAGATCTATGTGACCTTATCAACAGGTTGGATGGCAAATAAACATAACGGTAGGCCCTAGGAATTTTTTAATGGTGGACATTCAATCACCACTGTTTCATGTGGTGTGGCCCACCTAAGATTTGAATTTGCTTCATTTTTCGGCCCAAACCATAACATGAGCTGGCAAAACTCATGGACGCAGATATATAGAATAGACATCAATTTGGGCCCCATGGTCACAACCTCACCAAATTGGGGTCATTCGAAGCGGATATATAGAACAGACATCAATGTGGGCCCCATGGTCACAACCTCACCGAATTGGGGTCATTCGAATGCAAGAAAGAACAAAAAAGAAGAAGCATGAAACCCTATTGGACATCGAATGGAGACGTACAATTTCATTGCGGAGAGAGAGAGAGAGAGAGAGAGAGTCTTTCCCCTCTTCAATGGTTGCTTTGCTATAGGTGCTGTAATGGTTTAACCCCTTCTCGATCTGGTTTGTGGTAGATGACCCAACCTGACTAGAACCAAAGCCCAAAAGAAAATAGAAAAGTATAGATAAATTTTTATCTATATCGACTACTTAGCCTAGGTTGTGTTTAACCTTAGTGTATATTCAATTCCTATACCTAACAATTTAGTAGTGCTAGTCCGGGTTGGTCACCTGCTTATAGCCTTATACGCTTACTTGTGTGGGGCCCACCATGTTGTGTGTATGCCGTCCAACCCGGACATTGAGAGAGCCCCATGATGCTGGTGGTGTAAGGCTATCATTTGTTTGTGGTAGATGACCCAACCCGACTAGACCCAAAACCCAAAACAAAATAGAAAAGTATAGATAATTTTTTATCTGTATGACTGCTTGGCCTAGGTTGTGTTTAACCTTAGTGTATATTCAATTCCTAAACCTAACAATTTAGTAGTGTTGGTCTGGGTTCGGTCACTTGCATATAGCCTTATACACTTACTTGTGTGGGGCCCACCGTGTTGTGTGTATGTCGTCCAACCCGGACACTGAGTGAGCCCCACGATGCTGGTGGGGTAGGGCTATCATTGGTTTGTGGTAGATGACCCAATCCGACTAGACCCAAAACTCAAAACAAAATAGAAAAGTATAGATAAATTTTTATCTGTATGACTGCTTGGCCTTGGTTGTATTTAACCTTATTGTATATTCAATTCCTATACCTAACAATTTAGTAGTGTTGGTCTGGGTTGGGTCACTTGCTTATAGCCTTATACGCTTGTATGGGGCCCACCATGTTGCGTGTATGCCGTCCAACCTGTACACTGAGTGAGCCCCACGATGTTGGTGGGTAAGGCTATCATCGGTTTGTGGTAGATGACCCAACCTGACTAGACCCAAAACCCAAAACAAAATAGAAAAGTATAGATAATTTTTTATCCGTATGATTGTTTGGCCTAGGTTGTGTTTAACCTTAGTGTATATTCAATTCCTATACCTAACAATTTAGTAGTGCTGGTCTGGGTTGGGTCACCTGCTTATAGCCTTATACACTTACTTGTGTTGGGCTCACCATTTTGTGTGTATGCCGTCCAACCTGGGGTGCCCCCAAAACACACCTATCCAAATACTAGGTGGGCCACACCGCAAAAAACAATGGACAACCGTGTAAAACTCCCCAAATTCACTAGTGGTTGGATCGGCCCATTTTTTTGGGGCGTCCAATAGCTTGGATGCCATATAAACACCACGGTGGACCCCACACGCTACCCCCATAGAATCAGTAATTCTACAAGGCCTTGTAGAAGAACCAGCCTCCGCAAATAAGTCCTCATAACGATTTCCAACGTTAGGAGAAGACAACATTTATGTTTCTTTGTTTTCTCATTAAGAAAATTCAATAATTCTTAGGACATGTCCAGAAGCGGTATGTTATTATTCTTTTTACATGTATTTATAGAGGAGAATGCTTTTTTAGTTGAAACCAGGAAAAAAAAAAAAAAACACTACACTCCTCGAAGATTCAGGGCTCACAGATGATGAGACTGCAACCCAGTTTAGTACTCTGCCATTAGTAGTGCATCAGCTTGAAGTATGTTTGTTTTCTTGGGTACTAGATTCCATGTGAGGGATTGTATGGGATATCTTCAATATGCTTGTCTCTGCTACATTACATTCAGTGACACCGGGCAACACCACCCAGCTTTCCTTGTCATGAGAACTCTTACAAAATCCATTGGCCCTTGGTTATCCTATAAAGTTGATATTATGCTTAAGATATGCTTGAGACAGATAACTCTAGATTTATTGAGCTCTCATTGAATATCGGTATGAATTGATTAACTCATACAAGCTTCTTTTTTTATTGGCATTACCTAATCCAAATTACTTGCCAGTTATTAAATGATCCTACGAAATCTGGTTAAAATAGGCCGTAGGATTATGAATAGCTTTACGTGCAATCATCTAGAGTGGCATCTGATTATCTATCCTGGTCACGTGTCAAAGCTCAAAAGTAACTTTTCAAATAGCCCTAGTAGTGTGCGAGAAGATGTCGTGTATCTACATGCAGGGTGTGTTTGGTTTTCTGAGCATTGAATCTTCTGATTTGTTTTCTTGGAGCAACTTGTATGCAGTTTCAAGTAAAGATTATTTAATTTTTTGAATGACTATCTGGTTGCTTCCATCATTTATGAACAGCTCATCCTCCATTAGCTTGACAGTTGCAACAGCTCACAGAGTACATTTTTCCAAAGATGCTTGGTGCATGTGAATCATTACATGCCCGGTCTTCACTTCCTTCTGGTCGTTCTGAACCTGAGCTCAAAGACGGTGATGAAACTGAACTAGTGTCAGTTGCTTGGAACCAGGACTATGGATACTTTGCTGCTGGCACAAACAGCGGATTTCAGATTTGTAAGTGTGACCCTTTTAAGAATGACATCCGAAGGGAAAATACAAGTGGGGGATTTGGAATTGTGGAAATGCTGTTTCAGTGCAATATCCTGGTACTCGTTGGCAATGAAAGTAATATGCAATATCCACCAAACAAACTTCTTATCTGGGACGATAATGACCGTCGCTATATGGGTGAACTTTCATTCAGATCTACGGTTCGCGGGGCAAAATTAAGACAGAACTGCATAGTTGTGATTCTTGAACACAAGATATTTGTATACAACTTCAGGGACCTAAAGCTTCTTCATCAAATAGAGACTCTGGCTAATCCAAGGGGACTCTGCTGTCTTTCACATCATTCAAATAACTTTGTGTTGGCCTGTCCTGGTCTGAGACGGGGACAGGTTAGGATCGAACACTTTGGTTTGAAGGTGACGAAGTTAATCAGTGCACATGATTCTCACATTGCGTGCTTGACGTTGACTCTGGATGGGCTTCTTCTTGCTACTGCTAGCACAAAGGGTACTTTGATTAGGATTTTCAACACAATGGATGGGACCCGCCTGCAAGAGGTATAATTATTTAATGGTAGATTTCATTCTGAAGACGATCCTTTTTTATTTTTTTTTATTTTTATGCTCATCGTCATCATCTAAATCTTATCCCAATTAATTGGGGTTGGCTTCATGGATCCTGTTATGCCATTCCACTCTATTAATGTCTGTATCTTAGACCATAGGTCATCGAGTTTTTTTTTTGTATTTTTTCATTATTATTACTGCTTCATGTCCTTTTGGGCCTTCCCCTTGCCCATTTAAGGTAATGTGGCTAATTAATGTAATATCAATTGTCTTCCTCAAAATGGTTGAGGCTGTGTTTGGATATGTCCAAATCCATATCAGAGCAGATTTGGCAGCTGAATGGATGACTATCTGTTTTGGCATGTGTTTGGAGGGGCATGATAACGCGAGCAACTGCTATTGCAAAATGTGCCAGCAGCTTGATTTCCACCCTGAATTTTTTAGGGTGAGAGAAAAAATTAGGTCCAATGTATCTTTATCTCACTTTGAATTTGGGCTGACACTTTCATGGTTAAGGCTGCATTTGGACGTCAGCCAAAATCTGAATGGGAGCAGATTCGGCAGCTGAATAGATGGCCATCTGTTTTGGTTTGTTTTTCGGCAGCATTATAATCCAAGCAATTGCCTGTGCAACATGTGCCTGCATCTTGATTTCCAACCCAAATTTGAGGTGAGATAAAATCGGGTCCAGTCTATTTTTATCTCACGATGAATTTGGGTGGACAGTGGACACGCACGTTGTTGTCAAATGCGATTGCATATGCGCGGACACGCATGTTGTTGTCAAATGTGATTGCATATGCACACACAATTGATCAAATCGCATATGCCATGATGGCATATGCGATCCTGACAAGTATGCCATGGCATACTTTTATATGCGACCAATATGCGACCGCATATGCGAGTATGCGATCGCATACTGCATATGCTATCGCATATCTCCCAATAGCCAAGAGTGGAAGAATTTTTTTATTTTTATTTTTCAAATCGGAGAACTTTTGCTTATAAATAGGCACTCATATCCACTCCATTTTCACTATTCTTTACTCCAAAGCTCTAAATCTCTTACTCTTTCTCTCTTACTCTAATCTCTCTACGATTATTTCAATTATGTTTATTTTTTGTATTTTATAAGTTGTACTTACTTTTTGTAAATTAAGTTGTAAGTTATAACTTGTAAGTTGTTTCAAGTTATCCATTTATCATTAAAATTTCTTTGTTCGAAGTTTATAATAATTAGTTATCTTTTAATGTAGCTTGTTGATTGTTTTGCTAAAATTGATATAATATAATATAAGTAATTAAATTTATCACTTAATGAAACACTCAAACTATAATGAAATAAGTAAAATAACCCAATCCAATCATGTGTACTAATTAGAAAAGTTTTTCCTATTTTTTCAGAATTTTTTAAAATTTTTAAATTTTTAAAATTTTTTTAAAATTTTTTATTATTAAAAAAAAATATGCCATGGCATATGCGATTGTGCAATCGCATATGCAAACAGCATATGCTAATCGCATCGCATATGTGATTTGACAACATAGGACACGCATTAACAGTACCTTAAAGCCTTCCTGTGGTGAATTGATTGTATTACCCACAAAACGACAAACATAGAACAGAAGTTATTTTCTCTAATAAGGAAATAGTTAGCCTTTCGACTTCTTGCTTCTATTTTTTGCAAAAAGATCCTGCTGCTTTGTTATTAGAGAAAAAGATATTCAAACAAATTGCGAGTGGGAGTGAATTTTCTGTTTCCATGCCATAGATACTAAAAAAATGTTTGCTTCGCCTGTTGCCATCTTTTCACCAATACGCTCAAAATCTCAAAAATCGTTTTTTTTTTATTTCCAAGTTCATCTCCTATAGCCATTGGAACAAAAAAAAAACTTAGTTCCAAGTCGCCTTGGAGTTTGGACACGGGGATCCAAAGCCTGGACCAAGTCACCTTGGCACAATTCTGGGTTAGCCTATTTTCGGACATGAGAAATATGATGAGTGTGCCCCTGTATCCTACAGACAACCCCACTCGAGCCCAGTGTGAAAATGCCCCTACATTAATCACCCCCGGCGAGGAGTCTCGAACATGAGACCTCCTGCTCTGATACCGCTTTGATGCAGGGCAATTAACCATTTGCTCTAAAAGCTCGAACTCTTAGAGCATGGCGAATCGGTTCCTTTATCCATGGTATTCCAAATCGGTTACGTAACAGCCATAACAGCCGTTACAGAAAAACGTGCCGTAACGGCCCTGTATCAGTCCCGTAACGGCCTGTAACGGTCCAGGAAGCACATTTTTCAAAAAATAAAAAACGGCCGTAACGGCCGATACGGGGGCTGTAACGGCCAATACGGCCCATATCATAACGGTAACGGTGGTGGCCGTTACGGCCACTGTTACTGTTACGGAACACCTTGCCTTTATCTCATAGCTCAAGCCCCACATCTCATGGGTTAGGACCTCGGCCGAACCCCTCTCGTGGGCCCCAAATCACATGGGTACTGCCTCACACGAGCCACCCACCCTGAGTGTGCCCCTGCATCCCACAGGCAACCCCACTCGAGCCCAGTGTGAAAATGCCCCTGCATTAAAGATCCAGGTCATTCATCTCATGGGTCTTCACCAGGTATGTGTTGCGGCTTGAAAATACCTTCTTCAGTCAAGGGACATGCATGAAAAAAATGGACAGCTAAAAAATGACCAAGAGTCTACCTTCTTCATGTGTGTGAACCATCTGGTAAGACTACTAGACTCATTTTTACAGCAACAGAACATACATGGTAGGCCCACTTGATCAATATCCTAGATCTCACGCACATTGGCATGTGTGGAAGAGTAGGATTTGGAATCCTCATCCCACAAGTAGCCATAGCAGGGTCCTTCACACATGATTTTTATGATTCATATCTACTTCCATCACAGTGCTGCATGCATAGTATCTCATTCTGATTCTGATGCCTATGTAGGTCCGTAGGGGTGCAAACACAGCAGATATTTATAGCATTGCTTTCTCCCCAGCTGTCCAATGGATGGTAGTGTCTAGTGACAAAGGAACAGTCCATGTATTCAGGCTCAGAGTTCGAGTGGCAGGGGATGTCTCATCGAACAATCGCGGTGATCAAGGGCTTGTAATGGCTCATCAAAATTCATTGATTTCTCTTGATGCCTTGGTATCTCCAAACATGGGTTCCAATACAAGCTACTCTTCTTTCATGAAAGGTGAGGTTGCCATTGTCTTCCTATTATAAACTCGTGGATAAAATGTAAAGTATGCTCTGGGCAATTGCAGGCCCATTTGTGTTGCTTGGTTAGATGTTTTGTACTCGATCGAGTGATGGTGGGCCTGAATCAGTTTCATGTTTTAAAACCTTCATATGCCCACTGTTGAACTGGCAAAATTCTGTGGGCCTGAATCAGTTTCGTGTTTTAAAACCTTGGTATGCCCACTGTTGAACTGGCAAAATTCTGTGGGCCTCTTTAAGCTCAGGATCTGTCACATTTCATATTCATGATCTTCATGGGATTTCGGTCTAATCTGAACTTTTTGTATTTTGCTAGGGGTGTTGCCAAAATATTTCAGTTCTGAAAGGTCGTTTGCTCAGTTCCGCTTACCAGAAGACACTCACTTTATTGCTGCATTTGGAGCTCAGAACACTGTCATGATCATTGGCATGGATGGAAGGTACGGTTCTATCTTCTTTTTTTTCCCGTCTCCATTTCCGGACTTCTTTCCGTGATTGCTTCAAGTACATTATTAATTTAGAAGGAATTCTTACTACAATGTGCTCTTCAAGTAACTCCATGAAGCATGCCCCAAAATGCCTCCAAGCTTACACATGGCACTTGCGCATCTTGCTCAGGACCGCTGATTTGCCAGGCCATCATGCGGATGTGCCAAGGCGGAAGTTAGCAATCAGGCAATGGCAGCCATCCATGTTGAGAGGCTGTAAGTGGATGATTCAAACGAAGTTAATTGGAAATAATCAACTAGTGTTGTCATATGCGATCACACAACTGATTATGTGATCGCATATGCGAAATAGGCCACTGAAATCACATATGCCATGATGGCTTATGTGATTATGCCATTGCATACACCCTATACGATGGCATACTTTCCAAGGTTGTAACTTGTAAGTTTAGTTGTTTGTAATTCGTAAGTTGTAACTTAGTAAAATTGTACTTATATTGTATAATGTTACGTATACATCAATTCATCAAGATTCAAGTTATCAATAAAATTTCTGTGTTTGTAGTTTTTAATAATTAATTCACTCTTAGTTTAGCTTGATTGAATGTTTTGTTATATCATATAATATAACTTATAGATGGTCTAATAGTCAAACTACAATGAAGTAGGTTAAAGGGGGGAAAAAAAAAACCCAATCCAATCACTTTTAGTAATTAGACATGTTTTGTTAATGGTTTCAAATTTTTATGATTTTTCCCAATTTTATGCGATTGTATGTGATTTGACAGCATTGTAAGCAATGGTGTCCCACATTCAGCAGGGATTGGATGGTCCAGAATGTCCAATAACCATGATTTCTTGGCTCAATCCCCATCTAATGTGGGGGCATTTTCACACCGGGCTCAAGTGGGGTGGCCTGTGGGATGCAGGGGCACACTTGGGGTGAGTTGCCTGTGGAACCCATGGATTTTGGGCCCATGAGAGGGTGGAACCCATGAATTTGGGGCCCACGAGGGTTTAGCCGAGGACCTAACCCATGGATTTGGAGACTAGACTATGAGATAAAGGGATTAATTCGCCATGCTCTATCAGTTCGAGCTTTTAGAGCAAGTGGTTAATTGTTTTGCATCACCATCTGTGCAGTGGACCAATGGATTTTGATGGTCCCAGATATATTGCATGTTTGCCTTGTGTATGGTGGGGATTGCACTCGATAGAACTCCGGTGAAGCATGCTTCATAACACTACTCTTAATCTAATTTATTTAGTTCCCTCCCCATGGTACATCTGACAAACATGTGTTGTGGTAAGGGCTGTTGATATGGTGGCTGCCCATGTAGATAGGCCATATCTCAAAAGGGAGAGGATTGGGTAGTTAGTAATCCGATCAATGGCCTTAAAAAGGAACGGATAAGAGTGAAGGTCCACATTCAACCAGCAAAACCAACAACTGGATGGTCGGGACTGCCCGGCTAACTGCAGTATTTGGCCATATAGACATGGCCCACCAAATCAACAGCAAATGTTTGTTTCTTGGTACCATGGGGTAGTCGCATAATAGCATTTCCCCAAGTCCAAATCTTGCCATTTCCCTTTCCTGATGTTTGTATTTTTAAAACTCTTTTGCTTTCAGTTTTTACAAATGCAGCTTCGATCCTGTGAATGGAGGGGAGATGTTGCAGCTGGAACACATCCAGTTTCTCAAAGCCAAGAGCAGGCAGAAGCCCGGCATGGCTTCTTGAAAATCACAGGGTGATTCAATTTATGCAGGTTTCTCCATGTAGATATGACACTCGGCGTCTCTGTACATAGAGCATATAGATTTCTATCTTCCCTGTGACTCTGCATTCTCAATTGAGCCAAGGGGTTTTGCAGTAGCTTATCGACAGCCATTCAAGGGCCCCACAAAATACCATCTATTTTTCGTGCCATTAATTCTATGGCAGTTGTTGGTGTGGTGGACCCCTCTTATTGAATGGTCTGCCTGCGGCTACATAGGTGGACCTGCTTGGATAGTGCAAGAAGGATAGAAGGATAGAAGGATTTTTACTAGATTAGTCTCCTTGAGTCTTTCATTTATTCATTTTATCAAATAGAACTGAAATCTTGTAGTTAGTTATGGCAGTTTGGATGTTCACTTTGGAATCAGGTGATGGAATCATCAGAGACATCCATAATGACCCGATGTGGCAGGATTTGATTGGGCCATGTGCTGATGTCAGAGATGAGACTCACACAATACGTGTTTGAAAGTTGTTCGACTAGGCCCATCTTTAGTGGGGGCATGTGGTCCAATCAAATCCTGCCATATTGGGTCACAAGGAATATCCCTGGTGATCCGATGTGGCGGGATTTGATTGGGCCATGTGTTGCTGTTTGAGATGGGACCCATAGAAAATGTGTTTGAAAATTTGCTTGACTGGGCCCATCTCTAACAAGGGCATGTGGTCCAATCAAATCCTGCCATATTGGGTCACCATGGATATCCCTGGTGATTTGGTCACCATGGCTCATGGTTCATGGATTGGGCCATGGAATGTATGGCTTACAGTATCAGTTGAAATGCCTTTGTATGAAGGGTTTGGATCATGGTTAAAAGACTTGGATCCCAGATGTATTGGACTCGTCCGAGTCCCGAACCATGGTTTGGATACTTGTTTCCTGGTCTGGGTCATATAATTCCTCTTTTGATGGTTATTATCTCCTGATTGTCGCA
Source organism: Magnolia sinica (assembly GCF_029962835.1). Taxonomy (NCBI): domain Eukaryota; kingdom Viridiplantae; phylum Streptophyta; class Magnoliopsida; order Magnoliales; family Magnoliaceae; genus Magnolia; species Magnolia sinica. Next base: position 90,758,464 of record NC_080580.1, read on the forward strand.
CACAGCTCCTTGAGCCATTTCCATCCGAGGGATGAAATGGTCCGCACTAGGGGTGTACACGAACCGAGCTAGCTCAGTTAGCTCACTCGACTTGACTCGAAAAAGCTCGATTCGACTCGGTTTGAAGGTGAGTTCGAGTCGAGTCGAGCTGATTTTTTGAGCTTGAAAATGAGTTCGAGCAGGCCCCAGCTCAAATAGAACTCGGATCAAACTAGTTCGGTGACTCGGTTACTTTGCCATTGATGTTTCTCACCAAGTGTTTGATAAAATGACTTAACTAAGTGTGGCTGGTGGCAAGGAAGGTATGTACATGAAACAAATACCCTTTTTTTTCTTGGTTTTTATGTTTCTTAGAAGGTGTTTGATAAAATACCTGTAAAGCCATTGCTTCTGTTTCACATACAGAGGGATTTTAAAGGTGTAGTCTAGGTGTTTGTGGAAATGCTGCACTGGCGAACTCGGCTCGATCTTGGCTCGAACTGACCCGAGCTGCTGACCAAACCGAGCTGAGCTAGCCAGTCAGGCTCGAGGATCGAGCCGAGCCAAGTTTGAGCTGAGGTCAGCTAGTGGCCGAGCCGAGTCGAGCTAAGGCTAGCTCGACTCGGTTCGACTCGATGTGCACCCCTAGTCCGCACCATCAGATGGTCGCTTTGTTTTTTAATGCAAGGTTTATATACTCGAGCAGAGTTGGATGGTTCATACTCATGTATTCAAAAATCTTATGTGGCATAGTTTTGTTTACACCCATTTTCGGCACAGTGATGTAGATCACTGAGAAGTTGCAATGTGTCGTCACTACGAGTTTAATCAATTTCGGGCTTGAACATATCTTTTGTTGATCTTCCTTCAGTGATACGAGAACTGGATGCATGCCTTTAGAAGACTGAAACAACAGTACCTTCCTTGCTGGAGGCTATGTATACCAATGATCTTCCTTCAAATTCTTACTGTATGTAAAACAACAATAGCGGTTTTACGGGTATTTCATCAAATACCTTGTAGGCAACATCAAAATTAAGAAAAATGGTATTTTTTTGATGAAACATACCTTCCTTGCCACTAGCCAACACTTTGTTGAGTCATTTCTTCAAACACTTGGTGAGCAACATTAATATTAAAGTAACTGAGTCACCGAACTAGTTCGATCCGAGTTTGATTCGAGTTAGGTTGATCCGAGTTGAGTCGAGCTCGGGCAAGCTAGAACTCGGTTCGAAATTTTTTTGAGCTAAAAATAATCAGCTCGCCTCGGCTCGAACTCAGTTTCGAACCAAGTTGAATCAAGCTTTTTCAAGTCAAGTCGAGTGAGCTAACCAAGCTAACTTGGTTCGTGTACAGCCCTATCTACCTCTAAGCCATGAGCATGAACCTCATTTTTAGGAATGTACACTAAAATGATATAGAAAAATGGATGGATGGTGCGGTTAGCCATTAATGTATTCCTGGAGGCTATGTATACCAATGAGATAGCAAAATGGATGGATGGATGGTGCGGATAACCATTAATGTATAAAGTTTTAGATAAAAGGTTGTATTTATGTTTTACCTTCATCCATGTCTACCTGGTCTCAAGTAAACATCACCGTGCCTCAAAAAGATCTCACGGTAAAAGTATACCTTGTGTTACTGTGGGCACACCTTGATGTATGTATTACGTATCCACACCGTCCATCTGATTTTCCAGATCATTTTAGGTCGGTATGAGAGAAATTGAAGCAGATCCAACGCAAGGCAGACAACAAAGGACGCGGATTGCGTCCTATCCCTGCCCGGATTATCACGATAATCCGTCTGGGCAGGGCTCTGTGGGGGCCACCGTGATGTAAGTGTTTTATCTACAAGAAGTTTTAAATGGTGGACGTTCAATCCTCAATTTGTGGTCCACTAAAGCCTTTTTCATGCCTCGTGTTTTGGTTCACAACTTCAAATAACCTGAGAAGAACAAACAACGGTGTGGATAAAACACTTGTATCACAGTGGCCCTCACAGAGCCCTGCCCGAATGGATTACCATCCAGGCAAGTAGGACGCAATCCGTGTCAAGGGTAACGCATGACCGGACGCGGATTGCGTTCTACCCCCACTCGGACCGTAATCAGTGGGCGGGGCTTTGTGGGGCCCACTATGATGTAAGTGTGCCCGCCCTTGTGGGGCCCACTATGATGTAAGTGTTTTATCCACGCTGTTAATTGTTTTTCTCATATCATTTTAGGGTATGAGCTAAAAAATAGGCTGGTCCAGGACTTAAGTAGACCAGAAAGTGGGATTGAGCATCCACCGTTAAAAACTTCTTGGGAACTGGATAAGTTCCGGATCAAGCTGATATTTCTTTTTTCACTTCATCCACGTCTGCATGGCATTATGAATAGGTTATATGGTAAAAAAAAAAAAAAACATGGTGGCCCTTAGAAAGGTTTCAACGGTGGGTGTCATAATCACTACAGCTTACTTTGATGTGGTCCATTGGAATTTTTTATATTCTTCAATTTTTGTCTCATAACTTAAAATGATTTAAGAAAAGTGATGAACGGCATGGATAAAACACTTATGACATGGTGGCCTCACGGACGCAATTCCCGTCCCGCCTAACCACGCTTGTGTATATGGGTACGATGAGTTCACAGTTTTTTTAGTTCAAGTAACCTTACTCTTGCTCGGGTGGTAGACTCTCGAGAGTTTCAACACCTGGTCAAGGGTTCGAGTACCCATAGGTGGTGAAATTCCACTAGCGTGAGTGTGTGGGGGTGTGTGTGCGTGTGTAAAACAAAAAAAAAGTGTGCCACTTGTACAACTGAAAGCGCCTGCGTATAATCTATCACACTTTGCCTAAGTACCAAATAATTGGAAGCAGATTGGTTGGCGTACCACACACCAACTATATAGCTGCTGTAGGTACGTGTCGTGAGAGCACTCATGCTCCTCGAGCTCCGAGTTGTACAAATGGTTCAAAGGAGATCAAAGTTACATGACCTGCATTGATATATTTATTATATTTACACCATTCATCTAGTTTTAGAGATCATTTTAGAGTATTATTAAAAAAATGAATTATATCAAAAGATCCTATAGACCTGATTTTCACCATTAAATAATTCATAGGGCGCACCATATCTTTTATTTTCCATTCAAACAATTCATTAGGTTAAAAAAATCTGAATGAAGAGGAAAAACATAATTCATATATATCCAAAACTTTTATGATCTCATAAAGGGTTTCAATGATAGACGTTCAATCCCCCACTGCTTTTTGTAATGTAGTGTTAGATCTATCTTATTTTACGGATATAGCACGTACCTCGTGATCAGACCCGCGGACCTTGCTGACGCGGATTTCTTTCATAGGAAGTTCCTGCGCAAGGATTCTAGGTGGGGGCCACCACCATGTTTTCAGGAAATCTATTCCGTTAATCCGCTTTTTGAGATCATTTCAGGACAAGAGACCAAAAATGAGGTGTATCCAAAACTCAAGTGGGTCACACGAGGGGAAACGGTGGGGAAAGAAATACCTACCGTTGAAACCTTCCTAGCTCCACCTTGATGTTTATATGCCATCCGAACTGTTTATAAGGTTATTAACAATGGCATGAAGTGAAAATACAAAAAAGAAAAAAAAGTGCCTAAAACAGAGCTTTTATGGCCATAAGAATGTTTCAACGGTTCTCACTAAATCCCCACTGTTTCCTCTTGTGTGGCCCACTTGAGTTTTGGATCCACCTCACGTATTATCTCTTTTCCTAAAATGAGCTCTCAAAATGGATTAATGGAGTAAATTTCCCACAAATATGGTGGTAGCCCCACCCAACATCCTTGCACATGAACTTCTGCGAAAGGCTTTTGAAGGAAATCCACGTCCGCAGTAGGGCCTGTTTGGATGCCTTTTAGGTTCTTTTAAGTTGTAAGCAACTTACATATAAGTGACTTACAGGTGAAAGTGACTTACAGGTAATCTGTTTGGATGTAAGCTGTAAGTTACTTACAAGTAAGTTAGTTCTTTTGTTTGAGTAACCTGTAATGGTATATTCACATCGAGCAGAACTTAGATTAGGAAATTGTTTCAAAATGTTATGATCATATAAAAATGCATGGGATCAAATATGTAATTTTACTAAGCCCATCAAGATGAATATTTAAGCTAATTCTTAAGCCAAATTAATTATCAAGTGGGCCATAAAAGTAGATGAAATACATACCATTAAGCATAAATGGTCCATATATAACAAAATCAGAATTATAATTATCGTCCAATTTTTAGAATCTAAATGCATGAAAATAATCAAATAAAAATCAAAAAATAAATGTATTAAAAGAATCCAAGGGAGCATTTTAGTATAAGATTTGTGCGGCCCACCATAATATATTAACAAATAAATGCATAAAAAGAATCCATATGCTGCCCACCTTAATATATTAATAAATAAATGTATAAAAAGAATCCATCTTAGGCGGACCACACCATTAGAAATAGGCAAACAGCCCATGGGTTCATTAAACTAGCCACAATTGTTTCTGTGGTGGGGTTCATGTGAGATTTGGATAATCCTAAAATGAGTATACACTCGTTTTGCACTGTTTTTTACTTGAAAAAAACATATGAATTTTTATAGGTAAATTAGTTTGTTCTCAGACCACAGCAGCACCACAATATGTAAGTAGCATACGATGTAGGTGCACCCACCTTCTAGTGATCCAGATCATATTTCTGGTGCACTATGAATGGATCGTGAATAAAGGTAACCTCCATCAAGCAAACCAGCCGTCTAATGAGTGTACATTGTACCATTGTATACATGTCTTACTTTAAACCATCCACAGAGTTTATTATTTAAATGGATGGATGGGTTGGATCAAATACATAAATCACGGTCCCCTACCATCAAAATGCTTAGCCGCGTAGTTGGGGTGAGTTCTTGTGAGAACCTTTTTTGAGAACTCATAATAAGCTATGTTAGTCCAAAATCTGAATGGTCCAAGTGATTAAGAATCCCATGAAACCCACAGAACTCAACTTTTACATTGATCCAAAACTTTCTTGGGCCATGGCAAAAGAAAATAGTTTTCTCCTTTGATTTTCATATCACTTTTCTTTGGCCCACGGAAGTTTTAGATAAGAGTGAAATTAGTCCTTGGGGGGTTTAATGGGATTTTTCATCACATGAACCGTTCGGATTAGAGTTAAATGACACGTGTGGAAAGTATCGCACGTGCGCACGTACACAGGTGAGCATGCGTACGAGTAACACCTAATCCACTCCCGTTTTGAAAGCAGTAAAGGAAATAGTGCGATCAAACCCTACCGTTTCGGGGAGGAGTGAGAGGGAGGGCGGTCGTCGCAGACAGAGAGAGAGATTGCAGAGAGGGAGGGTGGTCGTTGCAGACAGGTCGTTGCAGACAGAGAGAGATTGCAGAGAGGGAGGGCGGTCGTTGCAGACAGAGAGAGATTGCAGAGACGGAGGGCGGTCGTTGCAGACGGAGAGAGATTGCAGAGAGGGAGAGCGAGAGATTGCAGAGAGGGAGAGTGCGTTTCTCCATCTTCCCCTCTTTTTAAAAATCCGACCGTTGAGCCTGTAAGTGGCTTACAGGGAAGTGACTTCTCACCCCCATCGCCCTGCAGTTTTTTGGTAGATTTGCCTGTAAGTGACTTACAGGTTGTAAGTTACTTACAGGTGAATTTTCTCCCCCAAACACCACCTGTAAGTGACTTCCCTGTAAGTTACTTCCCACTTACCCAACTTACAGGCATCCAAACAGGCCCTTACAGAGACATTTAAAAGGGGGAAATCCAATTCCAAACAATCCAAAATCCATGCCTTCAAATGAAAAGAAAAACCCTCTCTTCCTACAAACTACTGAAGAACAAAACCTTCCATCTTGCTGCCAATCTCTCCTCTTCGATCGAATCCTTTCAATCCAAAATCCATCAAAAATCAGATGTTTCGTCCGTCCTCTCTGATCTAAGCGGCTGCATTTCGTCCTTACAGGCCTGTGCCCTTCACAAGAATCTCTCGAAAGGGAAGGAAATCCATTCATGGATGATCATCAATGGCTTCGTAGAATCCCCATTTTCCATCACCAGCTTAATCAACATGTACTCGAAATGTGATCGTCCTGGCCACGCTCTTGAGATCTTTGATCGGGCCTGCTACCCGAATCTCTTTGCTTGGAATGCTATCATTGCTGGGTTTGTCACGAATGGTCTCCCAGAGGATGCTATCGAGTTCTATCTGAGAATGCGGCGAGAGAATGTTGCCCCGGATAAATTCACATTCCCTTGCGTGATCAAGGCGTGCTCGGATGTTGCTGATTTATGGGAAGGGAAGAAGATCCATGCCGGGTTATTTAAGGCCGGGTCCGAATCAGATGTTTTCATTGCCAGCGCTTTGATCAATTTCTACTTGAAATTCAATCGCATGGAGGATGCAAGGCAGGTGTTCGATCGATTGCTTGAGAGAGATGTTGTGTCGTGGAATGCGATGATTAATGGGTATGCTCAAATTGGGGAGTTTGAAAGGGCATTGGAGGTTTTGGCACAGATGTTGGAAGAAGCTATTGCCCCAAGTAAGTTCACGGTCACTGGAGTATTGTCGGTTTTTACAGCCTTGGAAGATTTGAGGAGTGGGCAAAAGATTCATGGGTTTGTGGAGAAAATTGGGTATGGCTCAGACATTATCGTATTGAATTCCTTGATTGATATGTATGGAAAATGCAAGTGCATCAAAGATGCACAAGAAATCTTTGAAAGGATGCATCAAAGGGATTTGTTTTCTTGGAACTCAATTCTTTCAGTTTATGAACAGTCTGGCGATCATGATGGGACACTTAGGCTATTTGATAGGATGCGGGATGCTGGAATTCAGCCAGATTCCATCACGATCTCGACCATTTTGCCAGTGTGTTCGCAGCTAGCAGCATTGATGCATGGGAGGGAGATTCATGGGTACATGATTGTTAGTGGCATGAGGAGAGATGGTGATGTGTATGTGGAGAATGCCATCATCGACATGTATGCGAAATGCGGGAGCCTGAGGGATGCTCGCGTGGTTTTTGATAGGATGATGGATAGGGATGTGGTGTCGTGGAACATCATGATATTGGGGTATGGCCTGCATGGGCATGGGCATGAGGCATTGGATGTGTTCTCAAGCATGCTCGCCAAGAATGTGGAGCCTGATGAGGTGACGTTCGTCGGGGTCCTAACTGCATGCAGCCACGCAGGCTTGGTAGGTCGCGGTTTGGAGATCCTTGTCAGCATGGAGCCAGACCATGGGGTGATCCCCACAGTCGAACACTATGCTTGTGCAGTAGACATGCTTGGTCGGGCTGGACGACTCAGCGAGTCCTACGAATTGGCCCGAACCATGCCAATTGAGCCCAACCCAATAGTCTGGCGGGCGCTCTTGGCAGCCTGCCGGCTCCATGGGGACGCATCACTTGCTGAGATTGCAGCAAGCCAGATCTTCGAGCTTGAACCAGGGCACTGTGGGAGCTACGTGTTGCTTGCGAATGTCTATGGAGACACTGGGCGGTACAAAGATGTGTCAGAGGTTAGGCAGACGATGAAGCTCCGGAATGTGAGGAAGATGCCGGGGTGTAGTTGGATTGAGGTAAACACAGGAGTGCATGTATTTGTGACCGGAGATCGGGCCCACCAGCAATCAGACCAGATTTACACTCAATTACATATGTTAATTGGGCAACTACGCGAGTATGGGTACTCACCAGAGGTTAGGCACGTCTCGCCCAGCATACATTAAGGTTATTTTTCTTAAAACAAAAAATAATAACTATAAAAACATGGATACCTAGAATGGAATACCATTTCTAGACAAGGCTTTGATAGAGGTGGGTCCCTACTCATGGCTCGATGATAGACTCCGTGAGTTTCAACATTGAAGTCATGGGTTCGAGTGCCCACGCGGTGTGTGTGAGTGTGTTAAAAAAAGAGGCTTTGATACAGCTTAGGGCTGCATGCCGCCCCCGCTAGCTATTACAAATGACTGTTTTGTTTTCGTATTACTTTTAAAACTAATTGTTGTATCATTTTGTAACTGTCCTCTTAGCCATTTTAAGGTCATAAAATGGGAAAAATATTTGGAAAAGAAAGAAATAAATACTAGTATATTGGCCATTAAGTCTATTATCATCAAGCTGATAATGATGATTATAACGCTTAAGTTGGCCTCCTTTTTTTCTTTTTTTCTTTTTTTTTTTTAAATCTTTTTGTTTTTGTTTTTTCCAATTGAAAACAAAGAGATGTACAGTCTAATGAGGCACTAGAAAATATTTACTCATGAGTGGGGCAAGCTCTTCTATTCTGGGTTTCTCTCCACTATGGTTCATCTGGGGTAGAGATTGAGCTTCAAGAAATGGTGAATGGACTCATGAAGAAACAAATGTATAACTCTTCAAGAATTTCAATTGTGCTTATATGCATCACTGTAGGAATTGGGTTCATGCTTTTTCAGTTTTGGCTTGTATATTCATAACAATACCCTTTAGGATGTCTATACAATGACAACCCATCTTTACTAAAATGGGTACAAAACACCCATGCTTTAGCACCTAGTACAACAACTGGATTAATGTGTAAATGGTATTTTTTTAGGAAATATTTCATTGAAAGAATATATATATATTTATGGATATATATATATATATATATATATATATATATATATATATATATATATATTTATGGATATCTTTCTATGTACCATTAATATTCCCAGAATAAATGCACAACTTTTCCTTGAATCGACAAAAAAATAGTTGAATATTTCATTTGCATTTTATACTTGGATCAATGGCAATGGGATTTGGCATGATGCCAATGAGATTGATCATATGGTTGAAACAAACTATAACTTGGTTATTTCATTTAATTAGATTGCAATTCAATTCAGAAGTGCATCAAAACGGACCCGTTGCCAACTTAGAATGGTGGAAAAGGATTTGTATATCCAAACCCTAATAGTTGGGATGATGCTTTGATGTTGATGATCTTGGCAATAATGAGCCGAGCTAGTATTTGCAGTGAATCCACGTGTTACGATCGAGACTCCCAATTTCCTGGAAACTTTTATCCTGAGCACAGCTGCTAACTTGCAACAATGTGTGGCCCATCCAAGTTGGTCAATGAGTGGCTGAATTGGACTACATGATCAATGGTCGAGATTGATCTACACAGCTAATACAATAAGTGGAACTTAATCGAGCCAAAACGGTGGAATCAAAAGGGTGGTCTGCAATCAGAGTTAATTCACCCTCTGATTCCAAAGTTAACAGTGGATATGAAATTTGAACCAAAACATGGCCTATTTTCCCCCAAATGACAAATTTTGGCATATCACTACTTTTGGGTAAAAATTTAATTTGTGATTCTACATATACAACTTTCTCGTTTCCAATGCTTACACCCAAAAAACATGCCATCTGGCATAGGAACAAATCAGAAAATACTGTGCAAGTATGCAATTACAAGATCATTGAGCATACCTTAACCAGAGTAATATTTGCTGGGATGACTGGGACTTCTCCACTTGCGAATCCTATCACCAAAATATTTGCTCCCCACTTTAGCAGCTTCAAGCTATCCTCGCAAGCTTGCCTCCAACTGGATCATATAGAACGTCGACCCCTTTGCAATTTCTTGCTTTCAAGAACCCTCTGCAACTTTCTATAATGTTTTCCTTACTCGAGTCTATGATATGATCAACCCCCAACGACTTGAGAAACTGAACTTTTTCCTCACCCCTGAAACACAAATATGCTCCAAGCCTGAATTATTTATCCTCTTGCAATTACCAATCAATGTTCAAGTATTGCATGCCAAAAAGGAGACTATGAAAGACATTAATCAAGTTTATACAGTTACTTATCTGGCACGTGACCGAATACCTAGCAACAGCAATGACAATGGCACCGCAAACCTTGCCTATCTGAACTGCTGAAAGCCCCACACCACCAGCTGCACCAAGAACAAGCAACACCTGCATTTCTATCAACATCAATCTATATTCATGTCCCAAATACCCACAAAAAACATCTAAAAAATCTTAACTGATTATGATGAGAAATGGGTGACAAATACGACATCGATACTATTCCATTAAAGATCTAATGTGTTGGTATTAAATCCTGGCAGCTAGTGATCAGAACTGGTTACATGCACCTGGCTAACTCTCTGTTGTGACTTTTGGTTATCTTTTTATTTATTTTATTTAAAAAAAATAAAAAATTTGTTAGGCTCTTAGTCATGGTTATCAAATAAGAAAAATGTCTACAAAGTGAATAGTTACAAGAGACATCATGATATATACATGGAAGCATAAGGTAATTGTGAAATGATTACCCTCATGCATGGATTATAGATTATAAAACAAAGCAAGAAAAAAACCCATGGTTCCAGGATAAATAAGAGGCTATTTGTGGATTATACACTTCAGCATGAGTCACTGAAGTAGATTCATGGAGGCATATTCCAAGTACACATTGATACAATATCTTCCTGAATTCAGATATTCACGCATTTCTTCAGCAGGTATAGTTTATTTATTCACAGTCAATTTGGAATACAGATAATGCAAGGTTCAAAATCTCATCTACCAAGCCAACTTGGTTGAGCGATAACTGCTTCACCAAGGGACAAACTAAAACACAGGAAAAAAAGTGGGTGTTGGTCTTCCCAACTTTCATGTTTGAGTTTGACTGGTACCATATTGGATTAAAAGGAGGGAAGTACTATCAGTTAAGGTGATGGATAAGTACAAAGACTGCCTCTCACAACTCCATCCTCAGCTGAACAGTGACAAGGAGTTGACCTCTCTAGAAATTAAGATAAATGAAGAAAAAAAAAAGCAAAGTTATTGGCTAATAGGATGGTACTGTTCTCCAGTGTTCCTGGGGAAGAAAACAATTTAGCTAATTCCCTTGCAAACAAAGAAGCAATGAGAGGGTGATTCAGTGTCGACACTTCTGTGATCTTGAGATGCTCTTTTGCTTCTTTGTTTTTTTTCAATAAAATTTACAGCTACCTTCCAAAGAAAGGCAAAATCAGCCACTTCTTGTTGTTCACAACTAAAAGTAAAAACTTCAATGTTTAAATTATTGGATCGAGTGACCGTTTAAAAAGAATATACCTGACCAGAGCTCAAACGTGCTCTATGAACAAGTGCTACATGTGAAGTTCCCAATGCAACAGGAAGTGCACCAGCGTCAACCAAGTCACATCCACCAGGCACTAGAAATCTTCAAGTCCTCAACACAGAAATTTACAGTTTAAAAGCACAATAAATCAAATGAATTCGTTAATTACCTCCAAAAATAGGAGTTTCATATAATATAAGATAAAGAGCTCACATAACAACATGCAGATACTACCAAACACTTAAGTACTTTTGACATTCATATATCATTGAATGATCGTTATTTATTTTTTCTTTTTTTGACATTTCCACGATTTTACAGATTATTCCTCCCAGCCACCAACCATCTGGAGAAAAATCCACAAATAAAATTGATTCTCATCCTATCAGTAAAAAAGCAAAATTTTAACAATTCCAAACCTAAGCAGGAATTTCACTTTGGCCAGTCAAGGAGTCCAAGAAATTCACCCAGTTCTTGTGAATATACGTCCACGAAAAGCATTTTTCACATATCTACAGCTATTTCAAACCTTTCATCATTCCGAGTGAAAAAATATCAAAACTATGCTCAAACTACACCAAATTATCATTATTACTTTTTGTTTTTTTGAGAGATAATCTACACCGAATTATCACCAAAAGAAGAGGCTGGTTCCTCTAAAAATCCTTGTATAATGAGTGTATTCTACAAGTGATTCACCTGCATGTAAAAGTTTGCTTATGCCTATGTGGAACCCTCCTCATTTTGTGTATGCCATCCAACCCGCACATTAAGTGCGTGATGCAGGACAATTAACCACTTGCTCTAAAAGCTCGAACTGTTAGAGTATAGCGAATTAATCCCTTTATCTCATAGCCCATGCTCCACATCTCATGAGTTAGGAACTCGGCCGAACCCCCTTCATGGGCCCCAAATCACATGAGCCGCCTACCCCGAGTGTGTCCCCGCATCCCACGGGCTACCCCACTCAAGCCTGGTGTGAAATGCGCATTAATCACCCTCGGTGAGGAGTCTCGAACACGAGACCTCCCGCTTTGATACCAATTTGATGCAGGACAATTAACTACTTGCTCTAAAAGCTCGGACTGTTAGAGTATGGCGAATTAATCCCTTTTATCTTATAGCGTAGGCCTCACATCTCATAGGTTAGGACCTCGGCCGAACCCCCTTCGTGGGCCCCAAATCACATGGGCTGCCTACCCCGAGTGTGTCCCCGCATCCCATGGGCGACCCCACTCGAGCTCAGTATGAAAATGCCCCTGCATTAGTGAGCCCCACCATAATAATGGGATGCCCCAAAAATCAGGCAAATCCAATCATCAGATGGGCACACCATAGGAAACAATTGACAACCACCCAAAAATCTCCAAAGTCATGCAGTGGCCCACATGATAGTTGGATTGTCCTGATTATTAGGGCTTCAACTTTCATGGTTGGGCAACCCTTTTGGACAATATGAGTGGCTTGTAGAGAACTTAACCATTAATAAAAGAAAATAAAATAAAATAAGAAGCATAATCTTTAGCAATTATTTCAAGATCTTTTATCTCTACACTCTCTCCACCCTGAAAAACAACAATAATTCTTGCCAAACTATCACTAAAAGGTGGTTTTTCACATTTTCTTTTTTTATTTCTAGATCTCTCATTTTTCTGGTTCAAAAGACCCAATTCACGTCAAACCATCATTAAGAGGTCGTTTGGCAGTGTGTATTTTAAATCCTTTGGAATCCAATGGCTTTTGAAACCTATGGAATCAAGTGAATTTTGCAAATCAACTTTGAGATGGGAATGCAAAAGGGCTCTTTTGAGGGATTTTGGAGGAATCAATATCCAAATGCTTCAAAATCCTTGCTAACAAATATCCAGAGAGAGAGAGAGAGAGAGAGAGAGAGAACTTATTTGCAGTGGGATAAGCTGGATAAACGTTAGAAGTAATGGCTTGGGATTGTCTCATGGCTTTTATTTTAAAATGTGAGCAATCTGTCTATATGTGTGGACCTGATCAATACATAAACCTGCCATGTGTCATGTGGATGGACTGCTCTACCACATTACAGTTTTTTCCAATTCCATGTATCATATCCCTTCAACAATTCCCCTCCTTAGCAGAGCTAATTAAATTAGCTATCCAAATTACTAATCCACAGTCCCACCAATGCACGGTATTGGGATGACCTACCTTGAGATTGCTCTAGAGAAACCTTTTGGGTTTGGTGTTAAATGGGCTTGGGCTTTGGCTTGCCATGTTTAGCACGCGTCCAGATTCAGAGCCTAGTTAATGATCATATAGGCTTTTTCTTTTTTTCATATGGCATCAGAATTGTTGGGGTGGTTTTGATCATGAACAAAATTGGAGGCCCTTTGCTCGAAAGGACTTGTAGAATGAGCACAATTTGGGTGCGACCCGGAACAACCAGCAAGATGGGTGCAACCCTGACCATAGGGCCACCTCGATGTATGCATTCTATATTGTTGTCAGTCCTTACATACAAGGCTTGTGGTTATCCTACCTTGTATTCCACTTTCAGTTGCAAGATCCTTCTAACCAGGTGACGCTCCTGCTTCAAGTCACTCTCTGGACTCATGCTTCTGCTCTAGCTTGAGTTGCCTATTCATCAAGAAAAGGAAAAAAAAAAATTCTAAGGAAAGGAAAGGAAAATGACAAAGGGTTTCCCAAGACATGGCTTCTCCTAAGGGTGTGTTTGTTTACACCAAATATCATGAAATTCTGCACCAAATTAGACTGATTAATCATTGAATATAATGAAATTTTGCACCAAATAAGACTGATTGAAATAAGTGAAAGGTTGTCTAATGTGGGGTTGTCCATGATGAAATTTTATCATTGTTAAGTGGTAAAACTAGTCTTAGACAGTAGAATCATTTGCTTCTATAGCTGATAATTTGATAGATCTCCATGTATTCTGCACCCAACTGCTCTTCTAAGTGAATGGCAGTAAATGTCCTTCCATGTACAGAATGGTAGTATATGTCCTTCTATGCAATGATGGTCATCTTGCTTGCTGCCAATGTTCTTCACTGAAGAAGGAGAATAAAAAATTACAGTTGTAGTTGCTATCTGCTATCCATGCGAGTGCCAACCTATGAATGATTTATGTTCTGTTGTTTATAGGAAGGGAGCTTTGATTTTTATAGAGGCATCAATGTCTAGATAAAATTGAGAGAAGACTGTATATAACATGTTTTGATAGTTATATTAGATGAAAAGAAATGTTTTGATAGTTCATAAAATCTCACTTTTTCATCAGTCCATGTGTACATTCTATTTGATACAGAGAAATCAATCAACCCTGTCTATTTGGTTCTTGTTCAAATCATGCATGCTAAAATAAAAGGGAATGATTAGAATTGGTTATCTCCCACACCTATGGCTTTGTAGGAAATGTGAAGTAATTTGGTGTATAGCATGACTAGGATTGCTTGTACACACATCAATCCTATTTCGAGTTTTGGCTTCTTCTTCTTCTTCTAGTTTTTTAAAACTGTTTTTTTTTAAAAGGCAATGCCTCCTATTTCCTGCATGGCACCAGGACGTGCTACTTAGGTAACAATAGTGTAGAAACTAGGTCTAGTGGCATTGGATATGTGATTCTAGCAGTTGTTCACTCTTTTATTCTAATGCATCATAACATGATAGGGCCTTTAGTAACTGGAGTTAACATGAGTGGGTGGGAAGTGTTCTCATGGTGTGTGTGTATACACACACACACACACACACACACCAACGTATGGACGAAACTGAGTTTAAAACACCATGTCTGGCTTGGAGCAATGTTGAAGTTACATAGAACCCCATCATTAGCAAGGTTAGAACAAGAGCATTTTATGAAATTTATGACTTTGTTGTAATAATCCAAGAGGATGCATTCATTTAACGATGGCATAGAAACTAGTAATGAAGGAATCATTCCCAAAAGGACATGATGTGTAGCATGATTTTAGAACTTGAAGTGCAAATTTTGTCCGCTAAGAATGGCCATTCCAACTAAGGAATTACCTCCTCTTCTCAAGTAGCCTTGAGTACTTGATGAAGAGACCTTTTTTTTAAAACCTTCCCTCCCATTTTTTAAAATCATTAGCCCTTGACCTTGTGCATAATCGGTTGGACTTGATGGCTCTAATGAGTCTGTTCTTCTTCAACTTCCAACCTTGGTGACTATTAAACCTGTTTGACTTTGCTTTTTGGTAGGTAACTAACTTGGGACCTATAAAACAATACCAGAAGGTAAAATGGATTAGATAGATGATCACAATCATTGTTATCATCGTTGTTGCAAGACGTGCGTTATTCGTTGCAAGACGTGCATTCACACCATCCCCTAATTGACATAATCTTATACTCATTTTATACCTATGAAGGCACTTAATTCAATGTTTCTGAATTGGCAGTAGAAATATGAATCCAAGAATTATTCATTTGACACAATATCTATCTTTTTGTATATGAATTGAATCTGTTTATTCTGTGTGCTCATATCTTTGAGAGGTTGTGGTGCAGGTACAAAGCATAGGGTGCTCTTTTGGGAAAACAGTTAGCAGAAAGAGATATCATAGTCCTTAACTTTATGATAAGGACTAAAAAATCAGGCTAACTTGAGATTCAGAAAGAGATATCATAGTCCTTAGCACTTCCCTAACTATCTGAATCAGCTCTATCATTTCATCTCCAATCATGATGACCCCCAGGTTGCTTCGAAGAACATCATTCTTAATTCTATCCGTCTAGTGCACATCCATCTCAAAATCCTAAACATTTTCCCTATGTTATTCCTTCATAATGGTCCAAACCTCTCCTCCGTAGCTGATCTAATAGCTGTCTTATAAAACTTTTCCACAAGTTTAATTGGAATGTTGCGATCACACAGCACTCTAGAGGCTCAACTATTGGGAAAAAGAAGCTCATTATGATGTTTCAGAGTTTATATTATTGGATGCAACAGCAACATCTGTATAAATTTTATATTATGTCATTCTCTCATAGGTTGCCAGTAATGGAGAGAAAGCCAGGGAGATACAAGCTGAAGTTCTTGAGCACATGGAACTCTCAAAATCACTTCTAGAGGTCTTTTTCTCTTCACCCTTGTAATATATTGATATTCACCTAAGGTCTTTAACTTCTTCCATGCACTTTTGTATTTAACCTGTCTAAGATTACCTGAATTGTGCAGGATGTAATCCATCTAGAGTCCATTCAATCATTCCCGAAGCGAATTGATTGATTCGATTCCTTGGTGGAGAAGTTCATAACACCCTACCCCGATAACCCGGATATGATGAGTATCACCGAGAGAGAAGAGTTGTCTAGCATATTCTTGGAGGTAATGGTTTGTAGTGTTGTTGGAAGAGCCATGAAAATAATCTCTTTGGTCAGAAGTGAACTACTAGCATGCACTTTCTTAAATCACTCTGCGCTCCTTAGTTTCTTCAAATTACAAAAGTAGCTTGAAGCTCCTCGGAAGCATGAAAGTACCTCAAATCATACTGAGGAAAAGCATACATTCCGAATCCCCTTCAACTTGATGTTGGTTGCTATGCCTCAGCTAAATTGATTTTAATCTTATGTATTTCTGTTTTCTGGGCGGTTTTCTCAGTGGTAAACTGATTTATGCATATGAGATGTGCAATGCCTCTAAGTTAGCTTTGGACTATGCTTTCTTTCTACTGATTCCTCTAAAAAAACAAGAAAAAAGAGACCATGTGATTCAATATGTTAGAAATTCTTCTTGGAATATGTTTTAAAGTTGGAGATATTGGTGCAAATGTTGGGAATATTATTTCTACTTCTGTAGATCGAGTAATTTTTATTTCTTTGTTTGAACCTTTGTTGCAGTTTCTGGATCTATTTGGAGACCCACAATCAATCAAGAAGGCTGAAAATCAGCACTTTAAGCTGTTTTCACACCAAAAGAGTGTGTCAGAGTCTAAAAAACGGTGTGCTGAAGATTTTTTGGCTTCAAAGAAGGCAAAGATGACCAAGTCTTATGCTGTTGTTCCTTCACAAGCTCAATTGCTCATAGGTGCATATCCACATGCACAGAACCAGTGGGCTGCAGATTATGGACTTCAACCTCAAGCTTGGCCACAGGCTCCTCAAGCATCGGGCCAGCAGTGGAATCCTACCTATTCTCAATAGGTATGAGGTGAACTAGCTACGGATTTTATCCGTAGTTTTTGGCCTACTGGCCACAGCAAATCCTTTACCGATGCAGCCTTTACCCGCAATTGTCTGACCACCGGTAAAACCTTTGCCGGCGGTTTTAACCACCATGAACGGCCAGCTTTGTTGTATTGCGTAATCGGTCACTTTCGTTTTTACTTGTTAATTTAAGTAGGTGGAGGTGTGAAATTTGCTCAGACACAGAGAATGCGATTGATTTTTAGAGTCATCACTAGCTAAATAAATCTAGAATGTATGACCAACTATAAACCATAGAATTACTTTCAGGTCGGGGAATCGTGAAATTTTCCAACTCAAATGACTCGTGTAATTGATCTACGATCGTCGATTCTAAATAAGGGTCTTTGTGAGAGAAGATGAAGGGGTTAGGCATCCACTTCTACTCACATAATGTGTGGTCTTTACTTTTAGCGTTATAATCTATCTATGCTTCGCATAGCCTATGACGGGCCCAACAGTATAAAAAATAAAAAAATAAAAAATAAAATTAAAAAGTTAGTCTTACTTCGCAAAGTCAAATAACTATAAGTAAGCAAATGTAGCAAAGAAGAAAAAATGCAAAAAAAAAAAAAAAGAAAAAAGAAAAAAGGGAGTTATGGTTCCTATTTCATGGGTTTCTTTTCTTTCCATTTTCTGAATAAAACATACAGGATCCGTGTGGAATCCGACAGTTGAGGAGCAAGCAATCATGCGAATTCACCGTATTGGTCATAAACGAAAGGTGTGTGTTAGGTGATTCATAGTCAAGGTAAATTTGACTTGCTATTATACTTGAGCACAAGCCCTATTCCTACTCATTGCAGATCTAGCCGTTTATCGGGACGACCACACCATGTGTGGCCTGAAAATTAGTCCGGTTAGACTGTTGGTAAATTTGTTTTTGGCATTGCATTGCTCTCATAAACATGATCCCAATGTCGATCAGATTCATCTATTTTGGGCAAATGCACATACATTACCTATCTAATGAATGAATGGCCTAAATCTCACAGACATGCCACATTGGCCATCAACATTTGGAATATGATCAACTATTATTTATTCTTTATCTGGAGATGTCCACCATCATCTCTATATGTGAGCAATGGATGATTAGATAAACTTCAAATAAGCACTGAGATTACATTATGGACAGGACACGGTTGAGGAGCACATGCAACAAGTTCAAGCAAGGAAGCAACGGATGATTGAAGGCGCTCTCACAGATGAGGAAGTGAGAACTTCTCGAATTGAAGAGCTGAAAATGCCATTTAGATGATTTTTTTCCTTTTTTTCTTTTTCATATTTTCCTAAGATATATAGGAAGAGAGAATTATACAGTATGTTTTTGTATAGCATGGATCTTCCTTTGTAAGTTCTTGTTTATGTTAATCTTTTTTGTCTCAGCATAGTGGGCTGTTTTTCATTACAGATGAATGTAAAATCTTTGAGGTTCTCTTTTAAGGATAACCAATTTAAACCGTCTAACATCTCCATGATAGACATGGCCACTTGTACAGTGAATGAGAATGTAGTGGACCCTACTGCTGATAAGCTGTGGTCAAACAATCATACCAAACTGTCCTAACCACAAGATTAATGAACGAAGGCCCTATGGTTTGGATTGATCTGAAGGACTCAATGGATTGGAGGTGCTTAGGAAATCTTTCAAAACAGAATATATTTGGCATTTACTTCACTCAATGTGGACCACAGCTATACCTCCTTTTAACCATCTATTTTTCCTCGTGTGTATAATTTAAGCATTGGAAACTTTTTTATTCAGGAAATTTTGTTTAATATTCAGTTTTAATTGTATTATATATAATAAAAAAATTGGGGACCTCTTAAATCTATACAAAGACTTTTACCGGCGCTTGCAAAGACTTCTATCAGTGATATTCCGTGACAAAAAGTTTCAAGAAACCATACTTCTCTCGGCGCTTGCATTGATTTTTGACGGCGCTTATTCCGTCGTAAAAACTGGAATTAGCGGCGCTCATAAAAGCGCCGCTAAAAATAAATTAGCGCCGGTATAAGTTTTTAGCGGCGCTTCTATAGCGCCGCTAATTCTGACCGCCGGTAAAAGTCCAATTTCTTGTAGTGGTGGCAAAATAGATGGTGGAGATGATGGCAGAGAGTAGAGGAGTTGCTCTTGCTACTGGTAGAAGAGGAAGGGGTGATGATTGATGAATGCACGCAGTGCATTTTAGCAAAGGAAGAGATGATATAGTGCAATAGTATTGTGTGGTGGTCATCTAATATCTTGAAGGGATGACTCCAAAGGTTGACTAGGCTGGGATGTGGATTAGCTACTGAACGTGACAATAGCTAGATTCCCTACTGATGTGATGTCACCAAGTTCTGTGGGCCCCACCATGATCTGCGTTGTATCCACACCGTACATCCATTTTTAGAGATAATTTTAAGACATAACCCAAAGAATGAGGCAAATCCAAGCTCAAGTGGACCCTACTACAGAAAACAATGGGACAGTGATGCCCACCACTGAAACCTTCCTATGGCTCACCAATGGGAAAATAGTGGTAGTTAGGATGAATGTGATGAGGTCAAGTTTACACCTCGGATCCTAGGCGAATAGCTCCTCAGATTGCAGTTAGTTGATAAGTGGCTTGACTTGTTGTCAAGAGGTCGAACTCGATCTTTTTCCATACTAGATTGGGGAGATGAGGGTTGGATAGTTGGGTTGCACCTGATGCTGTCTGAAGTGCTGACTTGACTTGGAGATAGTAGGTCGATCTATTTTTTCCCCATGACAAGTATGACCGTTGATCTGATGGTATTTTGCAAATTCGGCGTGCGCAACCTAGCATAGCAAGATTGAGTGGCTAAGCTAGCAAATATCATATATGGTACGTCCAATAGCTCATTCCGGTTTGCAAGATATGTCCATTTTAAGTTCTGATGACGGTCCGGATCACCTCCGCTTCTGATCGAGCCTTTTCTGATCCATCTTGACCATGAAACTGTCCGCAACCGCTCTACATTAGGTAGCAGTGATTGAATGTCCACCATTAATGGTAGTGGTGATTGAATCTCCACCATTAGTGGTAGTGGTGATTGAATATCCATCATTAAAAACTTTGTGAACCCTAGGGCCTGTTTGGCTAGCCGGATTGAATGGGATTAGGAGGGATGGGATGGATTTTAAGGTAATAATGGTGGTGTCAGTGGATTGGTTTAAGATCTATGGGATTGCTATATCCCGGGACAAGTTCACCGAGTCTGTTTGGCACGTTTGGCATATCCCGGGATTTTGCCTTCCAATCCCTTCCAATTCGTCCGTCCAAACACGCCCCAGGTGTGATTGAATGGGATTAGGAGGGATGGGATGGATTTTAAGATAATGATGGTGATGCCAGTGGATTGGTTTAAGATCCATGGGTTTGCTATATCCCAGGACAAGTTCACCGGGGTCTTTTGGCTCGTTTGGCATATCCCCGGATTTTACCATCCCATCCCTCCTAACCCCATGGGATCCGTCCGGCCAAACACGCCCTAGTGTAGTGTTTATTTGCTATCCAATGTCACAAAGACCTTGACAAATCCAAGAAAGTTGTATAATTATAACTATAAAATTGAGATTTCATAAAATAATTCTAGTCAGACATCCAAACAAACCTTAATTAACTAAGACATTCAAATAACAAATAAAGAAAATTATATATCTTCTCCTCAGTTGTATCACTTTATCTTCTCCTCAGTTGGGGCTTTCAGTATAGGCAGTAGACACGATCAGTTGTATCACTTATCTTCTCCTCAGTTGGATCAGGCTTCCAGTGTAGGTCGTAGACACGATCGGTTGTATCACTTATACCTTCTCCTCAGTTGGATCAGGAATTCAGTATAGGCAGTAGACACGATCGGTTGTATCACTTATATCTTCTCCTCAGTTGGATCAGGCTTTCAGTATAGGCAGTAGACACGAAAAAACCGCATTGGCAGCCTTCAACATTCATGATAGTTTTTTTCTGGGGATCGTAGAAGGAAATCTATGTTGTATATGAATCATTCATATATATGGAAACCATATATATGGAAACCCATCCATTGCTGTGGATGGCTAAAGGAATATCATAAAAGAATTCATTGACGTATCCATACATGGTTTCCAGATTGATGCTATATGCTTTAATCCAAATGTATTTGTAGTCTTGTAATATCCATATATCCATCAATGGCTTTGTCCAACTATCTGCTAGACTCAGACACCCTCCTAGTTGCACCACCCACATATATGTAAGATCCTTGTTGGGATTCAAACAACACGTAGGATGAGGGATTACACTACTCTTCTCATCTCTGAGATCCAATGAAATGATTAATGTGGATATATCCCTGAGATATTGACTTTCAATCTTATAATATAAGGCGCCATTTACGAAAGCAGGTGGGTAAGTCAAGATCAAATAAGGGATGCTACCAACTCTTCTCCATGAATCCGAGAGACCGAGTGTAAAGATTTCACATTCCATATGGTATGGATTACTTTCAAGGTTAAGGTTAAAGAATCGGACGATCTTGTATTGTTTGGCAACATCATCATATCCTAAACCAACATTGAGTTGTAGATACATGAAAAGGGAAGGGTTTGAGTGGCTTTTGGCAATGATATCAATTCTCGAGTAGCAGGATTGCATACATAATTTTTCTCGTAGTCAGAGAGAAGGAACAAACCATGACAACATTGTGATAAAGCAAACAAATTTTCAAGATCAACTCCCTTTGGTAAGGCATAGTCATCCTCTTTTCCTACATCCCAGGAATAGTTGTAGACGATGTGAACTTCTTGGGTCACAACTAAAAGATGAGAATCTTGTTTTTCATGTTCAAGACGGTGTTGTTCAATGAAATATGGATCAAAGATCAATGAGTACCAAAGTCTGCAGACATACCTAAATCGTAAGAGCGACTTTACTGGAAGTTTGGAGAGTATACAAATGATGATATCATGAGGGAGCATCATAACTATCTTCCTTAATTTTGAAGGAGTTTCAATAAAACGACCTTTGTATATAAGGACAGACAACTTGTTATAGGAACGCGTCCGAATCCAGCAGCTCATCTGCAGAATAGGATCGCAGATTTCTCCGAATACAGGTCCGAATCCAGCCAGCTCATCTGCAGAATCGCAGATTTCTCTCGTCTGTAATCTCTTAGATTCTTCTTCTTCATTGTTTTCTTTCTTGAGTCTTCCTCTATTCTTGTATAAATACCGGTTGTATGTGACTCTAAGAAATCAAGCCTTCTCTTCCTCAAATCGTGCATTTCAACACAACTGACAGAGATTTTGCTTGACCTGCGGACGCGAATTTCCTGCGAAAGCCTTTCGTAGGAAGTTCCTACGCTTGAAACTTAGGTGGGGTCCACAGTTATGTTTTTTAGAAATCCACTCCGTCCATCCGTTTTTTGAGCTCATTTTAGTAGACGAAATCAAAATTGATAAGGATACAAGACTCAAGTTGGCCCTACTAAAGGAAAAGGTGATTAGGAAAATTTCTACCGTTGAAACCTCCCCAGGTTCTACAGTGATGTTTACATGCCATCCATACCGTTAGTAACGTCATTTGCACTGGGATGAACTGAAAACACAAATAATAGCATGATTCAAAACTTTTTTGGCCCCACTTATATTTCAACTGTGGACGTTTAATTATCACGTTTTCGGCCCACTTGAGCATTGGATACCGTTTATTTTTGGCCTCATATCCTAAAATGAACTCAAAAAATGGACGGACAGAGAGGATTTCTCACAAATATGACAGTAGGCCCCACCTTGGTTCCCAGTTCCTTCCTGTTCGCAGGAAATCCGCGTCCGAGTTACTAAGTAGGCAGTCCGGTTCCTTATGGCCACTGAACTTAGATGGGCCCACCGTGATGTTTGTGAGAAATCCACTCTGTTTATCCTTTTTGGAGATAATTTTAGTACATGCAATCAGAAGTGAGAAAGATACCGGTCTCAAGTGGCCCTGAAATAAAGGTGAAGGTGGGTAGGAAAATTCCTATGGTTGAAACCTAGTGGAGAGTGATGTTTACATGTCACATGTACCTAGAATGAACTGAAAACACAAATATTAGACTGATTCAAAACTTATGTCTACCCTCTAATATTTCAACTGTGGACGTTCAATCCTCACGTTTTCGGCTCACTTGGAGTTCTGCATCCGGTTCAGTTTTGGGTCATATCCTAAAGTGAGCTCACAAAACGGATGTATTCTGCTAGGTTTTAGCATCTTGGTCTAAAATGAGCTCACAAAACGTATGGACGGTGTGGATTTCTGACAAACATCACGGTGCTCCTAACTTAGGTTCCGAGAGACAGAGGCTTTCGCAGGACATCGGCGTCCGATTCTCTGCCGTCCAAACACAAACTCAAGAGTTTTTTCCTACCGTATGACCCACTTATGGCCCACGTGCCTTTTAAGCCCACTTATTCTTACCTTCCAAGAATAAGCCCCTGCTCAATGGACAGCTTTCACAAGTCGAAAATGCCCCTACTTTATCCATTTCACTCCATTCTCTCCCTTACAATCAAACATATGTTCGAACTCATCTCTGTCATCTCTATTCCTTTTTTTCACTTATTTTCTTCATAAAATCTCCATAAAATCTCCATCCTACTATCACATTACATCTTCTAAGTTCCATTCTACTGAAGGCTACCTGCATTCGTTTTCTAAGAGGACATGAATGCATTGATAAATGTGAAATCTTGTAGGCTTTTATCTGAAGAACGTATTTCACATCAACGCACTTTTATTCTTCTTCTCGAACACAGATTTCATTAATATGGCGGCTGTGGAAGGTAAGGACGTTTAAATTCTTAAGAAGTTACCTAAAAGTTTGTGGTCAATTTCACGTGGTCAATTTCATGCACTGCTAAGTTAATTTTACGTGGTTATCCAATAGACTTCAAGAAGTTCGCGGTCAATTTGATAAAGTTTTGCGGTCAATTTCACTTAATTTCCGGTCAATTTACTGAATTGATCGATTAACTTCATGTAGTACTTGGTCAATTTCATGCATTTTAACATCAACTTCAAGAAGTGAACGGTCAATTTAACGATGTTTTGCGGTAAATGTAATGAATTTCTCGATCAATTTCATACTCTTCTCGGTAAATTTCACACATTTATCTATCATCTTCACTCAAATATCACCGACTCATCGGTCATTTCACTCAATTTATGGTCAATTTCACTCACATCGCAGTCAATTTCATTCACTTTGCGGTCATTTTTAATCAGTTTGTGCTCAAGTTCAATCACTTCACGGTCAATTTCACTTACTTCGCAGTCATTTTCAATCGGTTTGCATTTAAGTTCACTCACTTTGCGGTCATTTTCAATCACTTTAGGACCGAGAAGTGAGTGAACATGCCCTAGAAGTGAGTGAAATTCATTGCGAATTGAGTGAACCTGCCCTACAAGTGAGTAAAATTAACTATGAAGTGAGTGAAAATCATCACGAACTGAGTGACATACATCTCTGCAATTGAGAACTTTGAAATTTTGACCGATAAGTCGGTCATATTCGAGCTAGTACAACAGTGGATTTCTTGCTGCTTGATCAAATCCATCTTATACATGTGAATACTAAACGAGTCATATCATTGTGTTTGTTTTCAGAAAATGGCTTCGATAATCATCCTATGCTCATATGGTGGGGAGTTAGTAAGTGAAAACAATTGATACACATATAAGGGTGGAGACTCGAAAACTACTGATGTGGGCGTTGACACTACATATGATGAGCTTTTATTGAAAATGTACAGGATTGCGAAGAGTAGACCTGAGGATTATGATATTAGGTTGAAAGCATTGTATCCTTACACAAACGAATCAGTCCCTCCGATTGTAATTGAAGACGACGAAAATTCCGTGTACCCAGTACAGGACAAGAGCCAATGGAAAATTTTATCTGGATTCAAGGAGTATTGTGTGAGTATGAAGCTCCCGCTATAGATGAGGGCAGCTGGAAGACCGAAAAAGGCACAGATTCTTTCTCGTAGAGAGGAACGAAAAACAGTAAAGTGCAGACGTTGCGAATAAACAGGGCATAATTGCTAGAGTTGCAAATTTTCAATACCTCCGAAATAATGTAATTTGCAATGCATTTTTCGTAATACGACTATGAATGTTATATATTAAATACATTTGTTGCTTTCTTTGAAATTGCGAATTTCTTACTACCATGGTTCAAACTTTGAAGAAATATTAATGATTGGTCAGATACTTTTTCAAAAACCATGTCCTAGAAGGAATCTAGGAACCTGCTACTATTATACTTAGAATCCGAGTTATGAAAAGTAGATTTTGGTGGTGTGAGTAGGATTGCGTGCATTTCAGTTATAATAAATCTGGAACTCTTATTTGATATCCTTGTTAGCATAACCTGATCCATGTCACAAGTTCAAATTCTTCAATAAGGCCATTTTCAGTCACTAAGACATTCATTTCATGGTCAATTCCATGCATTTCACAGTCAATTCCCTTCACTTCACGGTCATTTCCATTCATTTTACGGTCAATTCCCTTCACTTCACAGTCATTCCCAGTGATCCCCCTTCACTTCACGGTCAATTTCATGCAAGTCATGGTCAATTCCCTTCACTTCACGGTCAATCCCAGAAGATGAGAATCACCGGGATTGACCGTGAAATGCATGGAATTGATCATGAAATGAAGGGAATTGACTGTAAAATGAATGAAAATGACCATGAAGTGAAGGGAATTGACCGCAAAATCCATGGCGATCCTCGCCAGCATGGAGCCAGACCATGGGGTCGTACCCACAGTCGAACACTATGCTTGTGCAGTAGACATGCCTGGTCGGGCTAGACGACTTAGCGAGTCCTACGAATTGGCTCGAAACATGCCAATTGAGCCCAACCCAATAGTCTGGCGAGCGCTCTTGGCAGCCTGCCGGCTCCATGGGGACGCATCACTTGCTGAGATTGCAGCAAGCCGGATCTTTGAGCTTGAACCAGGGCGCTGTGGAAGCTACGTGTTGCTTGCAAATGTCTATGGAGACACTGGGCGGTACAAAGATGTGTCAGAGGTTAGGCAGACGATGAGGCTCCGGAATGTGAGGAAGACGCCGGGGTGTAGTTGGATTTGAGCTAAACACAGGAGTGCATGTATTTGTGACCGGAGATCGGGCCCACCAACAATCAGACCACATTTACACTCAATTACATATGTTAATTGGGCAACTATACGAATATGGGTACTCACCAGAGGTTAGGCACGTTTATCCCAACATACATTAAGGTTATTTTTCTTAAAACAAAAAATAATAACTATAAAAACATGGATACCTAGAATGGAATACCATTTCTAGACAAGGCTTTGATAGAGTTGGGTCCCTACTCACGGCTCAATGATAGACTCCTTGAGTTTCAACATTGCAGTCATGGGTTCGAGTGCCCACGCGGTGTGTGTGAGTGTGTTAAAAAAAAAAAGAAGCTTTGATACAGGTTAGGGCTGCATGGCGCCCCGCTAGCTATTAGAAATGACTGTTTTGTTTTCGTATTACTTTTAAAACTAATTGTTGTATCATTTTGTAACTGCCCACTTAGCCATTTTAAGGTCATAAAATGGGAAAAATATTTGGAAAAAGAAAGAAATAAATCCTAGTATATTGGCCATTAAGTCTATTATCATCAGATAATGATGATTATAACGCGTAAGTTGGCCTCTCTTTTTTCTCTTTTTTCTTTTTTTCTTTTTTTGTTTTTGTTTTTGTTTTTGTATTTTCCAATTGAAAACAATGAGAAATGTACAGTCTAATAAGGCTACTAGAAAATATTTACTCATGAGTGGGGCAAGCTCTTCTATTCTGGGTTTCTCTCAACTATGGTTCATCCGGGTAGAGATTGAGCTTTAAGAAATGGTGAATAGACTTGTGAAGAAACAAATGTATAACTCTTCAGGAATTTCAACTGTGCTTATATGCATCACCGTAGGAATTGGGCTCATGCTTTTTCAGTTTTGGTGTGTATATTCGCAACAATACCCTCTAGGATGTCTATACAACGACAACCCATCTTTACTAAAATGGGTACAAAACACCCATGCTTTAGCACCTAGTGCAACAACTGGATTAATGTGTAAATGGTATTTTTTTAGGAAATATTTCATTGAAAGAATATATATATATATGGAAAAAGGTAATATGCACTCGACCTCACGATAAGCTCCCGTGAGGTCGAGCTGTGTGGGCCCCACCGTGATGCGTGTCGACCATCAACACCGTGCATTTGATGGGTCCCCTCTAAATTATGGGATATCCCAAAAATCAGCCATATACGGAACTCAAGTGGGCCATACCATCTAAAATCATGTGAAGACACCGTTAAAACATATAAAAGCACTTGGTGGGGCCTACCTGAGTTTTGAATGCTGCTGAAACTTGGTCTGAACCCTCATCTAAGTGGAACACACATAATGGATGGGCTGGATTTGAAAATCACAACTCGGTAGGCCCAAAAAATGATTATGAATGTTTTAATGGTGCACGGCCCCTCCCCACTTCTGTATGTGGTGTGGCCCACACAAGTCACGGATTGACTTGATTTTTGAGACCTAGGCCCACGATGGAACAGTGCATCAGACTGATGGGGTAGATGTTCGAAACGCATCACGGTGGGGCCCACAGAGCTCAACCTCATGGGACGGACTCGTGAGGTGGAGCGCATGGTACCTTTTCCCCATATATATATATATATATATATATATATATATATATATATATATAAAATATAAATAAATCTATATATATATATAATGGAGCAACTTTTCCTTGAATTGACAAAAAAATAGTTAAATATTTCATTTGCATTTTATACTTGGATCAATGGCAATGGGTTTTGGCATGATGCTAATGAGATTGATCATATGGTTGAAACAAATTATAACTTGGTTATTTCATTTAATTAGATTGCAATTCAATTCAGAAGTGTATCCAAACGGACCCTTTGCCAACTTAGAATGGTGGAAAAGGATTTGTATATCCAAACCCTATTAGTTGGGATCATGCTTTGATGTTGATGATCTTGGCAATAATGAGCCGAACTAGTATTTGCACTGAATCCACGTGTTATGATCGAGACTCCCAATTTCCTGGAAACTTTTATCCTGAGTACAGCTGCTAATTTGCAACAATGTGTGGCCCATCCAAGTTGGTCAATGAGTGGCTGAATTAGACTACATGATCAATGGTCGAGATTGATCTACATAGCTAATACAATAAGTGGACCTTAATCGGGCCAAAACAGTGGAATCAAAAGGGTAGTCTGCAATCACAATTAGTTCACCCTCTGATTCCAAAGTTAACAGTAGATATGAAAACGGATTGCATCAAAAAAAATAATGAGGTAGATCAAAGGCTCAAGTGGACCACCCTGTGGGGATTGACCGTCCACCATTAAAACTTATTGGAACAGAAGTTCTGATCAAGCTTATATTTGTGTTTTCCCTCCATCCACATCTACAGGACCTTATGAACAGGTTGGATGGCAAATAAACATCATGGCGGGCCCGAGGAAGGTTTGAACAGTGGGTATCATTATCACCAGCACTTCCTGTGGTGTGGTCCACTTAGCCCTCGATCTGCCTCACTTTTGGGATCATACCCTAAAATGATATGAAAAATGGATGTGCAGCGTGGATATAATTCCATATATTAAGGTGGGCCCCACAGCCCCTATCAGGACCGAGTCCATCCAAGTGATAGCAGGAATGCACAAGGGAGAGATGGACCTCTTGGATTGCCAAATGAGCTTGGAAAATTAGCCATATAAACCTAGACCATTAGTGGTGGAGCCCATTCTCCCATGGTGCCTGTTCATTTTCCAATGGGCTAACCTCTATTTATGAGGGCCAATGCATTCAGAAATTCACATGTAGCTGTTCATAAGCTCATCTCACTAATGAGATCCTACAAATTTGTCGAGTAGAGTCCATGATCCGTTAAAGGTGGGCCTCAAACAGCCCACTTACAGAAAATTGAAAATCCACATGTTCATTGAATGTGGACTGTTGGTTCTTTACATGTCCCTAACACGAAGGGGTGGCCCACCAGTTCAGCATATTGCCTTTATCTTTTAGTAGGATCCACTCAAATTGTCCACATGCCATGTTGCCAGATTCACAGCATGTAGAGAGAGGTCAGGTGCGCTAGCCAACCTCTAGATCAAGAGAGCTCATTTCTTTGGTGGGGCTCACCTAATGAACAGTCCAAATCATGCACACGTGTGAGCTAGGCAAGCATACCGGCTTTTGCATGCCTCCAACCAAAAAAAAAAAATAAGATTTTATTCAAGAACATGGCCATTTGAACGTTTTAAACCCATGTTTGGAAACCCGGACTGGAGCCTGCAGCCAAAAGTGTCGGGTCCACCCTAAAATGCCTGGTCAGTTGTGGTATCACATTTCAAAAACCCGAAAACTCGACTGGATGCTCAAAAATAATTACATTCACAAAACATAGGAAACAAAACAGCAAAACCATGCCTACCTTGCTAGTTGGGATGTTTATTAAAAACAATCTTCATACGGATTGACTCGACTCGAATCACCATGACATGTGTCGAGTCGAGAAAGTTATCGAGTCGACTCAACGACTCTTTCCAAGTCAGGACCAAAAATGAGTTTCCTACAGACTTACAAGTTGAATCGGCTGAGTTTTGGGTCAGTGAGTTTTACAACTATGCCGGGATATCTGTTTTGCAGAGAAAAGTGAAAATAAAAAATAAAAAGAAGGTAACTTAATCCATCGACAACATTAACCATCATGCCAACATCTGCTTAGGTGTCATTTTCCCTTCTGATTATTAATTTACATGAAACACATTCCAGGGCCAAAAGGGGTTTGAATGATTGGAACCACAAAAAGAGATGTTAAAGGTAATTCCGGAAATAGCCTCCTTTTTTTTTTTTTTTTAATGCTTTGCATTATTGAAATATACTATTGCGACTCTTGATCCTGAAATTCCTTATTTCATGGATAGATTCTGATATGATTATTTGCTGTTATATGACTGTCACAGCTGTTGCACATAGAAACATACAAAAGAAAAGAATCAACACCTACACACCCACCCTAATTGATAGCGGCAGCTATTCTTTCTACTCATGGTGGAAGGGTTATCATGGGCAAATTCAAGTGAGAAAATGAGAACCTTTATATTGAATATGATTTTCCTGATGACAAGTTCAAAGCTTAGATCTCGTTGCACTGTGATCACCCAAAGTGATCATGACTTTCCCAATGGCTTTCCTTTCTTTGATGGCTGAGAATGCGAGGTTTGCCTGTCAAAGAGCACCAAACAAGATAAGGATTGTTGGAACTACAAAAGAATCATTGTCTATAGGAATAGGGCCACTTGTCATCAAGTTCTCCAATGTAAATGGGCCCGCACTCCATGACCAAAACTGTTCATACCAAGTTCACTATGGATGCCCCATGGTGCAGAGATCACACTGATTGGATGATCCATTGGACCCATGGAGGCCCACCAAACAACAGATGAAACTGAGGCCGACAATTCACATTGTGTCTGGTTGGTCCTTTAACCATGTTGGCAACCAGGTGTGATCAATAAAATGTATGCACCTACACCCAGATCCATAGCTCAAGTGGTAGACTGAGTGAAAGATACCTCGTTTCAACACCGAGGTCTTGGCATCGATTCCCTAGTGGGGGTGGCTAACAGTGAAGTGTGAACTGACAGTGGGTGTACTAACAAGCTAACATAAAAATAATAATAATAATAATAAATAAAATAAAATGTATGCACCTTGCTATACATGACAGGGCTCATTCGTCTGAGCGGTTTCAATCACCAAGGAGTGGAACCCAAGACCATAATGACAAATTTCCTTCTTGGGAACTTCTCGGTAGATTTTCAAAATTTGAGATTTTTCTTGGGATATTATAATGTGGGGGCATTTTCACACCGAACTCGAGCGGGATGGCCTGTGGGATGCAGGGGCGGACTCGGGGTGGGCGGCCCACATAACCCATGGATTTGGGGCCCGTGTGAGGCGGGTGACTCGTGAGGCATAGCCCATGGATTTGAGGCCCACGAGGGGGCGGAACCCATGTATTTGGGGCTCACAAGGAGGGTTCGGCCAAGGACCTAACCTATGGATTTGGGGCCTGGGCTATGAGATAAAGGGATTAATTCGCCATGCTCTATCAATTCGAGCTTTTAGAGCTAGTGGTTAATTGTCCTGCATCAAATTGGTATCAAAGCAGGAGGTCTCGTGTTCGAGACTCCTCACCGGGGGTGATTAATGCAGGGACATTTTCACACCGGACTTGAGTGGGGCTATGAGATAATGGGATTAATTCGCCATGCTCTATCATTTCGAACTTTTAGAGCAAGTGGTTAATTGTCCTGCATCATATTATTAGGAAAATCTCACTAAAAATTAACCATATTCATTACAAATTAATAAGTAGTTCATTCTAAATATATAATTGTCCATGAACGGAGGGAGGGAGATTAGTTTTTATGAAATTGATCCCTAGGTTCTATTCATTCTCCTCTCTCTTCACCTAGCCTCAAACCATAACAAATTTGTATTGAGGAGCAGAAGAGGCCAGTATGCATCTGAAGCACAGGTTCAATGGGAAATATGGTGTCCAAGGTCTATAAATTCAAAACTCAATTACAAACCCAAGAAAGTCTGGGTCTGATGAAACTCAGTCAACTGCTTAAAGCTTTGGATGACCCATTCTTCATTCTCAAGTGCTCAATAGAATCTCACTGGACTAGGGCAAAACCAAGTTAGCACCTTACCAGATCTGGAGTCTTTCTAATTGCCTTGAGCCTTTTCTCTCTTTCTTTTTTGAAATTTTAGTTAACAGTGCACCAGGCTGTATGAATAACAAGCTATCGGTGATGGGCCCTTCCCCATAAGAAATAATTTGGCCCCGGGTGGGCCATGTATCGGATATTAAACGGATAAAATAGATACCACAATAGATCTCAATTCTTAGCCCATCCATTTTGCAAATGCTCTTAGACCTTTTCCACTTTACGGAATGTGACGTGGATAGATTATCGGTTGGTTCTTGTTATGTTAAGGGTTAGACGCTAAATACAAGATCACGTCCTACAAGATATTTACATGTGGAGGCAAAATTAAAACAGTAACTAAATACAACCAATTAAGAGAAGAAAGTCCCTGACCTCTTTTAGACTATAAGTATGAGAGATATGAATGGTTATCAAGCCCTTTGCTAGCCATGAAAGCAACTCCTTAAGAGAGTCTTCAAGAACCTTCGGCTGATTTATTTTATAGCTCCCCCAGAAAAGTCCATGGACTGTCCAGTTCTAAAGTGCAGCAGACATGCTTGGGAAATCAGCACCAGAGGCATATAATCCAATAAGCAATATTAAATCCATAGTAAGAAATTAATGAAATAGATAAGCTATTGTATTATGAAATACAGAGTCCGAGTCCGACTCACACAACGAGAACGTTATTTAAGGTGGAACTAAAAACTCGAAAGAAAAATAAAAAAATAAAAAAATCAAGTTTGGTAATGATGGGTGCGAGTGAACTTGAAAACCTGATTTTCTACATAAAGATTATGATATTAGATCTATAGAAATTCAAATATTCAATGGAGTTCAAGTAATAAATCCAGCTTCCGTCTGTCTCAGTTTTTTTTTTTTTTTTAATGACAACCTTCAATTGCTTCTTTTCCGGGGCAAAAAAGGGGGGGTGTTTGGAATAGGGTGGTGTTTGGAATAGGGTCATCCAAATTTGAACCAAAACATGGCCTATTTTCCCCCAAATCACAAATTTTGGCATATCACTACTTTTGGGTGAAAATGTAATTTGTGATTCTACATATACAACTTTCTCGTTTCCAATGTTTACACCCCAAAAAACATGCCATCTGGCATAGGAACAAATCAGAAAATACTGTGCAAGTATGCAATTACAAGATCATTGAGCATACCTTAACCAGAGTAATATTTGCTGGGATGACTGGGACTTCTCCACTTGCGAATCCTATCACCAAAATATTTGCTCCCCACTTTAGCAGCTTCAAGCTATCCTTCGCAAGCTTGCCCCCAACCGGGTCATATAGAACGTCAACCCCTTTGCAATTTCTT
Organism: Magnolia sinica; assembly: GCF_029962835.1. Classification (NCBI taxonomy): domain Eukaryota; kingdom Viridiplantae; phylum Streptophyta; class Magnoliopsida; order Magnoliales; family Magnoliaceae; genus Magnolia; species Magnolia sinica. The sequence goes on from NC_080580.1 coordinate 90,791,941, forward strand.
GCTTTCAAGAACCCTTTGCAACTTTCTATAATGTTTTCCTTACTCGAGTCTATGATATGATCAACCCCCAACGACTTGAGAAACTGAACTTTTTCCTCACCCCTGAAACACAAATATGCTCCAAGCCTGAATTACTTATCCTCTTGCAATTACCAATCAATGTTCAAGTATTGCATGACGAAAAGGAGACTATGAAAGACATTAATCAAGTTTATACAGTTGCTTATCTGGCACGTGACCGAATACCTAGCAACAGCAATGACAATGGCACCGCAAACCTTGCCTATCTGAACTGCTGAAAGCCCCACACCACCAGCTGCACCAAGAACAAGCAACACCTGCATTTCTATCAACATCAATCCATATTCATGTCCCAAATACCCACAAAAAACATCTAAACAATCTCAATTGATTATGATGAGAAATGGGTGACAAATACGACATCAATAGTATTCCATTAAAGATCTAATGTGTTGGTATTAAATCCTGGCAGCTAGTGATCAGAACTGGTTACATGCACCTGGATAACTCTCTGTCATGACTTTTGGTTATCTTTTTATTTATTTTATTTTTTTTAAATTTTTTGATAGGCTCTTAGTCATGGTTATCAAATAAGAAAAATGTCCACGAAGTGAATAGTTACAAGAGATATCATGATATATACATGGAAGCATAAGGTAATTGTGAAATGATTACCCTCATGCATGGATTATAGACTATAAAACAAAGTAAGAAAAAACCCATGGTTCCAGGATAAATAATAGAGGATGTTTGTGGATTATACACTTCAGCATGAGTCACTGAAGTAGATTCATGGAGGCATATTCCAAGTACACTTTGATACAATATCTTCCTGAATTCAGATATTCACGCATTTCTTCAGCAGGCATAGTTTATTTATTCACAGTCAATTTGGAATACAGATAATGCAAGGTTCAAAATCTCATCTACCAATCCAACTTGGTCGAGCGATAACTGCTTCACCAAGGGACAAACTAAAACACAGGGAAAAAAAAGTGGGTGTTGTTCTTCCCAACTTTCATGTTTGAGTTTGACTGGTACCATATTGGATTAAAAGGAGGGAAGTACTATCAGTTAAGGTGATGGATAAGTACAAAGACTGCCTCTCACAACTCCATCCTCAGCTGAACAGTCTGACAAGGAGTTGACCTCTCTAGAAATTAAGATAAACGAAACAAACAAAAAAAAAAGGCGAAATAAGTTTTTGGTTAATAGGACGGTACTGCTCTCCAGTGTTCCTAGGGAAGAAAACAATTTAGCTAATTCCTTTGCAAACAAAGAAGCAATGAGATGGTGATTCAGTGTCAACACTTCTGTGCCCATCTTCAGATGCTCTTTTGCTGCTGCTTTTTTTCAATAAAACTTACTACCTTCCAAAGAAAGGCAAAATCAGCCACTTCTTGTTGTTCACAACTAAAGGTAAAAACTTCAATGTTTCAATCATCGGATCAAGTGATCGTTAAAAAAAAAAAAAAAGAATATACCTGACCAGAGCTCAAACATGCTCTATGAACAAGTGCTACATGTGAAGTTCCGAATGCAACAGGAAGTGCACCAGCGTCAACCAAGTCACATCCATCAGGCACTAGAAATCTTCAAGTCCTCAACACAGAAATTTACGGTTTATAAGCATAATAAATCAAATGAATTCATTAATTACCTCCCAAAATAGGAGTTACATATAATATAAGATAAAGAGCTCACATAACAACATGCAGATACTACCAAACAACTCAGGAATTACAAGTAAAAGCTTAAGTATTTTTGACATTCATATATCATTGAATGATCGTTAATTTTTTTCTTTTTTTGACATTTCCGCAATTTCTTACAGATTATTCCTCCCGGCCACCAACCATCTGGAGAAAAATCCAAAACTACAATTGATTCTCATCCTATCAGTAAAAAGAAAAATTTTAACAATTCCAAACCTAAGCAGGAATTTCACTTTGGCCAGTCAAGAATCCCAAGAAATTCACTCAGTTCTTGTGAATATACATCCACGAAAAGCATTTTTCACATATCTACAGCTATTTCAAACCTTTCATCATTCCAGGTGAAAAAAAAATCAATACTATGCTCAATCTACACCAAATTATCATTATTACTTTCCATTTTTTTGAGAGATAATCTACACCGAATTATCACCAAAAGAAGAGGCTGGTTCCTCTAAAAAACCTCGTATAATGAGTGTATTCTACAAGTGATTCACCTGCATGTAAAAGTTTGCTTATGCCTGTGTGCAACCCTCCTCGTTTTGTGTATGCCATCCAACCCGCACATTAAGTGAGCCCCACCATAATGATGGGATGCCCCAAAAATCAGGCAAATCCAATCATCAGATGGGCACACCATAGGAAACAACTGACAACCACCCAAAAATCTCCAAAGTCATGCGGTGACCCACATGATAGTTGGATTGTCCTGATTATTAGGGCTTCAACTTTAATGGTGGGGCAACACTTTTGGACAATATGAGTGGCTTGTAAGGAACTTGACCATTAACAAAAGAAAATAAAATAAGAAGCAGAATCTTTAGCAATTATTTCGAGATCTTTTAGCTCTCCACTCTCTCCACCCTGAAAAACTACAATAATTCTTGCCAAACTATCACTAAAAGGTAATTTTTCACTTTTTTTTTAAATTTTTATTTTTTTATTTCTAGATCTCTCACCTTTTTGGTTCAAAAGACCCAATTCACATTAAACCATCATTAAGAGGTCGTTTGGCAGTGTAAATTTTAAATCCTTTGGAATCCAATGGCTTTTGAAACCTATGGAATCAAGTGAATTTTGCGAATCAACTTTGAGATGGGAATGCAAAAGGGCTCTTTTAAGGGATTTTGGAGGAATCAATATCCAAATCCTTCAAAATCCTTGCTAACAAATATCCTAACAAATTGAAATCCCCGCATATCCCTTAGAATCCATGTTGCTAAATGACCCCTGAGGACATTTCTTCAACATTTCCAAAACAATTTCCAAATTTTCATTTTTGAGGCAAAAATCTCAAAACGACAGTTACTACACTCAATTCAAGCATCACTTAAGAGGTCATTTAGATGTTTGTGAAATTTTAAGTTGTAAACACTTTACACTTAAAACTCTTTATAAATGTAAAGTGTTTACAATTTGTAACGTTTGGTTTAAAGTGGTAAAGTGTTTACCTGTAAATACTTGTCTATGTTTGGATAACCTGTAAAGTGTTTACATCCTATAATAAGGTATTTATACAAAACGGAGCTTGGAGCGGTAAATCTCTATAAAATCTCCAAATGACACATAAGGATTTCATTAAGATAGATCATTATGTTAAGCCCCATGTCAACAAAGCCCAAATCCAATCCTTATGCTAAACCAAGCATTAGGTAGGACCATAAAAGTAGACCCAATGATTCAAATGCCCTTTTATAAGGAGAAACTACTGAATATAAAGAGTAAACCATAAACTATCATCAAAGTAATGACAATTAAAATTGTTTAAACATAAGTCTTTTGTTATCTTCTAAAACAATCCTCGAAAGAGAGAAATATCTTCATACAAAATAAATTTAAAAAGAAAAAAAACACAAGTAAATTATTTTTTTTATAACGGAATGTTTTTCTCTAGACATATATATTTAATCTCAAGCTGAATTTTACGAAAATAGCTTGGCTCAATTTGATCGTCTTGCAAGGTAGATGAAGGCACTCCACATCATTTTCTTAGTGATGATTAAAGATTAAAAAATTACGCAACACCTCCCATACATTTCCTAGCAATTATGATTCCCTTTTTCGCATATCTGTCTATTGTGTTGCAGAAGCCGTCCAATCTTTGCAGCACACCCACATGGGGCTCTAGCTTGGCCTCGAAACTGATGTTCCCCCATTTTAAAGAGCACCTCCATTGAATTGTTGAGCATGTGTATATGCCTCATCTGAAAGCTCATCCAATAATATATATGATCCAAATCCTCTAAACTGAAAGAAGGTTACTAGAATGTTATATATTGGGCAATGTGGTTGGGCCTCCTCTTTTGCAGTTTCGTCGGGAGTGCTTAATATATTTTTCATAACATTGCCCTTTTCGCACATAATCCCCTCCTTGTAAAGTGGGAATGGTTTGTTTTCTTATTTTTGAGCCTCAGAGTTTAACCGAGAAAGGAAAAAGTTTAGATATTAGATAATCTTCACATGCATTATATTAGAAATAAAAACGAATGTGAAGTATACAATTTTCTTTTCATTCACTTTGATAAATCATTCCAAACTTCTTTGTTTACATTTACGCTCCTTATCCTAAGCAAAGCCACCACTTTTATTTAAGGCATTTTTACAATAAAATTTCAATTTTAACTAGTGCCTAAACAATTTGAAATTATGTGGAGTTCTTTTTGAAAGATTAAATTATTAAAACCCTCATCTAATTATTTTTTAAAAGTAATGAAAGCCAAGACTTGTGGGGCCCACATGGTATATGTATAACATCCACCTATCCACCCTATGCACCTCAAGATGATGATAACACGAACAAAAGATTAGGCTGATCAAATCATCAGAAGAACTACGCTTGAATTTGGATATTTTAAGTAGTGTAATTAATTTTTTATGGATTGGCCCACCTTCTTTTTTCTTTTTTTTTTGAAAGGTAACGCAATTCATTAAAAGGAAGAAAAACAGACCGCTGAGGTAGCGGACTGAGAACAAAAACAAAAGAAACAGAAGGAAGCACAAAAGAGGAAACAAAGCAAAACACAGAAAAGAAAAACAAAACACAAAACAGGAGGAAGCCTAGCATAAAAGGAATAATTAAAACGCTTCTACGTGTCGCTGAGATGGGTGCCGGTGAGAAGATGAGAGTAGCTGAAGATTGGAGAAGAGCAGGCCCACTTAGATAGGAAATGTTGAATTCGCTTGATGACATGGACGACAGAATGGGACACGTCTCTAAAACAGCGGCAGTTTCTTTCTTCCCAAATAGCCCACCAGGCAGCAAGAATAGAGCATCTCCAGGCTACCGTTCTGCTCTTTCCCAGGGAGACGCCATGCCACGCCGCAAGGATGTTGTTTGTAGTATTAGGGAAAGACCCGGATATGTTGAAATTGGACAGAATAGTCGACTTGACCGTTTTGAAGTAAGGACAATGAATAAAGTGATGGTCCGTCGTTTCCTCGTTTGATAGGCAACAGATGCAGATATTCATTAAGAGCATACCTCTTTTCCTCAAATTATCTATAGTGAGCACTTTCCTCTTACCAACCAGCTATCCAAAAACCGTTATCTTTGGAGGCACCTTGTACTTCTAGACCTTTGCAGAAATCGCCTCCGGAGGACTTTCTATTTTCTTATGAAGAAAATTGTATAAAGATTTAACCAAGAACAGACCCTTGTTATCAAGGGACCACACAAGCTTATCTTGCTGATCCGGATTAGGGTGGCAGTTTCCTAGCTGGTGTAGAAGGTTTATATACGAGTCGACTTCCCAATCAAACAGATTTCTCCTGCATGGAGGAGTCCAGACAGCGACGTTTCCTTGGAGGGAGTAGCAATCAGCCACAGAGAGGGATGGGTATGGGGCAAGCCTATAGATGTCGGGAAAGTCCTCCTTCAACGCTCAGGAACCCACCCAAATATCCTCCCAAAAACGGATTTTGTTCCCTTTCCCCAAGGAGAAGCGGCATTGATTCTGCACCTCTGCGTGGCAAGAGATAATACCTTTCCAAACAGTAGAGACGTTGTTGTTTGGCACGCCTTTAGTCCACCAGCCTTCAGCCCCCTTCCCGTATTTGCATTTGATCAATCTATTCCATAGAGACGCTTCATCTACTCCAAGCCGCCGCCACCACTTACCAAGGAGGGCACGATTCATATCTTTGAGATCTCTAATTCCCGCTCCCCCGTCTTTAAAATGATTACAAACATCTTTCCAAGCAACCAAATGAAATCTCTTTTTATCATCACTGCCATTCCATAGGAAATTCCGTCTGAGCTTCTCAAGAACCTTTAATATCTTTGCTGGGCATCTATAGAGGGAAATGGAGTATAAGAGGAGGTTTGAGAGTGCCGCTTTAATCAGGGTGAGCCGACCCCCAAGCGAGAGATAGTTGCATTTCCACCTGACGAGATAAACTTTGAATCGATCAATAATTTTATCCCAGAACGCCATCGGGGGCTTCCCTAAGCATAAAGGAAGACCTACGAATGTTGAAGGGAGGGTCCCAGGGTTACATCCGAAGAAATCAGCAAAACGAAAAGTCTCAAAGTCGGAAATATTGACGCCAATCATTGTCGACTTGGAAAGATTAACTTTAAGACTTGACACCGCTTCAAAGCAGCGGATAGCGGTACGAAGATTGCCCACTTTATCCCCTTCAGCTTGGAAAAACAGGAGAGTGTCATCAGCATATTGGATATGAGAAATGGGGTGTTCCATACCTTTGATCTGAAGACCCCCAATAATACCCTCCGCCTGCCCTTTACATGGCATACGCGAGAAAGCCTCAACGACGATAAGGAAAAGGAAAGGGGAGAGGGGGTCTCCCCGCCTTAGCCCTCTAGAACTTTTGGAAAAACCTTTTGGAGATCCGTTGATGAGAACCGAAAAAGTAGCTGAACCAACACAAGCTTTTATCCACTTTAACCATCTGGTGCCGAAACCCATCCGCGTTAACATATACATAAGGAAATTCCAATCAACGTGGTCGCAGGCCTTCTCCAGATCAAGTTTGCATAAGATTCCTTGTGACCCAGATATATGACTGGAGTGCAGAATTTCAGCTGCTATAAGAGCACTGTCAATAATTTGCCTGCCTTGAATGAATACACTTTGGTGATGAGATATAATTTTATCCATTACCCCCTGGAGTCGGTTGGCAAGAACTTTAGAGATGATTTTGTATGGACTCCCGAGAAGACTGATAGGCCTGAAATTATGCAGACCATCGGCCCCCTGCACCTTCGGAATGAGGGCGATGAATGTAGCCCCAAGAGCATTCAACAAGTGCCCTCTTTCATGAAATTCGTTAACGAAATCAAGAATGTCCCCCTGTAACAATTCCCAAAAATGCTGAAAGAATAAGATAGGAAAATCTGGCCCCCGGGGCTTTGTCTCCTGCCAGCGACTGAATAGCGATTTTGACCTCATCAAGGAAAAATGCAGCTTCCAGGGTAGCAGCGTCCAGCTCTAAGATCCGGTTTATAGGCAGAAGGTCGAGATTGGGCCTATGATAGGGGTCGGACCTAAGGAGATTGGAGAAAAAAGAGATGGCCTCATCTGATATCAGCTTCTTGTCCTCAGTAAGCTCGTCGTTTATCCGCAGACAGTGAATATTATTAGCTCTTGCCCGAGCACTTGCAATAGCATGAAAGTAGCGAGTGTTTTTATCACCTTCCTTTATCCATCTGCATCTAGCCTTTTGCCTCCAAGAGATCTCCTCCTCTAGAATTCTAGATGAATACGTATTAACAAGATCAGCACGTCTGGACCATGAATTACTGTCTAAAGCAGCATCTTCGTTTGCGACATCAATGGAGTGGGTCTGCGCCAAAATGTCTTTGGTTTCGGCTTGCCGCTTGAGCAGGAAATCCGATTTCCACGCTTTGAGCTTAATCTTTAGAAGGCTCAGTTTTTTACATAACCTGTAACGGCAAAACCATCGATGTGCTTTTCCTTCCACCAATCCCAGATTAGGTTATCGAAGCCCTCGATCTTCAGCCATGAGATATCGAACTGAAACGGCTTAGGGCCCCAATTTTCATCTTCCATAGAAAGCAAAATCGGCGAGTGGTCAGACGTAGGCCGAGGAAGAGACGTCTGCATAATATTTGGATAAGTATCAGACCAATCAACCGAAATCAGGAATCGATCGAGCCTAGCAAGAGTGGGTGGAGAGCGTAAATTTGACCAAGTAAATCTGGATCCGGACAGCGGGATTTCTATTAATTCATGCTCATCGATCCAACCAGAGAAAGATCTCATAGCAGCAGAAACTCTACCAGGCTGGGAGCGCTCCTCCGCATAACGCGTAATATTAAAATCACCACCGATACACCATGGGCCGTTGAAGATCTCCCTAGCAGCATGGAGGTCCTTCCAGAAATCAGCTCTCCTATCGGCTTGGTAGGGTCCATAGACCGAAGAGATGAGGAAAGAAGAGTTGGACCCAATCCGCTTTAAGACGACGGAAACCAAAAACTCGCCAATCCGACTACGCTCCATCGACCAGATGTCCGAGTTCCAGGCAAGAAGAATTCCACCCGCGCTGCCAGCCGCGTTGGAAACCTCCCACTTTACATTCTTAACGTTCCAAAGCGAGTGCAAGAGCTGACTCGTAAAAATCTGGGCCTTAGTTTCCTAAAGACAAATGATATCGGCTTTGCTTCTTCCCGTGATATCTCTTATCAGGCAGCGTTTCTTCTTGGACCCCACACCTCGAACGTTCCAGGACAGAATTTTCATCTAGGCACCGAGCTTCCCCTTCGACCGCCACGGATGGAACCTTCTGAAGGTCCCAAGTAGGAACCTAGGCTTAACTGGAGATTCTGCAACTCTCTATTCCTGATAGGATTGGCCCACCTTACAATTGGATCTAGCATATTTTTAGTTTTTCTAATAATCATGTTTGTGTGCATCCGTTGAATAAGTCGAATGTCAGACACATGCCACATGGGCTCCGCAAATCTCAATTCTTCATTTGTAAAGAAAAAATAAATGAGGGTAGTAACATAATTTCTCTGAAAAAATAATGTAATACTTAGTCTCTCCTGGATATATTGGGGTTGTCTTTTACATACACAAGTGAAGATAGTATTCGGATATTGTATCTTGCATAATCATATTGTGAACGATAATCTTCATATTGACCCTGATTAAGAAATAATAAATGAAGACAACGAGGAAAACAAAGGTGGCAAGGATGAACATGTCTATAGCGATGAGGAAAATGAAGGTGGTAATGTCAACATAAATAAAAGGTGTTAAAGAAGGGCCAAACGAAGTTGGTGTTGAGAGCAAAATGTGTAAGCCGAAAGAGAGAGAGAGAGAGAGAGAGAGAGAGAGAGAGAGAGACCAAGTTTCGATTAAGCATCAGAAAAACAACACGGGATTGATTGTATTAAGATAAATTTTTATTATTTGTGGAATGTTGACTCCATTGCACTAAACGATCATTGTTTGAAATACGACTGCATTGTTTTTTTATTTTATTTTATAAATGTCTCAAATATTCAAAACGAATGTCATCTTGTTTTGTTTGTAAATGATTCTTTCTTATGTCTTATCTTGCCTTCATATGTTACTTTTTAAGGAATGTTGCAACCATTGTTCGAAATATCGATATCGCACTATGTATTGCACCCTTGGGATACAGATACATATCGGTTATCGCACGGGATATATCGTTTGTATCGCATAATTTATCACACTTTTGGGGAAACATGGGGAAACATTGGGAATATGATTGAATTTTTTAATGAAACTTTGGAGATTGTTAAAAAAGCCCTTAATACACACTTTTAAATCATAACATCTCAAAAAAAAAAAAAAAAAAGATGCACCTAATAAATTTCCATTGTATAGGGTCCTAAGTTATGCGATGTTTAACTGAACTAATGTAACTATATTTAAATTGAATGCATGATATTTATAAATATATTATAGTCATGTATGAAAACACAACCAATCATTGAAAAAGCAAAAGAAGAACTGAAGAAGTAAAATTTGAGAAATATATATATATCAATGATGGGGAGTAGTTGTGGTCTAGACCCACATAGAGTTGCGCGGTGGCTCCACTTGAGTTGGTCCACTTGAGTCGTGGATATGCTTCAATTTTGGGCTAAACATCTAAAATGATCAATAAAAATGGATGGACGGCGTGGATAAACCACGTGCAATCACGGTGGGCCCAACAGAGTTTACTCAGTACGATAAGAGCGTACTGAGTAACTCAGTACGCAATCCGATCAACCACGTCTGTATGATCGGCCCCTCATTGACGGGGCACAAGCGACGTCACCAAGTTATGTGGGTCCCACCATGATGTATTTTTTGTATCCACACCGTCCATACATTTGAAGAGATCATTTTATGGCATGAGCCAAAAAATGGGTCAGATCCAGAGCTCGAGTGGACCCCACCACAAAAAACAGTGGAGAGAGTGACGCCCACCATTACAAACTTATTGAGGGCCACAAGAGTTTTTGATCAAGATGATATTTGCCTAAATGTTTGTGTCAGGCCCTAAAATAATATTTCCAAATGAATTGATAGTGTGGATACGACACATACATTACTGTGGGACCCACAGAACTTGGTGATGTCACTTAAAAGTAACTCACTACGCTTATCGTACTGATTAAGCTAATTACGGTCCACCATGATTTATGTATTTTATCTGATCCGTCCATCCATTTTACCAGATAATTTCAGGGCTTTAGCCCAAAAATAAAGCATATACAATGTTCAAATGGGCCACACTGTAGAAAACAGTTGAATTGAACATCTACCGTTGAAAATTTCTTGAGGGCCACAGAAGTCTTGGATGATTGGATCAAGCTTATATTCGTATTTTCCCTTCATCTACGTCTGTATGATCTTATTAACGGTTTGGATGATCAATAAACATCACTGCATGGCCGAGAAAGGTTTCAACGGTGGAAATCAGTATCACCACTGTTTCCTGTGGTATGATCTTTTAAAATGCCTATATTTTGGGATCTACCCCTTAAATTAGATGGGAAAATGGATGGACGACGTGGATAGACCACATACATTAAAGGTGGGCCCAAGTGAGTTTACTGAGTACGATAATATTGTACTAAGTAACCCACCACGCAATCCAATCTCATTTTCACCCATCCGCGCCCCTCTCCTTCACTTTCCCTCTCTTTCACGCACACAAGGGTTCCGGACTGATGTTCGCGGTGATGATTCTTGTTCCGGAGGGAAGGGTTCCTCAATCCGGCCTGATTTCTCGCCGGAATCTCCGAGAAATCCCCATAGACACGCTCCAATCAGCGAAGAAAGAGGAAAAATTGAAGAAAATAGCGAGAAAAATCATTCAAAGAAGAGGAAAATTGTACTTACCTGTCAAATGGCCTACCTCCGATCACCAATCTTCGCTACAGCCTACAGGTACTCTCCGATTTCTCTTCTTTCCTTTTCTAATTCATTTTTTTTTTAATTCTCCACAACCCCGCATCGGCTTTTTTATGGTCGTTGTGGGTTTTTGGCTACAGTGGGACTCGTGAGTCCCCTGCAATCAACCCATGAGTGTCCGTGAGTGCGTCTGTCGACATTCGAAAATAATGGAGGAATTTGTGCTATATCTGGATTTTGCTTCTTTTTTTTTTTTTTATAATCTTCCAGGGGTTATCGCGTGGGTTTCGTCTCGCTAGGGGGCGATAACGATCGGTCGATAGTATCGATATTACGAACATTGGTTACAACAATCAAAAGCAAGTAGCAATAGCTAAAAAGTAGTAATCATTTGGACTCCATTTATGAACCAATGCATAGCTAACATCTTACTAAGCAAGTTTAGAAGTTAAGTGCAATATGGTTTTTGGGTTGTTACAATCAGTGTTCGTAATATCGATACTATTGGCCGATATTATCGTTATCGCCCCCTAGCGAGACAAAACCAACACGCTAACCCCCGAAAGATTTTAAAAAAAAAAAAACCAAAATCCAGATATCGCACGATATATCGTCAATATCGAACGATGTCATCGATGTCGCACGATTTCCTCCTCCATTATTTTCGGATATCGACAGACGCACTCACAGACACTCACGGGTTGATTGCAGGGGACTCAAGAGTCCCATTGTAGCCAACAACCCACAACGACCATAAAAAGCCAATGCGGGGTTGTGGAGAATTTTTTAAAAAAAAATTGAATTTAAAAAAAAAAAAGAGAAATCGGAGAGTACCTGTAGGCTGTAGCGAAGATTGGTGATCAGAGGTGAGTCATTCGACAGATAAGTACGATTTCCCTCTTTCTTCAACGATTTTTCTCACTATTTTCTTCAATTTCCCTCTTTCTTCGCTGATTGGAGCGTATCTGTGGGGATTTCTCGAACATTCCGGTGAGAAATCAGGCCGGATTGAGGAACCCTTCCTTTCAGAACAAGAATCATCGCCGCGAACGTCGGTCCGGAACCCTTGCATGCGTAAAGGAGATGGAAGTGAAGGAGAGGGGCACAGATAGGGTGAAAATGGGATCGGATTGTGTGGTGGGTTACTCAATACGCTCTTATCATACTCAATAAACTTAGTTGGGCCCACCTTTAATGTATGTGGTCTATCCACGTCGTCCATCCGTTTTCCCTTCTAATTTAAGGGTTGATCCCAAAATTTAGGAATTTTAAAAGATCATACCACAGGAAACAGTGGTGATACTGATTTCCAACATTGAAACCTTTCTCGGCCCTGCAGTGATGTTTATTGATCATCCAAACCGTTTAAGATCATACAGACGTGGATGAAGGGAAAATACGAATATAAGCTTAATCCAATCATCCAAGATTTTTGTGGCCCTCAAGAAATTTTCAACGGTAGATGTTCAATTCAACTGTTTTCTACGGTGTGGCCCATTTGAACACTGTATATGCTTTATTTTTGGGCTAAAGCCCTGAAATTATCTGGTAAAATAGATGGACGGATCAGATAAAATACATAAATCATGGTGGACCGTAATTAACTAAATCAGTACGATAAGCGTAGTGAGTTACTTTTAAGTGACGTCACCAAGTTCTGTGGGTCCCACGGTAATGTATGTGTCGTATCCACACTGTACATTCATTTGGAAATATTATTTTAGGACATGACACAAACATTTACGCAAATATCATCTTGATCAAAAACTCTTGTGGCCCTCAATAAGTTTGTAATGGTGGGCATCACTCTCTCCACTATTTTTTGTGGTGGGGTCCACTCGAGCTCTGGATCTGACCCATTTTTTGGCTCATGCCATAAAATAATCTTCAAATGTATGGACAGTGTGGATACAAAAAATACATCATGGTGGGACCCACATAACTTGGTGACGTCGCTTGTGCCCCGTCAATGAGGGGCCGATCATACAGACGTGGTTGATCGGATTGCGTACTAAGTTACTCAGTACGCTCTTATCGTACTGAGTAAACTCTGTTGGGCCCACCGTGATTGCAAGTGGTTTATCCACGCTGTCCATCCATTTTTACTGATCATCTCTAAATGGATGAACGGTGTGGACACAACACATACATCATGGTGGACCCCACAGAACTTGGTGCGTCACTTCAGGGTCTAGACCACAACTACTCCTCATCATTGATATGTATATTTCTCAAATTTTACTTCTTCAGTTCTTCTTTTGCTTTTCAATGAATTGGTTATGTTTTCATACATGACAATGATATGTTTATAAATATCATGCATTCAATTTAAACATAGTTGCATTAGTTTAGTTAAACATCGCATAGCTTAAGACCCTATACAAAGGAAATTTATTATGTGCATCTTTTTTTTTTAGATGTTATGATTTAAAAGCGTGTATTAAGGGGGCTTTTTTAACAATCTCCAAAGTTTCATTAAAAAATTCAATCATTTTCCCAATGTTTCCCCATGTTTCCCAAAAAGTGCAATAAATTATGCGATACAAACGATATATCCCGTGCGATAACCGATGCGTATCTGTATCCCAAGGGTGCGATACATAGTGCGATATCGATATTTTGAACACTGTTTACAATGATTGCAGTAGGCAGTAGCAATGGTAGTGAAAGAAAGGTTCCATGTCCTATAAACGTGGACATTTATAGAAACCGTCTACAAACGTTGTGCAAACATATCAACCTGGCAAAAGAAGCATTAAATAAAAGTGGATTTGCTTGGATGAGGAAGTAAATGTGTAATTACGAAGATGTTTGGAAAGAATTTATCAATCAACATTAACAAAGAATCCCATATCCTTTACATTCATTGTAATTTGGGAAAAGTATCTAATATGTAAACTCTTTTTTCACAGTCAAACCCCGATGCTATATATATATATATATATATATATATATATATATATATATATATATATATATATATATATATATATATATATATATATATAAAATTTCCACCCTACAAGGAAATGCATATTATATGCAAAGAGGACAATGTTACGCGAAACATATCAAGCACTTTTACCAAAATTGCAGAAGAGGATGCCCAAGCACATCACCCAATGAATAACATTCCAATATTCTCATTGTTATGTGGAGGATTTGGATCATACACACCACTGAATGATGAGTTTTCGAAGGAGACATCTGCAAGCTTAATAATTTAAGAGAAGCACTCCTCTAAATGTGAAAACATCAGTTGTGAGGCCGACAAAGAATAACCTAACTCTACATTGGGTGTGATTCAAAGATTGAACTGCATTTGCAATACAATAGACAGATATGCTGAAAAGAAATCAGAATTGGCGAAAAAACGTGTCGAAGAGTTGTAGAATCTCTCAATCATCAATAACAATATGATGTGAAAGGCCTCTTCAACTACTTTGCGAGAAGACCAAATTTAGTCAAGCTTTTTAAAAAATAAAAATAAAAAAAATCAGCTTGAGCTTAAATATATATCGCTGGAGAAGAACATTCTATATAAAAAATTTCTACGTGAAACTTTTTGGACTTTTTTCGTATAATAACTATTAAGGACCTATGTTTAAATCTTTTTATTTATACTAATTCGATTACAATTTATGATTAACTCTTTATATGTAAAAACTTCTCATAAAATGATCTAAATCAGCAAGTTCACTTTTGTGACCCACTTAATGCTTGGTTATCATAAGGATCAACATTAAGATTTATTAAAATGGGTTCAACTCAATGATCCATCTTAAATGAAACCTCTACATGTCATTTAAAGATTTTATAAGGATTTATCGCTCCAAGGTCTATCTGGTGTAAATACCTCATAATGGGCTACAAATACTTTACAGGTTATACAAACATAAACAAGTGTTTGCCCGTAAATACTTTACTGCTTAAAGCCAAACATGACAAAATATAAATTCTTTACACTTGAAAAGAGTTTTAAGTATAAAGTATTTACAACTTAAAATTTTACAAGCATCCAAATGATCATTTATAATCCTCTTTACAAAAACTAGTCGTCAGGTTATAAGAGATTATCCATAATTTGAAACATGCCTTTTGCCAAGTTTCTCTTTACACTTGCAACTCGTAAAGCCTTTACAAGTTGTAAAGGGTGTACAAACAATTAAAAGCATCGAAACAACCCCTGTAATGTCTTTACCTGTAAACCCTTTACAATTACTAGGTTTTTTTTGTGCTTGTAAAATCCTTTAATTGTAAAGAGTTTAAAAGCAAAGACATTAAGGGGATTGTATTAATGCCACTAATTACACGTAAACCCTTTAGAGATTGTAAACACTTTACACGTTATAGAGGCTCTCAGAATCCTAGCATTTTGTTATGTTTCTTATTACAAGTAATCCGATTATACACCCAACAATCTCTCTCTCTCTCTCTCTCTCTCTCTCTCTCTCTCTCTCTCTCTCTTCAAAAGAGGCTTGAACCGCTCTCTTGCTTCCCCCCACCCCCAAAACCCTAGCTTGTAACCACCTATAAACACTATACAACTTAAACCCAAACAAGATAGATAGTAAACACTTTATACCTCAAAAGAGTTTCAAGTGTAAAGTGTTTACAATTTAATTAACATTTTAATAGCATCCAAACGACCTGTACGTCACTGGTAGTGTTTACGTCTGAAATCTCAAGTAAAACTTGCATTTGAAAACATGAGGAAGAGACATGTTTTCACTTACAGATAAGATACTTACAATTTGTAAGTCGCTTCCAAACAGACAACATGTAAGTAGCTTATACCTGAAAGTCACTTTCAGGTAAAAGTCACTTACAATTCGAAAACTTATAGGCATCCAAACAACTACTAAAGGATTTTAGCACCCTTACAGCTGAAAGGTACATTTGAAAACATGGCAAAGACCCATGTTTTCACTTACTTGTGACTTACCTGTACAACAGTCACATTTTTTAAATCCCAACAATAGGGTGGGGAGGAGATGCACCAGCTTTATTAAGAGGGGAGTTACAATACACAGTTATATAAAGAGGGAAGATGCAACAGTCATATTTTTTTTAAATCCCAATAATGGGGAGGAGAGGCACCAACTCTGTAAAGAGGGAAGTTGCTCTCTAAGTGACTTTCAGGTGAAAGTCACTTACATGCTGCCTGTTTAGATGTAAGTTGTAAATCACTTACACGTAAGTTGTTTTTGTGTTTGGGTAAGCTACAAGTCAATTATAGGTAAGTAGCTATGTATTCACACCAAGCACATCTTGGAGTAGGGAACGGTTCCAAGATCTTATAATTACATAAGAAAGCTTGACATGAAATATGTCATTTATCTAGATGAATAATTGAACCGATTCTTAGGTTAAATCAATCACCAAGAGAGCCATAACGTTTGCAAAGGGATTCAAAATACCTATAATTTGGAGCAGCAACTTAATATAAGCATTGGAAGTAGGGCACATGTGCAAGATCCCAAGTCACAAGAATGTGAAGATACCAAGTGTTAAATTCAGGACGATCTGATCATCAGGCGGTCCATCATATATACACAAAGAATTTGGACCAATGATCAACTTCTCTTAACCATTCATTTACACACACACACACACACACATCGAATTGACCCAACACATTAATCACAAAATGTCCTCAACCATCGGTCTATACCAACCATCAAAAGAACCATGCATTTGATTGCTCATGGCCTACCACTCATCCATAGTGGGGCCCACATTTTCAACAAATTGATGGGTGTAAAGAAAATAATAATAATAATAATAATAGAAAGACCAATGGTTCACACTCAACTAGTGAAAGTCCATAGATAAGACTACACTAATCATATCACATGATGCATATGGACTGGGAAAGAGAGAAATCATGAACCGTTCAAATCATCATTTAGGATTCAATGAGGCCATGACCATGGGCCCACCTTGACATGTGTTTTGTATATCCATGCCATCCATCAGTTTTGCCAGTTCATTTTAGGGCACAGGCCCAAAAATGAAGAAAATCCAAGTCTCAGGTGGTCCACACCACACAAAACAGTGATGACTCAACGCTCACCAACAAAAACTTCTTGTGGGCCACAAACGTTTCGGATCAAGCTGATATTTGTGCTTTCCCTTCATCCAAGTCTATGCGACCTTATCAACAGGTTGGATGGAAAATAAACATAACCATGGGCCCTAATAAGTTTTTAATGATGAGCGTTTAATCACTGTGGCCCACCTGAGATTTGGATCTGCTTCATTTTTTGCTCATGCACAATAATGAGCTGGCAAAACTGATGGACAGCATGGATATACAACATACATTAAGGTCGGCCCCACTGTCACAGCCTCGCCAAATCGGGCGCGCGCTGTTGATGCAAGAACAAAAAAAAAAACATTTCATAACGCTACCACCCAGCTGATTGTAGAGAGAGAAAGATGATTGCAGGTGCTGTAATGGTGGTTACAGATGCTGTCCCCCTTTTCAAAAATCAGAACGTTGGGCCTGTAAGTCACTTGCAAAAGTGACTTCTCATCCCAGTCCCATGAGGTTTCCAGGTAGTTTTGCCTGTAAATGACAGCTTGAAAGTGACTTATTACAGGTGAATTTCCTCACCCAAACACCACCTGTAAGTCACCACTTACCCAACTTACAATCATCTAAACTACCCCGATTTAGGGCATCCAAACGACCTCTTACAGTTCCTTCTCGTCAGCGACGATCATCCCCGCGAAAGTTCCGAGAGGAGCGAACGAGCAGACCCGATCGCCGACCTTGAACCTGGAGACGCCATCTCCGACGGATTCGACGACACCAGAGTAGTCGGAGCCGGGAATGAAAGGGAGCGGTGGCTTTTCCTGATATTTTCCTAGGATCTGTAGGAAATTGGCGTAGTTGAGGCTCGTTGCTTTGATCCGAACCCTGACAGCTGTGGAAGAGTTCAAGGGAGGGATGGGATGGGAAGTGGAGATGAAGATTGGGGAGTTTGAGGAGAGAGGGCCGGTCGGATCGCCTAGGGTTTTGCAGACGAGAGCTTCCATGGTAGAGCTCTGAGAGGAGAGAGGTCGGAGATTTCGAGGTTTAGAGAGAGAGAGAGATTTCCAGGGTTTCGAGAGAAGGAGAGCGTCTATTGCAGAGAGAGAGACAGGCGACTGGAGAGAGACGTTTTCCTTTGCCTCTGTCGCGACACACAGAATAGAGCATGTGTCGCAAACCAGTGGAGCCCACGTGATAAGATTTCAACATTTTATGTTTTCTTTATTACTACAGATAAACGAATTAGCGGTAATCACGCTTTGGTGATACTCAGATCCGTTGATTTTTAAGAAATTTTCTTTCATCATCCTAAGATTCATATGCAATAGATACGGTAGGGATATATGTTCTTTCACGAGTATAGCATAGATTCCAAAATATGAACGGTTCCGATCATGGGTCTATTCAGTATGTGGGACCCAGAGAGCGGAGATACACGCTGGATGGTGATTCGCGAGGCAAATTGAACTCTGGCCGGTGGGGAGTAACGGATTAAAATCAGTGATTCGCGCGACTACACTTTATTGTTGTTGCCTTTCACACGAGACAACATGTCATACGTTTAGAGGATCCAATCCGCTCATAAAAGGAGCCCTACCGTGAAAATATATTTTTAATAAATAAAATATTATTTTTAGATCTAATACACGGAAAATAGCTATGATTTCATTAGAAATGACTGACTGACGGTCGATATTTAATTTTCAAATTTGGAGTCTGAGTAACGTTCAAAGCTTCCTGATTTTTAAGACAACGCAACTACTTGGCGATCTTTCACATGCTTTTCCAAGTTTTTAAGCCCCTTTCGTGCTTTAATTTGAAATATAATGGCTTCTAGAGGCTTTAGTTACGTTTGTCAGCTTTGCAAAACGCACACAATTCAATGCTTTCGCAAAAAGTCTATGATAAGCTAAATGGTCCCACCATCATTTTGTTATAAATCAACCGTCCATCTATTTTGCTGGCTCATTTTAATACATGAGATGAAAAAAAAAAAAAAAAAAAATAGAACATTCCAGGTAAAAAAGGGTGGTAAAAGAAATCGCTACCGTTAAAACCTCCTTGGGTCTACTTAATATTACATGCCATCCAGACCATTTTCATTCCCTTGAAATGAACTGGAAATTAAAAAAATAAAAAAATAAAAAATAAAATTAATCTAATATAAAACTTATATGCTTATACAGATGTTTCAATGGAAGTAATCTCTGAGTTGGTAAAATGAATGAAATTGGTGAATTTCTTACTAACAACATGCAGGCTCATGAGCTCAATGCCAGCAATCCATCTCTAGAAAATATCAGATTGGGACCTTAATGTAGGTCACCAGCATAAAATCACAAACCACAAACATTAATTTATATGACTAATCAACAAGTAACCCTCCTTCATTTCGACACCTGGGGAAACAACATGCTTAGAATTCAAGATTTAAAAATGATGTGGGAGCAAAGCAGGAGCATGTCACTAGGGTTGATCTTCAAAATTTGGAGAAGATGACATGTGTTGACTGACTGGATACAAGGAAGCCTCATATGCAATGCATCTGCAAATATCCACGGTACATTTGATTCTTGATTTCTATAACTGGAGCCATGGTTCAGCAATCCAGAATAATATGCCTCAGTAGGGCTAACCATGGATAGCATTTCTTCAGTTTAATGTGGGTCATTGATGTACACTTTGAAATAAGCCATATTCAAAGGAATGAATGGTTGGACAGGATGATTTTCAAGTAAAAAGTTTTAAATATAATTTATATAATTAAAGAAGACATTGGTAATGTAATTTAATTAGTAGATCTTCTATTAATGTTTTTAAGTTTATTCTCAATGCTTAAATTGAGTTATTACTCCATATTATAGATATTTTGAATTCGTGGGCCCACTTTTATAGCCCACTTGATGATTGGTTTAGCTTAATAATTATCTCAAATATTCATCTTGATGGGCTTAACAAAATAACATATTTGATCCCACTTTTTTTTATATGATTATAACATTTTAGAATGATTCCCCAATCTAAGCTCTGCTCGATGTGAATATTCAGCTTTCTACCTGTAAGTAACTTACAGGTCATCCAAACAGAAAAACTAACTTACCTGTAAGTGACTTACAGCTTACATCCAAACAGGTTACCTGTAAGTAACTTTCACCTGTAAGTGACTTACAGGTAAGTCACTTACAACTTAAAAGAACTTACAGGCATCCAAACAGGCCCTTAAGGTCGGCCCCACTGTCACAGCCTCGCCAAATCGGGCGCGCCGCTGTTGATGCAAGAACAAAAAAAAAAACATTTCATAACGCTACCACCCAGCTGATTGTAGAGAGAGAAAGATGATTGCAGGTGCTGTAATGGTGGTTACAGATGCTGTCCCCCTTTTCAAAAATCAGAACGTTGGGCCTGTAAGTCACTTGCAAAAGTGACTTCTCATCCCAGTCCCATGAGGTTTCCTGGTAGTTTTGCCTGTAAATGACAGCTTGAAAGTGACTTATTACAGGTGAATTTCCTCACCCAAACACCACCTGTAAGTCACCACTTACCCAACTTACAATCATCTAAACTACCCCGATTTAGGGCATCCAAACGACCTCTTACAGTTCCTTCTCGTCAGCGACGATCATCCCCGCGAAAGTTCCGAGAGGAGCGAACGAGCAGACCCGATCGCCGACCTTGAACCTAGAGACGCCATCTCCGACGGATTCGACGACACCAGAGTAGTCGGAGCCGGGAATGAAAGGGAGCGGTGGCTTTTCCTGATATTTTCCTAGGATCTGTAGGAAATTGGCGTAGTTGAGGCTCGTTGCTTTGATCCGAACCCTGACAGCTGTGGAAGAGTTCAAGGGAGGGATGGGATGGGAAGTGGAGATGAAGATTGGGGAGTTTGAGGAGAGAGGGCCGGTCGGATCGCCTAGGGTTTTGCAGACGAGAGCTTCCATGGTAGAGCTCTGAGAGGAGAGAGGTCGGAGATTTCGAGGTTTAGAGAGAGAGAGAGATTTCCAGGGTTTCGAGAGAAGGAGAGCGTCTATTGCAGAGAGAGAGACTGGCGACTGGAGAGAGACGTTTTCCTTTGCCTCTGTCGCGACACACAGAATAGAGCATGTGTCGCAAACCAGTGGAGCCCACGTGATAAGATTTCAACATTTTATGTTTTCTTTATTACTACAGATAAACGAATTAGCGGTAATCACGCTTTGGTGATACTCAGAGCCGTTGATTTTTAAGAAATTTTCTTTCATCATCCTAAGATTCATATGCAATAGATACGGTCAGAGATATATGTTCTTTCTCGAGTATAGCATAGATTCCAAAATATGAACGGTTCCGATCATGGGTCTATTCAGTATGTGGGACCCAGAGAGCGGAGATACACGCTGGATGGTGATTCGCGAGGCAAATTGAACTCTGTTCGGTGGAGAGTAACTACTTAAAATCAGTGATTCGCGCGACTACACTTTATTGTTGTTGCCTTTCACACGAGACAACATGTCATACGTTTAGAAGATCCAATCCGCTCATAAAAGGAGCCCTACCGTGAAAATATATTTTTAATAAATAAAATATTATTTTTAGATCTAATACACGGAAAATAGCTATGATTTATTAGAAATGACTGACTGACGGTCGATATTTAATTTTCAAATTTGGAGTCTGAGTAACGTTCAAAGCTTCCTGATTTTTAAGACAACGCAACTACTTGGCGATCTTTCACATGCTTTTCCAAGTTTTTAAGCCCCTTTCGAGCTTTAATTTGAAATATAATGGCTTCTAGAGGCTTTAGTTACGTTTGTCAGCTTTGCAAAACGCACACAATTCAATGCTTTCGCCAAAAGTCTATGATAAGCTAAATGATCCCACCATCATTTTGTTATAAATCAACCGTCATCTATTTTGCTGGCTCATTTTAATACATGAGATTAAAAAAATAAAAATAAAAAATAGAACATTCCAGGTAAAAAAGGGTGGTAAAAGAAATGGATACCGTTAAAACCTCCTTGGGTCTACTTAATATTATATGCCATCCAGACCATTTTCATTCCCTTGAAATGAACTGGAAATTAAAAAAATATATATAAAAAAAAATTAATCTAATATAAAACTTGTATGCTTATACAGATGTTTCAATGGAAGTAATCTCTGAGTTGGTAAAATGAATGAAATTGGTGAATTTCTTACAAACAACATGCAGGCTCATGAGCTCAATGCCAGCAATCCATCTCTAGAAAATATCAGATTGGGACCTTAATGTAGGTCACCAGCATAAAATCACAAACCACAAACATTAATTTATATGACTAATCAACAAGTAACCCTCCTTCATTTCGACACCTGGGGAAACAACATGCTTAGAATTCAAGATTTAAAAATGATGTGGGAGCAACTAGGGTTGATCTTCAAAATTTGGAGAAGATGACATGTGTTGACTGACGGGATACAAGGAAGCCTCATATGTACTGCATTAGATACAAGAGATGCAAGATTTGATGCTGAAGAGTAAGAAATTAGCGAGATTAATTGGTACATATGAGGCCGCCACATCCAGAGAATTGTCAGATCAGTGCTGGCCCAACACGGCTATTCCATATTTCTCAATATTTTCTCACTGATGATAGATTATATAGGAAGAAAGTCATGTACAGCCCTCGATTACATGTTGTTTATGGATGCAGATTGCCTAAGTAGCCTCATATGCAATGCATTAGATACAAGAGATGCAAGATTTGATGCTGAAGAGTAAGAAATTAATGAGATTAATTGGTAAATATGAGCCCGCCACATCCAGAGAATTGTCAGATCAGTGCTGGCCCAACACGGCTATTCCATATTTCTCAATATTTTCTCACTGATGATAGATTATATAGGAAGAAAGTCATGTACAGCCCTCGATTACATGTTGTTTATGGATGCAGATTGCCTAAGTAGGGCACACCTCGATGTCTGTGAGAAATCCACCTAGTCTATCCAACTCATTTTAGGGCGTGTTTGGACAGGGAAACCCCATGGGATTGGATTGTATTACGGTGGACTGCACCCTTTTCGAGAAATTAATAACTGTGTCAATGGATTGCTATATCCAGCGAGTCACCTGTTGGGATGTTTGGACGGGCAGACAGGATTTGCCTGTTCGCATCTCCGCGGGATTTCGCATCAAAACATTGCCTGTTCGCATCAAATTTCAGTGCATTTGTTCCTATTACCATATGAAAAACAAAATTACAACTGATTTCACATGTAAATGTAAGCCCACCCATTAGGACATATATATGCAGACCATATGGGGTCCAAGCAATTCTCTCTCAGCTAATAGAAGTGGGAAATATACATATTAAAGATCTTATCTCTCACATAAACAAATACAACCCATTGGACCAGTCGAGATTCATTAGAGGGCCCACCCTTGTATGATAGTAACAAACAGTTTTAAACTTACCATTGTCAATGCTCAAATGCCCAGTGCGGCCCAACTGATGAGTTGACTATCTGATTTTTGTGACAGGACATCTTAAGGTGAGACTTATCTTCAAAGCAAATCAAATGTCCCATACACATTCAAGTTTGACACTAGTGTTGTATGCAGACGTTGGAGTGTTGACCTAGTAGTCCTCAGTGATGGAACAACTAAATACATATGAATAATGGTGATGATCTGAGATGCAAATTAGATTTTCAAAATTAATCATACTTTCAACTTGATCTAAATAACATAATAACTATATAAGTGAATACATACCGTTGAAATAGCGGGCCTTGATTTTATGGGTGGATTAAGCTTTGTTTATATCTTTCCTTTGCACGTCTGATTCACACTTGATGAATGTGTTTAATGAAAAATAAACTTAACCGTGTCTTGAGAAAAATTATGGTTGGTGTGTCACCCAATTATTCCTTGTGACTTGTCTCACCTGAGCTATGTATCAAGTTGTTTTTTATTCTCAAGACCTAAAATCGAAGAGGAGCAACACACCTGATGTACACATTTCTATGACATCCAGTACTGTATAATTAGCAAACCTTAGTACTGTATAATTCTCAAGCTATTTTTATGTGCCACATTGTGTTATATTGGTAATTAGATGAGATACAATTTAAATGATATTTGACTCAATTTGAATAGCCCAAATGGTGTGATCCTTTAATGATTTCTATCTCGATAAAAATTGTCCAAATGGTGAGCGTAACTTTAGATGGAACATGAATTAAGGATTATACTAATTAACCTGTACAAATGGTGAGCCCCACATTTAAATTGGATCATAAATAAAAAATTAATTTAATCTAATAAATACTTGATTCATGCACGTTTTATGAATAATTCAAAAGAATAATAGCAAAGTGCCTGAATTAGACAAACATATATGACATTTGAATTTGTTAACTAAAGGTGAGATTATTGATTTGCATAAGTGTTTATTATATTCAAGCACATTTAATAAATATTAGTAAAATAGAAACAAAATACTTGATTTGGAGTGCATTTTTTTTACTTATGATGCGCTTTGGATATTTATTGTTCTATACTTGCACATAATAGCTAAACTAATATTAGTTTTATGGAATTATGATTTACCTTTTGCTTTCAATTTCCTCCAATATACCATTATCTTTGAGTTGATTTGCACTATTCAATTAAAAATATATATATATTGTTTAAAATGTAGGAAAAAAAAAGTGAAATTGATTTCCACAAAAATAAATAAATAAATAAATAAAATAAAATAAAAGAGAACATTCATTTCTTTTCCAAAGATGAAACCAACATACTCAAATTTTGTACATAATGGAAAAGAGATAATCTGGCCAAGAACCCTCCAAATGCACTCTTGACTTCAACAGGAAGACATTCATTTATTTTCCAAGATGAAACCTTATTGAAAATCCCAATCAGTTGAGGCCTGACTGGCTATATGGGCATTTGAATGGCCATGAAAAGTTCCCAAGCACGTCGCTGCTCTGATCCTCATGGCCCCACATGTTTCACGTACAGTCAGTAGAGAAAACCAAACAACAAGAGAAGACCAGATAGTGCATGGAAGCTCAATTTCGGATGTTCAAGAGAACCCATTTGTTAGGATCGTGAAGACATTATCAAAGTTTTTCATGTGCATTATACGGGCAACAATGCAAATGGTGAAGACGATGAATTAAGGATTATACTAATTAACCCGTACAAATGGTGAGCCCCACATTTAGATTGGATCATAAATAAAATTTTAATTTAATCCAATAAATACTTGATTCATGCACATTTTATGAATAATTCAAAAGAATAATAGCAAAGTGCCTGAATTAGACAAACATATATGACATTTGAATTTGTTAACTAAAGGTGAGATTATTGATTTGCATAAGTAGTTATTATACTCAAGCACATTTAATAAATATTAGTAAAATAGAGACAAAAGACTTGATTTGGAGTGCATTTCTTTTACTTATGATGCACTTCAGATATTTATTGTTTTATACTTGCACATAATAGCTAAACTAATATTAGTTTTATGGAATTATGATTTACCTTTTGTTTTCAATTTCCTCCAATATACCATTCTCTTCGAGTTGATATGCACTATTCAATTAAAAAAGATATTTTAAAATGTAAAAAAAAAAAAAAAAAGAAGTGAAATTGATTTCCACAAAATAATAATAAATAATAATAAATAAAACAAAAGAGGACATTCATTTCTTTTCCAAAGATGAAACCAACATACTCAAATTTTGTACATAATGGAAAAGAGACAATTTGGCTTAGAACCCTCCAAATGCACTCTTGACTTCAACAGGAACACATTCATTTCTTTTCCAAGATGAAACCATTGGACTCAAATTTTGGACACATTAGCTAGTACTCTACCCAAGAACTCTCCAATACTCTTGGTTTCAAGACTGAACAATAATAAATAAAATTGGTTACCTTTGAAAAATTAGAAAGTTCTTCATAGCTAAGCTTTCTCTGTTGTGAGGAGTTACATGCCATATGAAACTTAAATATGCATTAGTCATGTTAGAGAAAATTGGAAAGCTCTTCGTAGCTAAGCTTTCTTCATAATGAGAAATTACATAATGCTTGAAACTTATATACACATTAATCATGTTAAATATATGACTTGTTTTCTAGAGCACACGGATGCAGTGACTTTTTGTTCCCATGTGATGTAGAGCGGGTCATGAATACTTTCATGTCCAAGATGTATTAGAGAAGGCCCGATTGGAGATGGAGGTGATCCAGACTGTCAGAACCTTACAACAAGCGTATCTCGCAAACTAAAATGAGTTACTTAATGCATCATATATGATTTTGGGGTAGGAGAAGCTAATTTAGCTGACCAATGCCGAATTTGTGAGATTCCATCATATCGACGGTCAAAAATATATTTTTTTTCATTTTTTTTACTATTTATAGTTTTAGTTTGATTATAACTCTTCATCCTTTGAGTTTAAGGAGTTGTGTCAAACATGAAAAGTTCATAGAAAAATTAGGAGAATAATGTGGTTAAGATAAATATGATACTTACTATAAATAGTAAATTTAATATTTATAGTAAGTTACAAAATTTTATGGAGTTTGAGTTTCTAGTATCACTATTTAGATGATTGTAAATTCATTTTTTTTTTTTTTATATACTAGTGAAATTTCAATTTTTCTAAAATTTATTTAAGTTTTGTTATTTTTTCTTGTGAATTTGAGATATCTCTGTGAAGAGTCTAGAGAAAGTCCATTGATTCAGAGTAATTATTCCTTGAGGAAGACGATGCTCGACCTCAAGACATCCTTCCCTAGTTCACATATCAAGATTCAAAAGATTGTGAAGAGAGTATACTCCTTATGAATATAACTAGAATTAAAATTTATACACTTAAATAACTAGAATTAAAATTTGCTTATATAACTATAATTAAAATTCATATGCTTACATTAACTAAATAATAACATCCTGTTAACAGAGCAAGAATTACACATCTAATTAGATTCTCATTTAACGGGTCACATGGCCCATTAAAATGGGCTTCATGGCTAGAAATCCCATAACCATTGGAAAGAGAAGAGGAAAAGAATACCTTCCAATTGACGCCGGTGGTGGTAGCGTTGCTCTCTCTCTCTCTCTCTTGATGCTATGGTCAAGTGATGGATGGCAAGAAAGAGAGAGAGAGAGGGGGAGATTGAAAGGGAGAAGAGGGAGAGGGAGAGGGAGAGGGAGAGGGAGAGGTGGTGGGAGACCCAAAGGGAGAAGATAGAGAGGGAGAGAGAGAGAGGGTGTGAACACATACATCAAGGTGGGGCCCACAGAACATGGTAATGTCAACACACTAGAGTATGGGCCTGAGTGTGTCTGCCATGGGACCTACTTCATGCAATCCAAGTGGGCCTCACCATGGATGGA
This sequence comes from Magnolia sinica, assembly GCF_029962835.1. Taxonomy (NCBI): domain Eukaryota; kingdom Viridiplantae; phylum Streptophyta; class Magnoliopsida; order Magnoliales; family Magnoliaceae; genus Magnolia; species Magnolia sinica. The sequence continues at coordinate 90,819,458 of NC_080580.1, forward strand.
CCACAATCAAGGAAATCAAATTGCATTACCATAATGTTATGTGTCTTATCCACGGTGTTCATCCATTTTATTAACTCATTTCAATACATAAGCTAAGCATATCCACAGCTCAAGTGGACCACACTACATGAAATACTGTGAAATGAACGCCTACTCTTGAAAACTTGGAGACACGAAAGTTTTGGATCAAAACTGATATTTGTGTTTTTCCATCGTATGCATGTGTGCCATCAAGAACACATAAACCTCAATGTGGGCCCCAAAAAATGTTTCAACGGTGGATCTCATTACCCCCGTTTCCTGTGGTGTGGTCACTTGAGCTCGTAAAAAAAAAAAGCTGGAAAAACGGATAGACGGCGTGGATAAAACGCACGCATCCACGGCGTCTCCAAAGACTTTACTCAGTACGCAATCCGCCGACACAACAATCGATAGCAACGATGAGCGTCGACAGCAACAAGGGCAAACCAGTAATTTCACCTATGTTTTTTTTTTTTTTTGTTATCTCAACCATCTCAAAAGTTCGGAGCGTTCACGCTGTCCTCTCCTACCCTCTTCTCCAACTGCTGGCAAGTTCGTCTTTTTCCCGCCAATTCTTCGTCTGGAATTTCCCGCCAACCAGACATCCGATTCTTTCGAATCGGCGTAGGAAATGAGCTTACCGCTGCATCAGCTTGCCTGCTCCTCTCTGCAAATTCCCCGATCTTGCAACAAATCGCTGGTTTTCCCTAAGTTCGCGAATAAATCGGGTGCCGATCCAAAGAGGATGCTGGAAACTCGGCCGCGGGCTGCCTCCGTTGGCGGATCCGGTGCGGAATATTCCGGTCAGATTCCTTTCTTGGATTTTTACCTCAAGTTTTATGATTTTACCAAACAATCACTCTATTATTTAAAATTACGAGAAAGTACTTTTTAAAAAAATATAGTTGAAGTCCAAAGTTGTGGGGCCGATGTGGTATATGCATGAGTTAAGTCGGGCTACAGTCAGCTCAAGCGCAGCTCAGTACTTAAGATATTCCACATTTTTTTAAAAATCCAAGCCCAACCTGAAACCCAATAATAGTCAACCCAAACCAATCTTTTAAGCCGGTTGACTCGGATTGGTTAGCTAAGGGGTCAGTTACATAATGTTTTTTGTAACGCTTGCTAAGTCATTTGTGTATTCAAAGGTAGTTTAGTTATTTGTCGAATTTAATATGGCAATCAATTAGCTGGGCGTGAGCCGGGCTAGGTTCTGGATGAGCCAAGGTGTTCCGTATCTGTTACGATACACCCATAAAGGCTGATACGTATAGGTAACGGCCATGACCGTTACGCGATATGGGGGTGAAATGGGGCAGTTGGTTTTTTAGGATTGTATCGGCCGTTACGATGGCCGTAAAGGCCGTTATGGGGCATAAGGATCATTACTCCCATAACGATTGAAAAACGGCCACTTTTTTTTTTTCAATTTAAATCAAATTTTCTTCTCATTTTTTTCACTTTTCTCATTCCAAAAACTCTCTTAGGTCATTTTACAACAAATTTCAACTACTCTTACTATAGTTTTTAATATTAAAACCGTAGATTGAAGTGATTTGAGCGAATAGAAGCTCCAAGGATGATTTTAAAAAAATAAATAAATTGAAAAAGAAGTATTTATGCCTTTTTCTGATTTATAGTTATAGTGCTTGATTGTGATGTGTAAACATTAGAAACATAATCATGTTGACAAATTCACTAGACAGCCCAATGCAACACTCTCACTAAAGAGTAGACCGTTACACTACCATAAACATGTTAAAAAAAAATAATACACACACACACGCCCACATGGAATATTTACATTATTTTGGATTTTCTAGGTTTTTTTTTCAGAATTTTTTTGGGCAAAATTTTTTTTCCGACCATTATGAAGGTCATAATGTTCGTTACACCCCCGTATCGGCCGTTACGGCTGATACCCGTGTCGGTAATGGTGGTGACCGTTACCGATATGGGATACCTTGGTCTGAGCCTGGCCATTGAAATAAAAACATAGGCCCAAGTAGGCCTCGGGATGAAACATACTGGCCCATGCCCAAGCATGTCTTGCGGAAGGCAATCCACAAAGTGAAGCATTTCAATCCTAAAGTCAATCCCAATTTGTTTACCTCAATGCTGATCCCACTTAACATAAACAGAGGATGAAAAATGACATCATAGCCAAGATTTGCAAGTTGACTAACAGAAAGTAAATTTAGAGAATCAGATATCTAATAAACATGATGAACACTAGAAATTGACAAGCGACCTCATGTATCGGTAGTAGAAATGGAACCAACCTGAGTGACAACTAAGCGGGAATTATCGATAATTAAATAGAGAAAGAGGCGATATAGAGGTGCAATGGACCTAAATAGCGGTATCTGAAGTCATATGTTTTGAAGCACTAGAATAAAAAAATATCATGAAGAGGGAAAAAAGTGCAGTAGAAGTCAATGCAAGAGTAAAGCTAGACATCCTTTGGGGCATGGCTATGTATAATGGCTGTTAAATGACCACAGGCATCATAACCAGAAGTTGCTAGCTCTACAAGAGGAAAGCCATTAGTAGACTTCTCAAAAGTAGGAGTTGCAGAAAGAAGCGCCAGTCTTATTAGGGGTGGTAGTATGCTAGGTGCACCTCTATTCTGATTATTGTGATTCTTGGGGACAATTTTACTTCACATGTCCTACTGATTGCAATTATTGCAAAGGACTGAAGACATGACCTGACAAGGCGAGATTGGGCCATATGGCAGAGCCTAAATGAGTATGAGCGAGGAATCATGGCTGTCACCGATCTGAAGCAGATGAGTGAATGAAGTCGAGTCTCCTTAGGAATCAACTCGGCCAAAGCAGCATTAACCATCGAGTCATAAAAATGGATGAAGCTTTTCTTTGCTCTCTATAAAGATGAAAGGTAATAGAACTGTCTCCGTCAAGGTCAAATGATCCTAAAAATGAGTCATAACTAAATAGAACTCCTGAACTATACAATCCTCCAGTCGAGTAGTCCAAACATAAATTTCCAACTGATACTCTTTGGCTGAATTGGACTACATATACAGCCCATGTAAGTACTCCCTAGCTTCTATGGCAATCTGAGACTTGGTGAGACGCAGATCGACAGACAGGTCAATGGAATTCACTGTCTAGATCATGATTTTTCAATTATTGAGGAATTATACAACTTTTGCCATGAACTTACCAGCTCCTTCAGGTCAGCATTTGTGGAAGTGATGCCCACTTTTCAGTTATCATGATCATTCATCTGGTGGACCCTATAGTAGAGGGACAGTGGACCAGAACCACCTTCAAGGTTCAAAACATTGGAACATATGATATCATACTGGGGATGTATCCCATGATACAGTAAAAATGGCTTATCAGGATAGAAGAAATGCTTCGAAAAATAGTTTGTGTGGGTTTGTATGCTTTTTATTTGAACATATCATCAAGAAAATGTCAATGAAATCCAATATCATACCATCGCCAATAACATCGGAACTTATCATATCATATCACAGATTTGTCATGATAAACATTCATACTGCAATACAATATGTCCACACGGTATTTTGAACCTTGATTGCCTCCACTGAACAATCCCAGCCTTCTGATTGGACTCATATCTGTTGCATATGGGCCATTTGCCACATTTACTTTCACACATCCATTTTCAGGTCCAAAACCAGATGGTTGGGATTAGGATTGTCTTATGGGAGATCTTTATTATAATTTATTTTTTTTGGGCATCGCCCATCCACAGAGGAGCTCACTGAACAAATGATCTGGATTGCTCAAAGGTGGGCCATGCCTGTACATATTGCTGGCTTATACCAAAATGCTATTAGAACCGGTGGAGTATTGTATACTTCCCAATGCTTGTTAGGGCCATCATTCCATAGAGATTGATCGACTATTCATAAACATCTGATTTGTTTACTTGCAATATCAACTTTGGCAGGATTTACTTCTCTTTGAAAAACCATCTATGAAATTTCAAGCTTCTAAGCTTTAGCAAGTACTTGGTTGAGTAATTTGCTGGTTCTTTCAAATTCTTTCAGAACAGTTGTTGGGAACTGAAAGGAAGCGGAAAACACCAAGTGTGGCTGGCGTAGATCAGGATGAGCTGCTAGATCCAGTATCACTAGCCGATCCTGACAGTTTCTTTTGTGAATTTAAAGGAGTCCAAATACACCACAAAATATGTAATGAAGAAGAGCCAATGGACTACTCGTTCCAAAATCAGACATCTTCTCAACTTTCCAACAGAATTCTAAAGATCGGGTTTCCCATAATTCTACTACATGGTTTTGGAGCCTCTGTGTTCTCATGGAATCAAGTAATGAAGCCACTTGCTCAGATAGCTGGTACGAAAGTTCTTGCTTTCGATCGACCTGCTTTTGGGCTGACGTCACGGGTGAGTTCTTTTGAACATCGAAGCTCTGATGGTGAGGATGCTGTGGCTTTAAATCCGTACTCAATGGCATTTTCTGCGCTTGCCACTCTGTTCTTCATTGACTTCTTAGCTGCCAAGAAGGCGATTCTAATGGGGTATGCAGAATATTTCATCTTGAAGTGTTGTACATTGGTTTATGACAATAGAGAAATGCTGAGGCCCATTAAAGTTGCCTGCCCCTTCTGCCCCCCACCACGTGATTATCCAGACCATTCATCCAAAAGGCCCAACCATAAGTGGGCCACATAAAAAAATCTTACTCATCAGAGAATAGATCACACTATCCATACAATGTGAATTAGAGACAATAATCCAGAAAACCAAGTTTCCAAGCTTTGCATGGATGGTGGGAATTTTTTTCTATATCAGCCATATATGGTAGGACATTGTATATAGTTTGGATCATGTGGACAGGCAAAAGGGATAAACACTTGGGTGAGCCTCCAGGGGGCTACCTGTGCTTGCAAAGCTCGTGTCAAAATGGTTTTTGTTGAATTCTATTAGTAGTCTTTTTGTTGTATTAGCTGATTTGATTCCCGTTGAAAACCATTCACAATTCAAGTAAATTCACATTTGACATATATTACAAGAATCGTGTACTTCATCTGATAACTGGCCAATTTTGAGTTTCAAGATGGTCTCTTAGAGCTATGTTTCATCTTAGGCAGCATTGTCAAGAAGAAAAGAAAAGAAAAGAAAAAAAGATGACAAAATCTGATGTAGTTTCCTCGTATTCAAAATGAGAAGTAGCCTTCAACTCATAGTTGTTTCTTTGGAGTCTGACTTGAATGCTAAGGAAATTCGACTTTCTTAGATGAGCAAGTGCAATTTCAATTTAATGGTGCGTTCAAACACACCCTTAATTTTGAAGTGAGTTATAACTGAAATGGGATTTGCTGAGCCTGACTTCTTTCCCTTGCATGAACTTGTGAGGTTTGCTAATTCCCCATGCAGGCACCTGTGTGCCACACTTGAGCTTGATCTGAGCTTTCCATCTGGTTGGAAAAACTGCTCAGATCTTCTGGTATGAAAATCAGGCCATTTCAGACCTCACGTAGGCCACACTGTACAAAGTAAACTGATGCTTAAAACAAAAATTTCCAGCCGTCCATTTGTCTTTTATGCTGTGACCCACTTGAGGTGTGAAATGGCATGATCTTAGGCCAGAATATCTAAACAGTGTAGTCCGCCTGATGGAAAGCTCAGATCTCGCACAGGTGTTCCATATTGGCACCTGCACCTGCATGTGGATGGGCAGACTCCAACACGCGTAGCAAATTTCATGAACTGTCTACATTTTGTATATAGTTTATTAGTATGATGAAAGAATGCTACAAACTAACTAAAGTTGATAAGAATGTTGGAATATGATTGTTTTGAACATATCTATTCTATTTTTGTTTTCTTCAAGTATTGCTTATATGTTTATTACTTTTTCTACATTATTATTGAAAACATTTATAATTTTTCAATTTGCATAATTTTTGTGCTTCAATCCACTTCACCTCTCTTGAGATTTGACAGTCCAATTTGATTTGTGGATCGTTGGTTATCCTTGAAAAAATCAGTTTTCCATTTAAAAAATACTCATGAAAATCAACTGTATTTTGGTTAGTTTCAAGTTAAATCTCCTCCTTTTTTCTTTTTCTTTTTTTCCTTTTTATGATAACCACAGCAGAACTCAGTCTTCTGTTTCCTGCAAATTTCCCTGTCTGCTGACAGCTGAAATCTATCCAAACCTTAACCAAAAAAATGGGATCCCAGGCACTCAGCTGGTTGCCTTGTAGCCGTTGATGCATACTTTGAAGCTCCCGAGCGCGTCGCTGCTCTGATCCTCGTGGCGCCAGCAATTTTGGCCCCACGTGTTTCACGTACAGTCAGTAGAGAAAACCAAACAACAAGAGAAGACCAGATAGTGGATGGAAGCTCAATTTCGGATGTTCAAGAGAACCCATTTGTTAGAATCGTGAAGACAATATCAAAGTTTTTCATGTACATTGTGCGGGCGACAATGCAAATGATGAAGACGATGATGGATATGGTCAGCTCTCTGTATCAGAAAGCCTTGTCTGCAATTCTACGGTCGGCCTTTGCTGTAATGTTGGTAAGAGAGAATTCTTCCTTTGACTACAGAATATGATTTGGGGCGACAATGCTAGAGAAAAGAGAGAAGAGTGGCCTTACAAGTGTATGCTCCAGATTGCAATCACCCAGGTGGACCATACAATTGTACGGTCCATGCTCTTATTTACTTTAACAGTATCATTGCTCAACCCAAGACACAATTTCTTCTCCTCTTCTTTGGGTTTTCATGAAGTTAGATGGTGTAACTTCCTTTGAAATGAAAACCCGATCAGAATTTAGGCCTGTAGTATGAATTTGCGTTTGCCAATGGTGGTGACTTCATGCATTGCACACATGTATAGCAATCGATATCCATGCGGTCCAAAATTGTGGGTTCCATTGTGGATGGAGCATAGCCCAAAAATCACACTGGTCAGATGATCTCAATCGTCTGAATTTTTATAGGACACCTGGTCAATTTTACAGCCATCAATTGGATGGTTATGATCATTTAGTAGGTGCGATTGTTGGGCTATATATCATTGTGGGTTTCCATTATCCATTGCATTGATTGATGCCTCTGCATTTTTTCTCTCTCTAAATTAAATGTTATTTTGTTGTTGCCGGTTATAGAAGGTGATGCCTCATCTACAATGGGCCCCACAGTCTGGATGATCTGGATCGATGTACATGTATGCCACATGTACAGTCAAATTTGTATGTTAGGTGGGCTTTCTTAAGAAAAATTGTAGCGGTGATGTTACATGATGCCCTAAGTGGACTACCTGTTGGTGTTTTACAGGTTAGAACGATAATGGATAAGTTTGGGAGACTTGCTGTGCGTAACGCATTTTATGATGTCAATCGAGCTACCGATCATGTCCTTCATGGTTATACAAAGGTGAATTCTTTATATTTTGTATTGATAGGCTTCTCATTTTCAGATGTATCACTACTCATTCCATGGGATCATTTGGAGCAGAGAGTATAGTTCTAAAACTTAATCGAAACTCTGCTGAGTCAACTGGACTTGGTGAGATTTCAAGCCAAGTCACTGGGAAACTTGGTCGTGGTTGTGAAATAAGAATGGAGCGTACGAGCAACTAATCTTGGTTCTTTTGTAATTTGAGTTTAGATATTTGAATGCAGATAGTTGCTATATTTCTCAACCATCTATTTGAATGGGATTGTCCTATTGTGGAGATTTTTAGGGACATGGTCCATCTGCATTGGAGCCGAGCCCGACAGGCCAATGGTCTTTTGGGTTGCTGAAGCATGGGCCCCAATTGTACAAACTGAAAACCTGAGTATACTGTACATGGTGATGTAGAAGGAAAAAAAGTGGAGAGGGAGGGAGAGATGGAAACATGAAAATATAAAATTGCCCCCGTGTCTCTCATATGTATATGCGTTTAACAACCTCCACGTGCAATTTCATGCTTAACCCAGTGCTATTGTTGTCTGTACAGCCATTGAGGGTCAAGCATTGGGACAAGGCTCTGTTAGAGTACACACTAGCCATGCTTACAGATTCTTCATCCAAATCAAAATCGCCACTATCAAAAAGACTAGCTGAGATCTCATGTCCAGGTAATGATCATGTATCCTCATTTCTTGTACCTGCTTTCTACACAGCACTAAGAAACAAATGAAGCATTTCTAGGAGTCACTAAGTCCTATTCATTTTTCCCAAGAGAAATGGTAACCTAAACTTGGTTGTAGGTTAGCATACAATGCATGCTATCAAACATGCCAAAACATCACATGTGCACTCATCAAAGTGGTGCCTAAGGGGGGCTGCCCTGTACTAAAAACAATGAATGGCTTAAATCTTTTCAACTGGCCTGATTTTTGTCCCAGGTGATCTTCATGGTGGGGCTCACTGAAGAAAACAGTCATCTAAGTTGGCTGCTTTACATTAATAAATGGAAAAACACTGGTGTAACAATTTTCAAATGATCAGGATTGCCCCAATCACGGTAATTTTTGTTCAATGGCTCATTCATGTCTGTCCCAAGGAATGAAGGGTTTGGATGATCAAGTTGGACTGGATCTGCTCACTGTGTTTATAAATGTTACAACCAAGGTATTCCGTAACGGTAATGGTGGCCATAACAGCTACCACCATTACCTTTATGATATGGGTCGTAACCGTTGTTACGCCCCCGTAACAGCCGTTACATTTTCTTTTTTATATTATTGAAAAAAGAACCAGAAAAACCTATATCTGCCACATAATGTTGAAAAAAAAATCCGAAAATTTTGTATCTATCCTGTAACAGACCATTATGGGGCTGTTACGGCCTTTTACAGGAGGCGTAACAGGCTGTTAATGGCGGTTACGGGTCATTTTTTAAAAATCCATAATGGCCGTTACAACCCCATAACGTGCAACGGTTGCTACTGTTACCTTTACGTAACGGCCTTTACAGCCCTATAATAGCCTTTACGGCACACCATGGTTACAACAATGGAGTTATACAATTTCATTCTTATATTGATTTTTCTTAGTTTTCTAATCTAATCCAGTATTGATCATTACTGGCGACTATGACCGGATCGTCCCCTCTTGGAATGCTAAGCGTCTATCACAAGCTATACCCGGCTCATGTTTCGAAGTTATCAAGAACTGCGGCCACTTACCGCATGAAGAAAGGGTGGAAGAGTTCCTTTCAGTTGTGGACAGGTTCCTCCAGAGAGTTTTTGGAGCTCCAGAGGAGCAGCTTCTGCAAGCAACAGCTTGAAGGAAAAATAGCATTCTGCACAGGTGTGTTCTAGGATTATCAATAGAGCTATTACAGAATGCTAGACCTAGAATTTCTCTAGCATGCCTTGGTCTTTAGTTTGTAAAAATCTAGCCCATGCAATGATCCAAACCATTGACATGATGGGCCCCACCGTTAATGGCCCATTGACAGGTAATTGAATCTTCGGTGCCTTTTGTTGAATGTAGATCATTGTTGTATTTTCTTTTCCATGTATTTGAACATGTACTGAATAGTTTTGCGAGATTTTTGGTGGATGGGCCATCCAAAGTGGATTCGGTCATATGAATGGTTTGGATAACTGAAGCATGGGGCCCCGCTTGTACTAACTGAAGACGTATGCATGCCATAGAAACTCTTGTCCTAGCACAATGTAATATGCGATATCTCACATTGATATGAGATTTGCTGTTAATCATTGAATTCCAAACAGAAATCGGCAACATAGCCTAGATTTCCAAATATACCCAAGTTTAGAAATTTAAGCATTCGGGCTTAAGAGTTGAAAAGGCACAGATAATTTGGGAACAAAACATGTATCTTCACTAAGCTCAAAAACTTGTATTTTTAATAAATTCATTGAAATGAATCATGAAATGAAGTGGGCGAAATAGAATTGATTAACCAGCTTAGAGGACCTTTTGGTACCTTGAGTAATGACTTTTAATGCATTTTTGTCCCAACAGGCGTCAATGGCTGGATTTGACTCTCTCTCTCTCTCTCTAAATGTGGGGTCCACTATCTTTCAGTGATTGATGTCATTTAGCCATGAGCTACATGCAATAGCTTTTAACTATGAATCAAACATATTAGGAAGTCAATTCAATATTATAGAAATTGTTGATTGCTTAGAATTTTATGTAGCGCAAAGTCAAGGACAATCACATGGTTGGTTAGTATTGAAAGAATTTGATCAAGGGTCGGGCGTGCACTATAACTTCCGACAGCCATAACTTTGCGACTGGTTTTACGTTTTGTATAATAATATCATTGGAAAGCTATTGACGAGTCCTATATATTGGCGCCATTGCTTGTGAATGGTTTTCCAAAAATAGGTCATTTTAAGGGTTAGTTCCGAGTTCTATTATTTTTTAATAAGTTACAGTCTTGCTATTTTAAGTTACTTTAGAGCTTAAAGAAGTCTACTTGTGCTTAAAGTCCCTGTTTTGATTCATGGCAAAGAGTTTGTGTCTGCTAACAAGTCATTTATGATTTTTTGTAAATTTACTATTTTAAGAAAGTTTATTATTTTGGAAAGTTACAAATTTAAAGATTATGACCTATATAAGTCATGGATTTGTAAGATTTAGGGGTTATGCTTGAGAAGAAGATTGTGATTTCTTCTCTTTCTACACGCCCCACTACATTAGCATTTATGAGAAAAACTATAACCGTTGTGATCTGTATTAAAATCCAGACTACACGACCTATTTTTGTAGACAGTCCAATCCAACCGGTTCAACAATCAGACCTGTTTTAGCCCGGAAATTTGCTCAATCAAGATGCTGTTAGTTCCCTGGTTAGAGCATTTGATTTCCAAAGAAGTCCTTAGATAGAAATGACTGGTTTTATGGTGATCCTGCCCATTTTGGTGACTGGTTCTGATCTGGGTTTTAAGACATTGATTGTGATTCACCTTCCTCTATATTCATGAGATACCAAAAGTGATAGAAAAACAAAAACCTTATTGAAAATCCCAATCACTTGAGGCATGATTGGCTATACGGGCCTTTGAATGGCCATGCATGCCAATGGCCATGCATGCCAACGTGTGACTGAGTTTTGATCTGAATGTGATGGTCCATGAGTTTTTGTAGGTGGGCCACCTAAAGTGGTCTGCAACTGGGCTTGGATTTTGGCCAAGGCTAAGTTTGAGCTTGGGCTTGGGTGTATGTGTGGATTTGGTCTTGGGCTAATAGTCTGCTGGTTAGAGTTTGGTGGGCCTCAGTTCAGGGCTTGCCTTCATTTGGGGATGGGATGTGGACAAATACCATCATGTCTTGGGGTGACATACATGTGTCAACAACAACGCATGGCAAGTGAGCCCGCTTTGCTGTGTGAGCCCCCAAATTTTTAGATTTAGATTTATTTTATTTTTTTTAAACAGTAGGAAGTAGGAATTAAATCCCCACTGTTTCATGAGGATTGGTCCACTAGAGCTTTCAATCTGCATGAGTTTTGGGATCATGCCCTAAAATGAGCTGGAAAAATGGATGGACAATGTGGACGAAACACATACATCATGGCAGGGCCTCACAGAGCTTGTCCAATAGCGTAAGAGCTACTGGACATGTCCACGAAAGCCAAAAGGCCCAAAAGTTAAAACCGTGTAATCCCCTTTCAAATCCTTAAATCCCCTCTCCATCTCTTTTCTCCCTTTCTAATCCCTAAATCCCACCCTCCATTTTCATAACCTTTTACTGCTCGGGTTTTCAAAATCAAATGCCATTTCCTTTTCTTCAAACGCCATTTCAAGTTCTCTCCCTACCCTAAACTCTTTCAAATGCCATTTTAAGCTTCAATTTTGCGCTTCTAGGGTTTTCTCTTAAACTTGAAGGAATCACACAGCCACGCGGGGTTTTCTTTTCATAGATGAAGTTGGTAATGGGTTTTCAATATCTCTCTCTCTTTTTTTTAATTTTTTTAAAAATTTTAAATTTTTTTTTTTTTATAAAGTTGCTGATTTGATTATAAAAAGATTTCTTCAATGGAATGTTTGCAGCTACTCATTGCTTGCATGAAGGTGCTTTCTTTATATCTGTTTGTTTCGATAATCCATGTTTCTGGTACGAATATGCAATTATGCATAGAAATGTAGATGCTGATACAATAATTAATGGGCTGTTTGGGTAGCTGGTCCCACAAAATTCGGATTGTGCCTTACTGCCTAGTCCTGAATTTGGTTATAGTTTTATACTCGATATAGTTTTTATACTAAACATGAACCCTACAACTAATCCCAAGTGTTGCCATGTTGGATATAAACCAAATATCAATAATTAAGATAAGAAGCTGAAAATGAAATACTAGTAATTGCTAGTCCTCTGAAAACTAAGTAAACACTAAACAACTTGCATTGTTTTTCTCACTAAATCTAAAGCTTCAATTGAGGCCCAAATTGATGAAATCTCAATTTTTATTTTTTATTTAAAAAAAAAACAATCACCAAAAGCCCCAAAGAAGAAAGTTTGAAGAATCCTTAATACTTGAATGGCTTCAATCTATGATAGCATAGCATTTCTGTTTTTTCTCTCGTCCAACTAAGTCATAGCTTCAATAATTGCTTGGTCACATACATTGAAAAAGACATTTTTAATAGCATTGATAATGATGCGATCATGCAACGCTTTTAGAATATAAGAACTCGTCGTGGATAATTGTGAAAAATCTTCTATTAGAATCGGGAAATAACTTTTTTATTTTATTTTTGAGAATTCTCTTTTATGTGTAATTATTTATATTAATATAACTTGTTACTTTTTGTATAGTATTTTGTTTATTAGGGAGGTGCCCTATTTATCCTATTAGACTTTTGACCCTTGTTTCATGATTGTGCCTGGCCCCTAGAAGAAAATCTCCCTGGGCGAGGGGCTTTCTTTGGTCGCTTTACATTGTTCACCACCACGAAAAGTCCCTAGGTTGTCTTTCTTTGATCGCTTTACATTGTACATGACCGAGAAAAGTTCCTAGGTTGATGGCCCAGTAGCTCCCCCATCTGATGATCTGAACCATTGAATGAAAAATGAACAGCTACAACCGTGGGACCTTCCATACGAACAATTCGGGGACCACCAGAAGATGGACCCCACATATTGATTTTATTTTTTTTTCCAGGAGAAACAAAAGCTCGATATTGCATTGTGCCGTACACCTCATCCTACAAAGGTATGTTGTGGACTACAAGGGGATTGATACAGCAGGAATGCATGGAATTCCAAAGAAATTAGGCTGCAATCAGCCTTAAAACAAGCATTTAGGAAGATCCTAACAATTCAAAATTCAGGACCAGAGCTTAAATTTTTGAAGCACATTCGACAAGTGGGGCCCTCACTTCAGTGATCAAGGCCATTGGCATGCTGTCTTGCGATGAATGGATCACACCTCAAGCTTTCCTATGAGTTCCTGGCCTTGAAATACATGGTTAGGATGAGAAATACAACTTACCACATTCACCCGGAAAAAAAAGGCCCTAGATTGACAGAGAATCTTCCAATCTTAGAGACTTTTGGACAGTCTATGATGGCATATGATCAACGGTCTAGATCACAGAAGCATTATCCAATCTGAAAACCTATTTGCTATGCACATCCTCAAATACTACCTAAAATACTGACCCTCACTGACCAGTGACCAAAGACAAGGGATACTCTAATTCAGGCTGTTTTCTCTCTTAATCTCAGTGCAGGATATATGGCCCACCATATCTATTTCTACCGAGGGATGTACTTAGCAGGCCGGCCTTGCATGTCAACCATGCCATCAAGAGATTGATGCAGGACAATTAACCATTTGCTCTAAAAGCTCAAATTGATAGAGCATGACAAATTAATCTCTTTATCTCATAGCCTATGCTCAAAATTCATGGGTTAGGTCCTCGTCCGAACCCTCTTCGTGGGTCCAAATCTATGGGTTCCACGGCTTTCGCCCCTTCATGGGCCCCAAATCCATAGACTCCATCTCAAACAAGCCTTCCACCTCACACGGCTCCAAATTTATGAGTTCTACAAGCTAACCACCCGTTGTGTCCTTGCATCCTACATGCGACCCCACTCGAGCCCGGTGTGAAAATGCCTCAGCATTAGATATCCAATCGAAACAAACTTCCATTGTACTTATTAATGCCATGGTATTACAATAATCACAACCATAATCTTGTAATGATTAGACAATATCTGGATGGCATTAGAGTGGATAATTACATAATACTAAAATGGAGGATCAGTCGATATAGTAAGACTACCACCTTGGAGGCCCGCCGGGAAATCGAAACCTGACATAAAATCATCGCCGAAGATCACTGCACCAGCTGCCAGTGCTCCGGCGCCGACTCCCATTCCGAAACCGGGCCCGCCAGCGCGTCCGGCAGCATTAGATGATGGCATGTTCATGTAGTGATCCGGCGGCAATTGGCCTGTTCCTGGAAGAAATGTAGGTAGAAAGCCGACATTTGAAGGAGGCGGCGGCGGCGGCGGAGTGCGAGGCGGTCGATAACTTGTTCCGGGAGTGGTTGGATTCGAGTAGTTCGCCGGAAATGGTGTCGGTTGAGCATAAGGTGTTGGTTGAGCATAGGGAAAACTATTTGGTGGGTAATTTTCTATCCGACCGATGGACGGTCGATATGGTTGGGCTGTTGGGTAGGATGGAAGTGGCCCACTATTGGACGGTTGATATGGTCGGGCTGTTGGATAGGATGGAAGTGGCCCACTTTCTATAGGTACAGAAAAGTTAGTTTTATGATCTGAGAGCTGAAATCCTCCTTCCTCCTTACCTGCAAAGGAAATCAAGACCTATCATTAGTGAAGCAGATTAAGACCATTAATCATGATGCTGCTGAAATAATGGGCCCCAAATCCATGAAGACAATGAATAGATCCGATCCTACGGTTCGGATCAATCTAAATACACTAGACTGCCAAATGCACATAACATCCAAAGCTGGGAATGGTGCTTTGGATCCTACAGCCTGGTTTACCAATGTGCATAAGAGATCCAAGCCATTCATCCGGTGGGACCCACCGCGTAGATCAGGTGGTCCAAAATTAAGAGCCTCCCATCAAGTGGCCCACCTGATTTATGAGCCACAGCACATACAAAGTAAGACCCAGCTGTTGGACGGCCTAGGTCTTGCCCACTTGTTCAATTTCAAAAACTCGTTTATCAAGCCGAGTCCTGAGTCGACTCACTGAGTCTAAACTCTTGATTTCATAAAAACCAGCTGAGTCAGTGTCTGACTCGATCATTTTCCACAAACTCAGTTGTTTTTCTATTAACTCAGCCAAACCAGACATGGAAATGGAAAGACTCAGGTGAGCCACACATGATCATCGGTCTAGATCTGACCGTTGGATTATTCAGATTGAGTGATTCAGGCCAATATCATCATTGTAAATAGGTTCGGGGTGAAGCGCTTGAACCGATGATCATCTACTCACATTCTACAAGCACTATCCATCAAATGTACCTGAGTATGAAGAAACACCATCTCCCTCTTCCAACACCCGAACAGAGACATCGACAAATCCCCGAGGCTTGCCGGATTTCTTCTTTCGTAGCTGGAAGCTACCTACCTCTTCAACGTCCGATCGTGGGCCATCTGAAATCGTGGCGAACTTCACAAAGAACTCTTTCAAACTGACGGTTGCGATCCCATGAAGCTTTTCTCTTAGGAAAATCGGCTCTCTACTATAAACTTCCACGTGAAGTGACAAACCATGCAAATTCGGATGAGATTCATCGATCAAAGCAGCGAACTTGGTTTTCCATGTGGGGTTGGAGCTTCCTGAGCTGTCGATCTTGGAACAGTATTTCTGATCGGAATCGATCCATCCAACAGCAAACCATTGGAGTTTCCAGAGCGATGATGAACGGCGGAGGCCGCGGGCTGAGATCAGGCAGATTTCAACGCGAATTTTCGGCATTTTTTTGGATGATTTGGTGAAAAGAAGAGATGGGAAGGGAATAGAGAACTTTTGTATGTGTGAAAGGTTCTTTCTTTTGGTAAAGATGTATAGAGAGAGAGAGAGAGAGAGAGAGAGAGAGAGGAATGCTTTACTTGATAATAAGGAGATTCTTTGACAGCTTAATCACATTTCAAGGGTAATCTGTTGGCTTTTCTTGAGGGTCAATGTAACCCAAAATGGAGGAAGACAGCTAAGATGGAGCAACCATCAGGTGGGCCATGCCACTGATGGCTCAAAATTATATGTGGTCTGTCTAATGGGTGGATCAGCTTGATTTTCATAATAGGAGATATTTATACTGGGTCTCACTTATTGAACGGATCAGATTTTCTATAGGTATATTGCGTTTGGCAGGAAAGAGGGATGTAGGTGGAGATTCAGGTACAGTGCTGTTGGTGATTATTTATCCGTTTTCAGGTCATATACGTAATTTTTTAGAGAGAGAGAGGGGAATGCTTTACTTGATAATAAGGAGATTCTTTGACAGCTTAATCACATTTCAAGGGTAATCTGTTGGCTTTTCTTGAGGGTCAATGTAACCCAAAATGGAGGAAGACAGCTAAGATGGAGCAACCATCAGGTGGGCCATGCCACTGATGGCTCAAAATTATATGTGGTCTGTCTAATGGGTGGATCAGCTTGATTTTCATAATAGGAGATATTTATACTGGGTCTCACTTATTGAACGGATCAGATTTTCTATAGGTATATTGCGTTTGGCAGGAAAGAGGGATGTAGGTGGAGATTCAGGTACAGTGCTGTTGGTGATTATTTATCCGTTTTCAGGTCATATACGTAATTTTTTGTAAAAACAGGGGTACGTATGGTTCACGTCTATTAGCAATCATTTCTCTAGACATAGAGTCTTTGACTCTTGAAATTGTAGATGTGGTAAACATTTTAACTCAAATGTTTGTAATTTTTTTTAATCTCAAATATTTGTAATTTTTTTCTCACAATACATATAAAATGGAACCCACATTTTGGACCGTTTGATTTGAATGATTTGTATTCCATGTTCGCAATCATAGCCTTCCAGTTAATGGACCTTTTGCCTTCGATTGTGAGGCATTTTAATGGAAACGGATTGGCTACTACCCCTGCCACCAGCCCCGTGGGGGGTGATCGGTACTCTGTGGGGCTCACCTTGATGTATGTGTTTCATCCATGCCGTTCATCCACTTTTAAAGATCATTTTATGTCTTGATCCCAAAAATTAGAGGGATATAAATCTCAGGTGGACCACACCACAGGAAAACAATAGTGATTGAATATCTAGCATTAAAATCCTCCTAAGGCCCACTGTACTGTTAATTTGACATCCAATCTGTTGATTAGGACATACAGACCTAGATGAAGGGAAAAAACAAAGATCAGCTTGATCCAAAACTTTTATGGCCCCCAAAAAGTTTTTAATGGTCGACGCTCATTCAAAACTGTTTCATGTAATGTGGTCCACTTGAGATTCGGATATACCTCAATTTTGGTTCTCATACCCTAAAATGATATATAAAAATAGATGGACGGCATGGATGAAACACATATCATGGTGGGGCCCACACAGCACCGAGCACCAGCCATTGGCTGGTAGCAGTGGGAATAGCCAATCCGTTTCCCATTTTAATGGGGTTGGTACCTTTATCCGTGCAACATCTGGGCCATTCATCAGGTGGGTCACGCCACGGGCATACCTTGGCCCAAAGTTGAGGCCCGTTAGGGCATTAGGGGACCAGTTGCGAACTGACAGTCGAAAAGAACTGCTAGCAGCCCCCATTCGGACTCGGATTCGGGAGTGACCCCTTCAGTACCAAGTTGGCGCTGGAAAAGCCCTGTGGGCCCCACTATGATGTATGTGTTTTATCCACGCCGTCCATTCATTTTGCCAGCTCATTTTAGGGCATGGACCGAAAAATGAGACTGATCCAAATCTTACGTGGACCACACCATAGGAAGAAGTGGTGACTGAATGCCCACCATTAAAAGCTTCTTAGAGGCCACAAGAGTTTTGGATCCTGCTGATAATTATCTTTTCCCTTCATCCAGGTCTGTCTGACCTAATCACCAGGTTGGATGGCTAATAAACATTACAATGGGCCCTATTTAGTTTTCCATGGTAGGCGTTAAATCACCACTGTTTCTTGTGGTGTGGTCCACCTGAGATTTGGATCTGCCTCATTTTTGGGTGGCAAATAAATATTACAACGGACCTATGGAGTTTTCAATGGCAGGCGTTCGATCACCACTGTTTCCTGTGGTGTGGTCCACCTGAGATTTTGATCTGCCTCATTTTTGGGTGGCGAATAAATCAACGGACCCTATGAAGTTTTCGATGGTAGGCTTTTAATCACCACTGTTTCCTGTGGTGTGGTCCACCTGAGATTTGGATCTGCCTCATTTTTGGGCTCATGCCCTGAAATGAGCTGGCAAAATGGATGGACAAATTCATCATGGTGGAGCCCATAGCTTTTCCAGGGCATTGGAGGGGTCAACTACCAAATGGCATCCCCCAAATTCGGAGTTCACGCATGGACCTATGCACAGTGGGGCCCACATGATGAGCAGCTGGGATCTCGCATGTCCCACCATGACGTCCATGTCATATCCACTCTGTCCATCGGTTTCACCAGCTCAGGTTAGTGAATGCCTCCAAAAATGATGAAGATCAAAAATCAAATGGCACACACCACAGGAAACAGTGGGGATTGAACACCTACCATTGAAGCACAGATCTTGCTATGGCCCGATAATGTCATCAATAAAATAATAATAATAATAATTAAAAAAAACACTAGAAAAATTACCAAAACAAATTTTAAAAAAAGTCACAAGGTTATAACAGCTCTGTACAGATATTATCAAGGGAGAGCTCAAAACATCCAAATTCACAGACAAAGCCATTGAGAGATTCTTCTCTCATTCCCTTCTCTTATTTTCAGATGATGTTAAGCTCATGGTAAGTAAAAACCGAAATATCTCCATCAATACCTGAAATTCCCATCGCAAAGGAGAGAATCATCCGATATATAAGAGATGCAACTGCCCAAGTTCCCAAAACCTCAATCGCTGCATAGATGCTGCGGAGGGCTGAAACAAGTGATGTTTGTCTATCAGCAATTCTCCTATCAAAATCCCATTTGAGAGGAACTTTTGTAAAAGCTCGACGGAAGCTTCTCCAATAGATTAGTCGTGTGTGGTTGTGTGGAGGTCGGATGTGGATTCTTTTAGTTGGATATGAACAGATGGAAGAGATGCAGATTGTTCTAGCCGCTGGCTGCATTCTCTGATGAGGACTTTCGCAGTGGTGGGACTAACAGCAGCATCCGGCCAACGCGTCTAACTGAAGGATTGCCTTCTGCATAGTTTGATGCAGACCGGGTATACATCATTGTGGTGGACCCCAGAGCGTCCTCTCCAAATCCACATGCTTCAAAAAACAACCTGCAGAAGTTTTGGAAGCATTACACAAGGAAGCTGCAATTATCTACATATGGATGCATGCTTACACAATACATGCATGAAGACATACATATACACATATCCATGGAGGAATTGTCTGATCCTGATCATCATGATGTGATAGTGTATATCATCAATAAGTGGGACCCATCCCCTTTTTCAGATTGGGAGATCCGAAGTCTTCAACCTGTGGCCTACAAATAGACAGTTGAGAAAGAAATGTACAGCATTCATCTGGAAAGAAGGCGGCCAAAGGTACAGATTTCCACAGCATCTCCCATCTGGGTCATCAGATAAACAGCCTGGGTCGCCGAACCATGGGCCCCACATGAACATACCAGACAGATCGGGGTACTAGAATCCTCATCGCTAGGACCTAATAATTCCTTTGCATACATGTGTACTTGTCAGCCATGCTTGGGTTGGTACACCGACGGAGGAACTTGCATGCTTCACAAATAAATGTGCACATGCACGTGCTAGAGAAAGGTTGATAAAGGCGATCAAATTGCTCAATGTGACAGCAGACCAAATGATGAACTTGAGCAGGCAATTACTATCAAGATCAGCACATTTGACAAGGAGAGTCTTGAGGATAACTGACTCAAACAATGCCCAATCTTAGTACTGCAGTACATGGTCACAGATGAGACGAATCGATTTTTTTTAATCCCCACAAGCCAACAGTAGCTAGAGTTACATTCTTTAGATTGTCAACCTCATGCACTCAGCCAATCAACAAACTCCATTCAACTCATCTGAGGTTTCATGAATGAGAATAGTCCCATATCAGCTTCCTCCAAAACCTCAGCAGACTCGTATCATTTCAGCCAAGTTCCAAGTCATCAGTCATAAGTAACTAGGCCTAGCGAAATGCAGAAACTTGAACAAACAAATCGAATTGACTCGGACTCAAGGAGCTATCATTCTTTTGAATTGACTCAGACTCAAGCTCATGTTGAGCTCGAGAGATGTAAACCATTGGTTTGGATTCACATACCTCTCTTCTTCAGAGCAGAGGGCTGCTATGTCATATATGCCTCTACTGGTAAGAACCCTGGTATGAACTGGAGAAACATTAGACCCCAATGGAATAGTAAGAATGAAGAATCCTCGTATTGCTACTCTGAGAGAAGGATCACAAAGGATCATGTGCATTTGCCACATGGGCTCCTCCATGTATGTTGCTGTGGCCAAATTAGTCCTGTCATCAGGTGGATGGAGCCTCTTTTTTCGTTTCTTTTTCTTTTTTTTTTTCATGCAGATGAAGAACCCCACATGATAACAATGACTGGCTTTCAGACCATACCACACACATTGAGGCATTCTAGATGAATGGCCCAGATGTCGCACACTCGCACTCTTACCTCTAGTGATCGCATTTCCTGGACTGATTTTCAGACCATATTACTAGGTAATATATTCTGCACATACCTTATGATTCTTTTAACTATCCTGCGGCCAATTCCCAATCTCTGCAGTGAAGGAATAACCTGAAAGGCGCTGAACATAAATGGTATGAGGCATACTAGATAGGCAATGTTTAGATTACTAGAAGAGGGATAATAGAACTCTCGACCTGAGAATATCTAAAGTACAACTCAATTTTTGGTTTGTACAAGTGCAGCCTATGGTTCAGTGATCCAAACTGTTGATATCACAGGCCCCATAGCAGATTATCTCCTGCACTAAGAAACTCCTGGATTGGAAGATCACATCTATCAACTCTTCAGCTTTTCTTCAGTTGAATTGAAGACCGTTTCCGATTTTCTGTATCTTCTTCTTAACTGTCTATTTGCTGGCCGCCTCCTACATCCTACAAAAGGTTAGGATTTCTCCATACGAGAGATCTTTTGTGTACAGTCCATACACAGTGAGAACCTCATATCAGCTGTTTGTATGTCTGAACATGGGCCCCACTCTTACAAAATGAAGACTGATGCCTCCTGTAGATATTCTCAGGTTAAGCATTGTATAGTACCTCTTCAAATGAGAAAACTCATAGAAATTTCAACTGGTATTTTCATTTAGTAGAGATACAAGAAGTTCAAGAATGAAAGATGCATACTTATTCATCAACTAACGGATCAGACAATCTTAACCATCCAATCAACAACCTAAAAATTGAAGGCAAGGACAAGGAGTATGGACAAAGGTCATCATTGACTGTGGATAGTTTCACCATTTGTGTGGGTAGGTTAGTCCAGTCCATGAAATTTATAGACAGTGGGCCATTCACAAGGGACATATCCAACAAGTGGTAGAATAACAAACCTGAGTCAAATTTTGGTGCACCACATATTGTGCAAAAGTTAAATTTCCTCTCTTAAAAACACAATAAACAAGATCCATCATACACAAATGATAAAACTCAAATAGGGGGCATAAGCACAAACTCCATGATCCAAATCGCTCACTGGGTGGGCCCAGCAATGAATAGATCACTATCCACAAAATGCATAGATTGGGCTATCCAACCAACCCAAATAACTAGGTGCTTTCTCGTTCAAGTATGATTTGCCATTATAATCTCCTCCCATACATTTACAGTCACTGAAATGGATGGTAAAGATTGTCCGATCAGTAGAGATCTTCCATAGTGGCCAACCACCCGATGAACAATGCAGATCAACGACCTCTGTGTCGCATGTACAATTTTTTTGCAGCACAGCAGACATGGGAATCAGTGCCTTATGTGATGAGGACATCGTGCACATGCACGCCCGCACACCACCACCCCTACGCACGTACGTACGCAGAAGGAGGACCTCACCATCGATCTGGCTCGATGACGACGTCCAGGGAGGGCCTCCTAACTAGAAGACAAGTTTTGGTTCAGAAAAGTGGCCCGATAGTCAAGAAAAGCTCACCATGGGATCTCATGATCGTGGCCCATTCGTCGGATTGGTTTTATATTTTAGGTTTTGCTTATTGTTATTATTTAGAACATCGTAAACGCTTTAGATTTCCTTGTTTGATTTTTATTTTAGTTTACTTCATCGCCAAGTAATAGGTGTCGCACATGGTGCGAGTTTTTGGGTATAGGGTTCTCCCTATAAATAGGCACCCTTTGTAGTTCTTTTCATTCATTGAAATTAATAAAAAATTCCTGTTTTATTTTTCTGCTCTCTTCGTGAGTTGTGGAAGAATTCAAAAGTGGGTGCGAAGCCCTCCCTTTTCGAAGGGCTAACTACCGTGGTGCGAAGCCACATCGATCCCAATTCACCCCCATCTTCCATCATCTTTTTTTTCCATCTTCCCCCACCATCCGTACCTCGAATTTGTCCTTTTGTTGCATCAGATTTCTTCATTGAAGCAGGTTTCCAGATTTCGGCCCGCAGGCAAGCTGAAACTTCAGCGGAGCACCACGCACAAACCGTACATCGGATCGAGCTGAAATTTGGAGGTTTTGGAGTCCATCCCTGGCCGACTAGGGCCAAGGTGGCCTTTTTCTGAATAGTGGGCCCCACACACGTGCGGCCGGATCACACACACGTCCGTCTGGGCCATTGTTGTTGTCCACACGCGGGATCATCTTTTGGCTCAGGTTTTTATCCTCTTTTATCCTCTCATAGCCATTTTTTCATGAATCCTAACCCTATATTACATGATCCCTAATTGATTTGCCCATTTTTATCACCTTAGGGTTCCTTGAATTGAAATTAGGGAATCCCTTGGATTAGGGACTGATTTTTATGCATGAGTAGTTAATTTTATTTCCCTTTGACATTGTTTGGTTTATAATTTTATTGGTCCAGTCCTAGCCTGTGTCGGCTTGGACCCGCATAGATTCCCCTTTAATTGAATGCTTGGATTTTCATGTGGGATGTGGAATTTGTGTGATTGTTTCTGAATTGGTGTGATCTAAGCCTGCAATCTTGCATATCATATTTAATTTTCCATGTCCTGCATCATTATGGTTCCCCAATAGCAACAATAATAGCAAGAGAATTGCTATCTACACCCTATGCTATAGATAAATACACCTCCAGGTCCACAGAAAGAGAGCATTTTCTTAGAAAGATGATCCCTAGAAAGAAATTCTCTGTCACGTTTGGTGATAAGTTTGGATTTCCATGGAAAGATGAGTTAGTGTTTGGATGAGAAGTCCCCGGAACACTTCTCAAAAAAGAGGCATTCGCACCCCTGTGCCAACATGGCATACATGTGTAAGACCTGAGATATTCATCAGGTGTGGTCCAGATGAGAGAATCCACAAACAAGCAGTTCTGGAGCTCTTGGGCAGTGCCGCGCACGATAAATTTAGCTTTCCATGGAAAAGCATTTCCAAAAAATCATCCTTCCACACAGCCAAATGGCAGTACTCCATCCACATCAAATTCAAAAAACAGGTACCATCTATCAAAAGCATAGAATAGACACACACACTCAGTTCCCCAACAACATGGATTTATTTCATACTTTGACTATGTATGAAGCCTGAAGGCAAGCAATAAGAAATTATACACGTGGCATACATTCACTCAAACTAAACTGACTAACTTGTCAAACCTGTTAGGTACAGAATACATGGCATATTACATTTTGACTGTTATTGTTATGAATCGAGTGCTGTTGTGTATAAAAATTTAAGAAACGGTCTCCAAACCATTGTCCAACAAAACTCAATAATCCTATAGTGGATAAGTCTCAAAGTATGTAATCATGATATTAGGAACCCGGTGTTGATGTCAAGGGGTCTTCCCATGCAACTACGCAATTTGGAATCGACTAAGCCACTTTCCTAGCAGTATATCCGGCAAAATCAATCATGAGCTTCATACCGTATGTTAAGTAGCAACACTCAATCTCACCCTCCTATACACAAAAGTTGGTAGATGAGCATAAGGGTTACCCACAGGACCAACATGCTCGCAAAATGCATTGATCAGATTGAACAAGGCACTAATAAATAATCAGTCCTAGAGTAGAGTCCAACTCAACACTCCAAGCATGTGATCGCCCAGCCACGCAGCAAAGTAGACATTACTAAGAACTATGTCGGGTCTACAATGTGCAAGTTTCACCTAAAGTGCGTGAGTATCGACACAGTTCAGTAAAACTCATAACCCGGCTCTATACAGGCTTGTGACATTATTAGGAGATTAAAGTCCCGCCTAAAGTGCGTGAGCGCTAGCTCAACGACTCCTAATCTCATCAAACAGAAATCTCGCCTAAAGCGCCTGACTGCAGACTCAACACAGTAACTCCTAACCCACTACCCCCTCTGAATGTCATTCAACTCTCAGTCACATCTCCAATCACTTAAAGTTGTCCATAGTAAAGGGCTATAAGCACTAACATGTGTAAATTTCATGTGAATATGTTCAACACGATAGGAATCCAATAAGTTGAGACTAGAGGCGCTTGCACCTTAACTCATGCTTTGTCATCTATTATATTAGTAGTTGCATCCCAATGTGTTTCCTCATCCTGAACATGCATTCTACGCAAATGTCAAGGGCGGTTAAAGTAGAAATATAAAGAAAAAGAAAACTTGAGAAGAGAGGAGAGGAAGAGAAGAGAGGGAGAGGAATGGCTAGGGAAAAATGTGTGATGTGTCGCTTGGTCTAAAGACTGACACACACACACACACACACACACACACACACACACACACACACAATTACACATATTTCCATTCTTCCCCCTCAAGCTGGAGCATGTATATTGGTCATGCCCAGCTTGGATTACATACAAAGATAATGAAGATAATGAGCGTGGATCATTGCTCACCCTCAAACACAACATGGACATAAATTGTAGCTTGCACTTCCTTCATCCATTGAATCTTCTATTCAAGTACATGGCCATAACTAAACTCAACAAACATCAAGTCACAAACTTGTCATCCACATGCAAATTCTCTCACAGACAAGTGTTACTTGCACAATAACTGAGTGTGCATCACGTGCAACACTCGAGAGAAAACACACAATAGCATGTGGTGGCTTGTGTGCATCACGTGCAACTACACTCACAACAAACAATAGGGCCTAATAAAGGAAGAGAAGAACAACTGAGAAGGAAAGATCCACCATTTATAAGAAAACTCTCATGTAAAGTTGAGTGGAGCATAACGTCGAACACCTTATGTGCACTAAACCTTCTAAGCATTATGACGAGAGCATCAATACCGCAATCACCATCAACACGATTTTACACAGCATTTTACAGCCTTACAACATCAAATTATAAAGAAGAAAGGAAATCCAGCAACAAAACCCACAAAATAAGAGCCTATGGCACCCATCTCTCACAAAAGACGTTGTAGTACTCCCAAACCTTGACAAAACTTCATGAATCTTGTTCTTGGTTATTGCTCTTGATCAATCGCACCTACCCCTTTGAGAAAATCTGCTTAAAACACCTTCAAAAAGCATCACAACAAAAGGACTAAAATCTTGATTTTTCCGACTTGTTCTTCATTTTTGCTAAAAAACCTCCAAAAAATGTGAAAAAATCATCATTATTCTTCTAAAATCCCAATCTACCAGATTCCAAACTTCTGCTTCAAAAAGACTTCATGGTCGTACACTGCTGACACCATCCATGTGTATGGACGACGTCAACAGTGGGCCCCACTACCGCAGGTCTCGGATCGGACGCTCTGATACCAAGTAGAAATATAAAATAAAAAGAGAACTTAAGAAGAAAGGAGAGAGGGAGAGGAACGGCCAGGGCAGAATGTGTTATGTATTGTTTCTCTTTTATCTTTCTCCTTCTTCTCACTGTAACTTCTCCTAGGCCCTCAAGATTAGCACCATGTAGTTGTTTAATAAATACATAACCTGAAGAGGACTTGCTTTCATCCTGATCATCTCTTGAATAGGCAACAGAATAAGCTCGCACTATTAACTCAGTGTCTTGATAACATAACATATAGTCATTCGTGCCTCGAAATAGCAAAAAATCCTCTTAACTGCCTGCCAATGTGCCTGCCCTAGATTACTTTGATATTGACTCATGAGACCCACAACATAACATATATGGGCTTAATGTATAGCATCCACAGATGAGATTACCTATCACACTGTTATAGGGCACAAAAGAGATATATTGCCTCTCTAGATTAGACTTGGGACACATACTCCTACTCGATAGTATTTATCAATTGGAGTTTCAACTGGCTTGGAATTGTGCATTCTAAATTGCTTCAAGATCTTCTCAATATAATATATTTGTAATAGTCCCAAAATTTTGTTTATTTATTTTTATTTTTATTTTTATTTTTTTGTGATTTTCATTCCTAAAATAAAGTCCGCTTTACTAAGGTCCTTTATTTCAAAATTTAATAAAAGTTGTTGATGCTAAAATCTGGTCGATCCTGCCTTACCTCTTGCTAACCGGAGTATTTGCAATTTACTGAAGAACAAAAGAAGACACTAGGGGCGCCGGTTAAGGCCCGGGACCCTCTGATGCCTTAGTCAGGTAGTTTCGCAAGAGGAGTAGAGGAATCGGGATATTTGTTGTGTGTAGCTTTACTCATGGTAGCGAGTGCATTTATAGGCTTTTGGGGGCGATGGCATGTGTGGCAATGACTCTCTATGATGGATGCGAATTGCGGAAGGGATCTTTTTCCGAATGCATTGTGGTTATTTCCCCAAGATACACGGCGAAGATCTCGGGAAGATCTTCTTCAGATAAGATCTCTGAGTAGTCGGGATCCGAGGAGGTCTGGGTAGATGGCTGAGGTCGACCTCTAGGACAGCTAGGTCAAGATCTTACAGACCGAACTGAACTATTAGCCATGATCAAGAATGGTACAAACCGAGTTGAAGTGTTGATCGTGATCGAGGCTCTTCTTTGAGGCTGAGGTTGGTATCCGAGGCCGAAGTTGGTACCCGAGGCCAAGGTCGAAGTTGGTACTCGAGGCCGAGGTTGGTATCCGAGGCCGACTTCCAAGGTCGGTAACCGAGGTTGAGGTCGAAGCAATCCATAGTCATCAAGTCTGGCTGCTCGGCTCATCTATCTCATACATATGGTCGGTCCATTTTTACCCATAACAAAAGTCATTCCTTAAAGTAGCATTCATATGTCATTGCCTGCTAACAAAATTACATCAACATACAATGACAATATTAGAAAGTGTTTCCCAAATTGCTTCACATATACGCAGTGGCCTTTTTCACTCATGCCAAGTCCGAAGGAGGTGATGACATTATGAAACCTTATGTACTACTACCTCAATGGTTGTCTCAGCCCATAGATAATCTTTAGGAGCTTGTAGACCTTACCCACCTGATTTCTGTCAACATATCCAACAAGTTGCTCCATGTAGATTCTTCCTCTAAATCCATATCAAAAAATAAAATAAATTTACAACCATTTGATATAACTCCAAGTCGTGGCATGCCACAATAGCCAAGTTTGTGAATTGATGCGAACCTAGTTACATGTGAGAAAGTTTCTTCATAATAAACACCTTCCACCTGCGTAAAACCCTTTCCCACTAAATGAGCTTTATATCAATTAAACCATCTTTCTTCCTTTTAATTTTAGACACTCATTTATCTACAATTACTTTACAGCCAATCGGAAGATCAACTAATTCCCAAACATGGTTGTCCATTTCTTTCTTCATTATAGTAATCCGGTCTTTAGAATTTGGAGATATAAACATTTTAATACGAATCAGATTCATCTTCATCTACTGCAACACATGAATATGATTCACCTTCTATTTCAAAATGCCTCTTAGAGATTCTATGTCGTAAACTTCGTCATAGCTCAAGGATATTGGACGATGTGCTCCCACTGTCTCTACAAATCATGGACTGCCTTGATTACTTTGGTTTAAACTACCACTCCCACTTTCTTGAATTGCTTCCGGCATCTCATAAAGTTATATCTCTATCCTTGGCTTCTTTTTACTGCGATACATGTCTTCCACAAATGTCATATCTCGGGATTCAATTTCAATCCATCTGTCATAGTCTTCGTATAATAATAAATAACCTTTAAAATGGATGGGATATTGAACAACATGTACACTCAACTGATCTTTTGTTTGGCTTGCTTCTATACGAAGTAGAAATCAATACGTAACCCAATGAACTCCATGAAAGTAACTCTCCCAATGACAGTCCCCTGCTAGTCCATAATTCATATGGTATTTTGGAAAGTGAGTTTAAGGGAACCTTGTTTAATACAAAAATAAGTGTAAGCAGTGCATCTCTCTAGAAAGTAGTTAGCAAATTTGCATGGGCCATCATAGATACGATCACATCTAACATAATTCTATTTCTCCTTTCAACTATACCATTTTGTCAAGGGTTGTAGATCATGGTATACTATCGAGCAATGCTAGCATTCTCACAATAGGACTTGACAACATCTGAACTGCATTCTCCACATCTGTCTGTATTCAATGCTTTGATCCTCTTATCCAATTGAGTTTCCACTTCTTATCTGTATTTTTTAAACTAATCAAGTGCTTCAGGTTTTTTATAAATCAAATATATTGTACCATACCGTGAGTAATCATCAATAAAAGTTATAAAATACTAGCACCCATTTCAAGCTTATACATTCGATGGTCCACATATATCATTGTGTATATGTAAAAGTTCTCATCATATTATTACTTTCAGAAATGATATCCTGGTTACCTTTCCTAACACACACAATATTCACAAAAGGGCAAACCTACTCTAGTCAATGTGCCTAGCAATCCATCACGTGGTAATCTCATCATTCAATCTTTTCCCATGTGTCCCAATCTGGCATGCTACTTAAATAGATTTGGATTTAACACTAAAATCAGTTATACCACCATAAAAAAAAGTTGCTTGGTATTTGATGAGAAACTATTTACAATATCTAGCTTAAAAAGGTTTCCTGACAATTCTTCCCAAGCAAATATTACATTGTCTTTCCTGAGTGAGTAGTTGTCTTTACAAAACCTTACATTAAAAATTCCCTCTAATTAGACATGTGACGATATTAGATTATTCTCATCTTGAGGGCAAAAATGTGTCTTTATTAACAAAGTATTCTATCTTTGACTCGAGATAATAAGTACCAACTCCGATCACATTCTCCAATGCATTGTTTCCCATGTATAGTTTGTGGCTTCTGAATGTGATACTCCGAAAATCCACAGAACCTTCAGTTTTTCATCAAATACCATGTTTCCCTTAAATCCACAATGTCAGTAAAATTTAAATCAGTTACCAATACTTCTGTGCAGACACAACTAATAAATGGAAGAAAGGTTATCGTTTTATGCTCAGGGCAAGTCCTAGCCCAAGGACCCTACCAACCACATGCAAAGTAGGAACCATCACCTTGTCCTCTGGATCTTTGCTTAGTATCCTTTAATATGTCACGAGGCAGTGGTGGTTGTAGATATCTCATGGGATGGTGTTGAGGTGGGTATGGTAGATTTTGATGTGGATATAGCTGGTATCGAGTGGTAGTTGTTGGTAACAAGGTTGATATGGACAAAAACGTGGAGGAAAGTGTAGATTGGATTGATTGATGAGAGCATTCCACTTTTCTATTCTCCCATACTTTCTCCTCAATCGAATATTCCTCATTCTGTTTTCAACAGGAAAAGCCACACTATTTCCAAAGTGCAACAGCCTTTTGTTTCAACATTGTGTTCGGGATGATGACCCAAGTTCTTAAAAGGTCTTGATTGCCTCATTTTGATTCAAGACATCCTTAATGTAGTCCGGCAAAGATTGGAACATAGCTATAATATTCCGGTTCTTAGTCAGGACACAACCAACATTTTGCATATTTGTCATCATCTGTTCCATTTTCCTAATGGCATCCTTAATGGATCATCCGATTGGCATTCAATACGCATTAAATCCCATTTGTGTTGTTCTGATTTTGGCATTTGAGATTTTAGAGTATGATTCGATTAGAGCATCCCACATTTCTTTAGCACTCTTATATATTTTGAATGAGGAAATTAATTCTTTATGCATGGAGCTCAAAAGAATGTTTCTAGCTGCCCTATTATTCTTCTTCCACTTCCCATATTTTTGTTATGCAAGCTCCAACCTACTTATCAAAACATTCTCATTCTCTATCTTTGGTTTTCTTGTAACAGTTTTTAGTGTGTACAATATTCTCTTCGGCTAGTACAATCCTAATAGACTGACGCCAATCATTAAAGTTGTTCCCGTTGAACTTCCCCCCTTTCACGAGATTGACGACAATAAATTTAGAGGCCATTGCTTGTTACTACATTAGATGAGAAAGGGTCCCATGCTAGTCTTCTGGAAAACACATCCGAGACAATTCATTTCAAACTTTTCATGCACAATCACCATCAGTGGTGGCATCACTTAAACCTATTGGCACAAGGGCAACGAGATCATTGTTAATCCAGCCCCAAAGTTCTACTCACCCATTTGGACATAGCAGAAACAATCAAAGTCAAGAAAGAGAATAAACGAGTCCCTTGGAAATGGTGAGGTGATGCCCACAATGAACATATGTTATACATAATAAATCTTAATAGCTTCTCAACATACTAGCGTAGTGCCGCTTATATGCTAGTGTAATGCAATGACAAACCACAAAAACTATGAATATAGCCTTTGTTGTATATTACCATGCAGTATAAACTTTTGTACAGGATGATGAAGTAGTGCGTTGGCAACCTATTAGCCGTTTTCTCTTGTCGAAATCGCATCGATGAATGCTCTAATACCATTGTCGGGCGTATAATATGTGGCATGTTACATTTTCAGTGTTATTGTTCTGAATCGATTGACACGGTCACACGTGTGAGTATTGGGGAGCTGAAATATGGAACTCAATGGCGTGCTTAAATCAACCACATGTGGGAAGACAAGCCAATTAACCTCCCCAATCCAACAACAGATATAGTATGCAAACAACACAATCCTTGTCAAATACAAGTGGATGGACCCTACTCTATTTGTCTCTTCTCTTCTTTTTCTCACCTCCTATTCTTTTAAGTGATATAAGAAAGAAGCACACAAACATTGCAGCCCAATAGTGGGGCGACACGCAATGCATTGCTTAAGGAGCGCAAGTGCGCAGTCCACGGGAAGGAGCGTGAGTATATGGTCCATTCCATTTGAAAGGAGCGCGTGTATGCAATCCAAACGGGGACTTGCCTTGCAATCAGAAGCGGCACATAGAAGTCACGAACACTTGTTTGTTAAAATAATACCATCAGAGACTTTTCATTTTTAACCGTCCAATAAATGTCCCCCAATCTGATAGTCAACCAAATAAGCATAAATTTTGGTTCATGATACATCTAAACTGGGATACCATAACTTGGGCAGTTTTTTAATTTGAATTAGTTGCATGCCATGTATGCAATTTCTAAGTAATTTCAAAGTGCGTGTGTATCATTCATCACACTCTACCAGAGTATTTAAGTTTTCCTAACAAAACAGTAGTAATAATTCTTCCTTACCACGACATCATAGATCGCTGCCGTCAATCCGCCATCAGAGACTGCCCTTCCGAATCCCACCAACCGTCCATTCTTCTCCGACACCGGAACGGCCCGCTCCATCAACAACCCTCCAAATCCCAAGTCCTCCTTCCCACCGCCTCCCTCGCAGAACTCCTCCCGGCAGAACACCGAGACAACTACCGAGCTGTGGTCGACGGCCGTCCGGAGCTTGCCGGGATCGACGGGCTCGACGCGGCCCGTCTGTGCGTCGGGATTCGGGAATCTGTGGCAGGAGAAATTAGTGGAGGCGAAGAGGTGGGCCAGCTGATGGAGGTTGAGGTGGGATGGGTTAGTGGAGATGAAGATGGGTGGTAGGGTTTTTCGAAATTTCTGGGGTTGTGAG
The DNA here is from genome assembly GCF_029962835.1 of Magnolia sinica. Taxonomy (NCBI): domain Eukaryota; kingdom Viridiplantae; phylum Streptophyta; class Magnoliopsida; order Magnoliales; family Magnoliaceae; genus Magnolia; species Magnolia sinica. The sequence continues at coordinate 90,851,684 of NC_080580.1, forward strand.
GGGTAGAGGTGGGAAGATATGGAGGGGAGGGAGTGAGACGAGATTGCAGCCATTGATGGAGGGGAAAGGGTAAGATGGTCTTTTTCCTTCTTCTTTCGGGGGCCTTTCTGTCTTTTGGAATTTTTTGGGATTTGCAGATAAGAGGGAAGAGAGAGATGGGAGGGAATGCGTTGCGGCGGGGGAGCGTTGGAAGTTAGCCACATTTCGATACTCTGGCCGGGTGGGATGTATGATACACAGGCATTTAGAAATTGCATATGTGGCATATAAATAAGTATAATTAAAATTCTGAAATTATTTTTTCCAGTTTAGATTTATTTTTAACCAAAAATTAAGAATATGTAGTAATCTAACCATCAGATTGTTGGAAATTTATTGGACGGTTATAATGAAACATATTCGATGGTCCAATTTCAACAAACAAGCCTCTAATGATCAATGTCTAGGATTTAAAAAAATAATATGATTCTTGGAATTACACTTATAAGAATACTTTCCCACAATTTAGACGGCTTATCTTGAGATGATATATGCAAGTTGTAAATTTTTAGGTACCTGTGTATGAAGCGTCATACGCTGCCTGAGTATCTTCTAACACCCATCTAGTAAAGACAATACAAATTAAGTATACTCTCTCGCTTGAGATTGTCAGAGGGGGCTTCGCGGCACGTGTGAGAACATAAAGTATACACGTGTGATATGGGATCGATTCAAAAGGACATGAGAATTTCTAGAATGATCTACGTTAGTCATCATGAACATTAACCTGTCAGGTAGGCGATACCTTTATCAGAAATCGAACGGTTGATAAGCAAAATCAACGATTCGTATTCGACAGCGGTGTATGGCCCACTAGAGAAGTGGAAAAGCCTGGTATTTTCTTCCGGTCAGTATCCGTCGGGGCCTACCTAGTGAATGCCCTCGATCTTCCACATGTGTGCCACACACCTGCGAAGCTATCAGGCACGTGAGTAATTTGTCCTTCATTAGACTGACAGAAACGGTTTGGCTACTCCCCCTGCCACTAGCCCGGTGGCTGATGGTCGGTGCACTGTGGGGCCCACCATGATGTATGTGTTTCATACATTCCGTCATCCATTTTTACAGATTGTTTTAGGGCTTGATCCCGAAAATGAGAGGGATATAAATCTCAGGTGGACCACACCACAGGAAAACAATATTGATTGGATATCCACCGTTAAAATCCTCCTAAGGCCCACTGTACTGTTTATTAGAAATCCAATCTGTTGATTAGGTCATACAGACCTAGATGAAGGGAAAAAACAGAGATCAGCTTGATCCAAAACTTTAATGGCCCCCAGAAAGTTTTTAATGGTCGACCTTCATTCAACACTTTTTCCTGTAATGTGGTCCACTTGAGATTGGGATATATCTTATTCTTGGTCTCGTACCATAAAATGATTTCTAAAAATATATTGACGGCATGGATGAAACAAATACATTATGTGGGGCCCACATAGCACCGACCATCAGCCATTAGCCGGTGGCTAGAGCTGGGCATTTCATACCCGAACCGGTGGATCCAGCCCGATCCGACTTAATTCGAACAGAACCGATGATCAAGATCGGTCAGGATCGGGTAGTATAATCCAGATCCGAATTATTTTCAGGTCGAATTCAGATAGTTCCTGTTCCGAACCGACCCGATTCGAAACCTAATCTGATTGGATCCAATTCGGATTGACCCGATCCGGACCGCATGTGTGTGTGTGTGTGTATTTCGTTTTTACTTTTGCCTCGGCGCCAAAAAATCCTGCCCAATGTACACTTGAGCTCGTCCCTATCACTCTATCTCTCTCCATCAGATTCTCTCTCTATATTTGCTTCTCTATTTCGGTTGAAGAAGAAGGCGAGAAGGAGGTTTCGGAACCTGGACTTTGCTGCTGGAGAGAGATATACTGAGAAAGTTAGCAAGAAGAAGGCAAGAAGCGGACGGACTCAGGTGACGTTAGCAAGTTTTGTGGATTTGATCACGAGGTATGTGTTATATCCAAACCGTCCATCCAGTTGGCGAGCTCATTTTAATGCTTGAGACAAAAAATAAGGCAGATCTAACCATCAACTAGACCACCCTGTAAAAACTAGAGGGAGATTGAACGTCTACCATTGAAACCCTTTTTAGGGTCATAGGAATATGAAATTTGTTTTTTCTCTTCAATCCTATACTTGTGGCCTTATGAAATATGTTTTTTAAGGTACTTGCGACTTTATGAACAGATTGGATGTAAAATAAACGTTATGGTGGGCCTTACAAATTTTTTAACGGTGAGAATCATGATATCTGCTGCTATTTATAGTGTGGTCCAGGTGATCTTTGGATATGATTCATTTTTTGGATAATGCTCCGGAATGATCTCTAAAAATAGATGAACGGTGAAGATATAGTAAACACGTCACTGTGGGCCATGTAACGTAGATCTCCTCTGAACCATTCGTACAACTCGGAGCTCGAGGCACGTCAGTGCTCGTTTCGCACGACACGTACCTACATTAGCTAGGTAGGCTACGTCCGAGACGGATTGGCTACTCACCCGCCACGTAGCTAATGGTCGGTGCTCTGTGGGCCCACCATGATGTATGTGTTTCATCCATTCCGTTCATCCATTTTTACAGATCATTTTAGGGCTTGATAAAAAAAAGTATAGGGATATAAATCTTACGTGGGCCACACCACAGCAAAACAATAATGAATGGATATTCACCATTAAAATCCTCCGAAGGCCCACTGTACTGTTTATTTGAAATCCAATCGGTTGATTTGGTCATAAAGACCCAGATGAAGGGAAACAATAAATATAAGCTTGATCCAAAACTTTTATTGCCCCTAAAAAGTTTTTAATGGTCAAAATTTATTCAACACTGTTTCCTGTAATGTGGTCCGCTTAAGATTGAGATATAGTTCATTTTTTTTTTTCTCATATCATAAAATGATATATAAAAATAGATGGACGGCATGGATGACACACATACATCATGTTGGGCCTCATAGAACATCAAACAATATACTTTGGAGTTACAAAACTTCTCCAAGAAGCCTCTGTGAGGTAAAGCTTCTTCAAGAAGCTAAGCATCTGTTTTATCCTACTAAGTTAATTATGTGGGGCCCATTGTGAGCTTTTTTTGGTTTATCCACACCATCCATCAATTTTTTATCCAAACATTACTCAATCCGATCCGACTCGGTTTTCTTGACCGAGTTGGAGTCGGATCGATTCAAGCCAGCAATGGTTAGGATCTGTTCGAGTTAAATGACTCGGATCCGATCCCGAATCTGATCGGGTTCGGGTCAAGACCTACAAATTTCGAACCTGATCGGGTTGGACCAAATCCGATCAGACTCGGTCCGATGCCCAGCTCTACTGGTGGCAGGGGGAGTAGCCAATCCGTTTCCTGTGACCCCGCGCACAGAGATATCTCTGCGCTCGGAGCTGTGTGGGGTCATAGAGATAAATCTACTCTGTCCATCTGTTTCGTTGGCTATACCTAATGGAGGGGATCGAGTAGACCAAGCTAGGGTTGACCCAACTCGACTCAGTTTTGAAATAGATATGACCCAAACTCAACCCGACTTGGTAAGAGTCCAGCATGCCTGACCCGATCCGAGTCCGGGTTTTGGCTTGGAATCTAGACCAGGTCTGACCAGTGACAAGTATCAAGTTGGGCTGAGTGGGCACAGAGTTTGGTCGAGCGTAGCGGGTATCCAGGGGCTAAATTCATAACTCAAAACCTGGCCTATTTGAGAGCGTGGATTTGTAAGCCCCTGGATTCGGAACGCCAGGATTAGCAACCCCCTGGATTTGCAATCCGCCTGGTGTGTTTGGCACCCTTGAGTGTGAATCAACTTTAATGCAAAAGTACTTATCTATGGTATGTTTACATGAATTTGAATTTAATTACTAAATCAATTTTAATATGTCTAATTAGTGAGATATGTAAATTTTGATACAATGGTTGTGATAAGCCCGTTGAAATATGTGCTTTAGCTGAAAATGATGAAATTCTAAGTCTCAGACGAGCCACAAGCGGAAGATCATGTCTCAGTGACTAACCAACGATTTTTAATCATTGATTTACATGGACAATGTTTGGACGGTGCTGATCATCATTAGTGAGCCATGTGCCTAATAGAATGATAATATATAGTGACACACATGTTACACCTGCAACTATTGAAATGATTTTAGGTGTAATCCAGGCTCTCATCGTGGACTGCAAACCCCCCTCAAAAAGGGTAATGGAAACCCTCTTGGATTTGAAACCCCCAGTTAGTTTATGCTGTCAAACAAACCCTTTATATATATATATATATATATATATATATATATATATATATATATGGGAAAAGGTACTATGCGCTCGAGTTGATGGGATCGTCCCATGAGGTCGAGCTGTGTGGGCCCCACCGTGATGCATGTCGCCCATCAACACCAAGTGGGACACACATAATGGATGGGCTGGATTTGCAAACCACATCTCGGTGGGCCTAAAAAATGATTATGAATGTTTTAATGGTGCACGGCCCCTCCCCACTTCTGTATGTGGTGTGGCCCACACAAGTCACGGATTGACTTGATTTTTGAGACCTAGGCCCACGATGGAATGGTGCATCTGACTGATGGGGTAGATGTTCGAAACGCATCACGGTGGGGCCCACACAGCTCGACCTCATGGGACGGACTCATGAGGTCGAGCGCATAGTACCTTTTCCCATACATATATATAGGCAACCTCATGGGAACTTCCCATGAGGTCGAGTTGTGTGGGCCCCACTATGATGTGTGTCGAACATCAACACCTTGCATTTGATGGATCCCATTTACATTATGGGATATCTCAAAAATCAACAATATACAGAACTCAGGTGGGCCATACCATCTAAAACCATGTGAAGGCATGACTAAAACATATAAAAGTACTTGGTGGGACCCACCTTAGTTTTGGATGCAGATGAAACTTGGTCTGACCCCTCATCCAAGTGGGACACACACAATGGATGGTTTGGATTTTTGAACCACAACTCTTTGAGCCAAATAAATGATTATGAATGTTTTAATGGAAGGGTAACCCCTTTCAACTGTCGTATGTGGTGTAGCCCACTCAAGACATGGATTGAATTTATTTTTAAGATTGTGGCCCACCATGAAATGATGCATCTTACTGATGGGGTAGATGTTCAACACACATCATGGTGGGGCCCACACAGCTCAACCTCATGGGAAGTTCCCATGAGCTCGACGGCAAAGAACCATTTCCATATATATATATATATATATATATATATATGAGTTTGAATCGAGTCGAGTCAATACCAAGTTGGATTTCAAGTTGAGTCAAGTTACTAGGTGACATGAACTCGACTCGATTGAGTTTGGATGGGACGAAGTATACTCAATTCAAATTGACTCACCCATTCCGTTCAGATCAGGTTGGGTCTAGACGAGTTAGATGAATGAGTTTGCCGAGTCAAGGTGTCCCATGCCCAGTTCTAGCCATACCATATAAAACAGCAGTGATTGAACGCCCAGCGAAACAGAAGTATTGTATCAAGATTATATTTAGTCAGCTCAGGAATCTTTCTACAGTGGACATTGCTGTTCCTATTTTTTTGTTGGTGTGATCCACCTGAGTTTTGGGTATGTCTGCTTTTAGAATGTTGTCTATTATGTTCTTTCCAAAGAGATTGACAATTTGAAAGATATTCTCTTTCTACTTTGGCTTCTTGTTTTTTAACACGCACTCACACCCCACACAGTCATCCACGTGGGTACTTGATCCATGATCTCAATGTTGAAATAGAGTTTATTCACCACTGAGTCATAGAGCGGACCCTTTTTTAGTCTATCCATTCATTTTTATGTAGGAAAAAAAGGTGTATTACAATCATATATTAATTTATAGATAAATATTTTTAAATTTATTTTAACAAAAAGTTTCCAATAATACTCCAAGAAAAGCTAAAATGAAAAAAAAAAATTTCCTAAGAAGTTCTTGAACCAAGAAGCCAAGTGATTTTCCAGTGCTTGGTTTTTAACAAGAGAGTTTGAGATATGTTTGAGAAATAATTAAAAATTACTAAAATCCCTTGAAATTTTATTGTATTTGCACATCTCTTCCCTACTGTCTATGCTGCTTCTTGTTGACGAAAATATCTCCTTTATTTCACTACAATAAATTTAAAATTACTTATTATAAATTAATAAATAATTTTAAATATATCCATATATTTTCCTCTTTTTTCTACAATTTATTAGGATATAATCAAATTAGATTAGATTTTGTATTTATTGTATTATTCTATATTGGAAACATTCCTCATCTGTAAATTCGGGATCACACCCTCAACGAAATGTAAGTAATTATTCAATATTTTAATTCTAGCTTTTTCCTTTTTTGATTTTATCAATAAAGGATTTACGAGATGATACCATATGATACAAATATATATTTAAAGTAGACGAGTATAATAAAAGTACAATAACACCTATTTATAAGAATAAATGAGATGTATAGTACTGAATTAAAGATCGCAAGGTCAGACTTATAAGCTACACTATAAAACCTTGCGACATAATCAAGAATAAATAACGCCTGAAATGAATGTACTAGAAAATCAATTCAGATATATGTTGAGGATGTCAATGGAGATACTCTAGTATTTGCGTGTTCTTCCATGACCTAATCTGTTTATTTTATAAGGCTCCCTTGGGATGGGTCATGCTTATAAAAGAAATTCTTGCATTGAATCAGTCTAACAGTTGGCCATACTCACATGACTAAAACTATTTATTTACCGGACGGATCCCAAGGGATTAGGAGAGATGGGACGGATTTTAAGGTAATGATGGTGGTGTCAGTGGATTAAGATCAATGGGATTGCTATATCGCAGGACAAGCTCACCAAGTTTGTTTGGCACGCCGGCCATATCTTGGGATTTTACCTTCCAATCCCTTCCAATCCATCCAATCAAACACGCCCCGGCATGATTGAACAAGATTAGGAGGGATGGGATCAATTTTAAGGTAATGATGGTGATGTCAGTGAATTGGTTTAAGATCCATGGGTTTGCCATATCTTGGGACAAGTTCTTCAGGTCTGTTTGGCTCGTTTGGCATATCCCGGGATTTTACCATCCCATCCCTCCTAATCCTTCTTAATCTGCTTGGCCAAACAGGCCCTTATAGAGCTGCCTTAGATGGACTATGACTGAAGAAATAACTCATTTCAGAGATTTTATTTGTTGACTTTCTACACTACAAAGTGGGATTAGTCATATAAACTATTTGAATCATTGGCCAAGACCAAAATTCAAGAGTTGAAGTCCCAACGTATAAATGTGTATTCAAGCAAACCTGGGATGTAATGTGGAGAGAGAGTAGGAGAAAGGAAAGGATTACACACAGAGAGAAAGGGTGAGAAAGTGCTTTATGTGGTTAAATCTAAGCCACAGGGTGGATTTTTGTAAGTAAAATCTCAAGCATACACCAAGCACCAGCTTCATTTTCATGTTCCCGAATGCTCTTACATTTATCTAAAATGTTTTCTCAACTTTAAGGAAAACTAATTTTTGAGAGGAAAATGTCTAAAATCTACCCACAGGGTACATGGTATAGATGAGTAGTACATGGATAGCCTTGATTTTGACATGTTTGTTTTGCCAATATAACTCTGATAATGTAGAAGGAATGAGCCATCATTACTATTTTACTACTGTAAAACCAATCCAATATAGATGCATTTAGAAGGGAGGTAAAGAAATTTATGACCATGCCTCAATGGCAGACTCACAACAGTTTCAACACAAGGTCATGAGTTCAAGAACCTATTGTACTGAAAAACCAATGTGGCATAAGTACATGGGTGTGTGAGGGGTTTGGGTGCGTATGTAAAAATAATAATAACAAGATTTTCATGGTTCATTATAAAAAATTTCTAATCCAATAGCAACATTCATATATTTTCAGGATGATTTAACATTTAAATAATATAGAAATGTCATTATTATAGTTTACTCATGCATAAATCGAATATAGGAATTGTTGATTAAATATCATTGATTTTAAAAAACTAAGTAATTTATAATAATTGCTCATTTTCTTGATATCATTTAATTTTAAAATTGACCCTCAAGGGGTAGCCATTAAATCCTATTGTTTCTTGTGGGATCGCCCCACTTGAGTCTTCGGATGTATCTCCGTTTACTTTTTCTGCACCTCATATCCGAAACGTAAGCCAGCAACAGATGGATGGAGTGGATATCAAATGGACATTGTGGTGGGCCCCACATATGAGTACTGATATGTATGTGACTTAATCTGGCACCACCTGTAAGGCAACGGGTACAGGTATAATTTATTAGACGGTTAGGATTGCTCAATCAGTGTGATTTTAGAAATATGCTCCATGCAGAATGGGACCCACGAGTTGGATGGTTTGAAGAGCTATACCCCAGTGCCTAAATAGTTTTTAAATGGTGTAAAACAAACACAGGAGTCTAGTTCATTAGCCGTAGGGACGTTATGGGCAAGTTGAAGTGGACGAGTTGACTCGGACCCGATCCAGTTTGATGATTCACCCCAACTTGGCTGAGTCACAACTCGCTCAGGATCCTAGCGACCGAGTCTTTCTGATCCAAACCGTTCATCTATCAGTTCCCACATTAGATGGTTCTTGGAAGTAAAATCCCATTCATTGTGATTTCTCATCATCCATAAAGTGATTTAGAAACAAGGTCCAGATATCCAGTCTCTAACTTATGCCTGATTCGATCAGTGAGATTCTTGCATGTTGATCACATAGTACAGAAGCATCAAGATGAACGGTCTAGATCATCATCATCATCATCATGTGGTGGGCCAGGACTAGCAGATTAAGGGAGCTAATGCAATAGAGGGAGAGATTTCATCTATAACCTTTCTTTCTTTCTTTTTATTTCTTCTTTTCTTTCTCTGAAATTTTCAACCATATAGAATTATAATTGAAGAGCCAGATCAGGATGCTGATTATCCAACATAGCTACAGAGCTTGGCTCAGGTCGATGGCCGCCATGTGAGCCCGAGCCTCTTTCACAGTCGCCCATGGCATCGAAAAACGGCGTCTCTTGAGCCGTCGAAGCCGGAGGCAATTCTGGCCTCAATAGCCCATTCCGGCCCCACAAACTCATCTCCCCGAGCCGCGACTGCAAGAACGGGATGTCAAGGACGGTCTGCGGGGCGCCCCATGATTCCGGCTGGACCCACGTGGAACACTGGTCTGCCGTTGGAGCTGAACCGAGCCCATCGTGGCTCAGCCCTGGTGCCACCACAGCTTGATTCTCTCCATAGCCCTGATCCGGTACCACCACAGCTTGATTCTCTCCATAGCCATGAGCCAGCGCCGCCACAGCTTGATTCTCCTGCTCTAAAGAAAATAAGTTCAAGGCCTGCATGGGATCAGCAGCTTGGCTTGGAACTGGCATCTTCATGGCTTCTTGAAAAGCCCACGACAACGACGGCGGCAATGCTGGACTGTTGTTATTTCTCGACACCAGTTCAAGCAGCCTTGACTGAGAGAGATCTGATGCCAGCTTGCTAGGCGGGACCGGAGCATCCAGCATGCCCGAAGCAGCCATCATTGCCATGTACTCGTTACTGGCATTTGGGATCACAGCAGCCAGAAATTTCGAGCTCCCAATATGAGTGGCCATGTAATCAGTGGTGGGATTTGGGACCATCGCAGCTGGAAAATCCGAATTCCCGACATGGGGGCCCCCATAACTGGTGTGGGAACTTGGGACCTCAGTGGCGGGAAAATTTGAATTCCCAATATGGGTAGCCATGTAGTTGTTGCCAGTAATTTCGATCCCAGCAGCTGGAAAATTCAAATTCCCAATGTCGATGTCAGCGGAGGCACCGGCAGGTAGATACGAACATGATGGAACATCCAAGCTTGGATTCTGGTGGCCTGTTTCTCCGACAGCAGTGCTTGTATCATTCAAATTTCCGGCGTGGGTGATTTGTAGGTAAGAACATGACAGAACATCAGAACTTGGATTCCAGCGGCCTGTTTCTCTGACAGCATCCCGTGTATCATTTGAATTTCCAGTATGGGCGGCCGGTAGATACGAACATGACGGAATGTCTGAGCTTGGACTCCAGCGGCCCGTTTCTCTGATAGAATCACGAGTATCATTCGAATTCCAGTGGCCCGTTTCTCTGATAGCATCATTAGTATCATTCAAATTCCTGGTATGGGCAGCCGATAGGTAAGAACATGAAGGAATATCGGACCTCTGACTCCAGCGGCCCGTTTCTATGATTGCATCACGTGTATCATTTGAATTTCCAGTATGGACTGCCGGTAGGTAAGAACATGACGGAACATCGGACCTCTGATTCCATTGGCCCATTTCTATGATCGCATCACGTGCATCATTTGAACTTCCAAAATGAGCGGGGGGTATATAACAGGATGGTGGAACACGAGACCTCTGATTCCAGCGGCACATCTCCGTGAAATTCTTGTGCATATCATTCCTATTGGCAGCACCGGCAAGTGGGCCAGGATGGCCTGCGATCGCATTGAGGAGAATCTGATGAGCTGGAATGTTGTCTATGCCAGTAGCAGGAGTGGGTCCCGGGAGGGCTGGCATTGCCGGAGTCTGACATCTCTGTAACTTCCGCTGGGCAACCACTTTTGCAGTGGGCCCCAGATCTGCAGCGAATCGCATCAAACTATCAGAGTAATTAAAATTGCCCTGATTAACCTGCATAATCAAGAGGATCTGATCAGAAACTAATCGCTGTTATCTGCAAAAGCGAAGTAGATTAGCTTACAGAGCTAATTAGCTCGCAGAGAGTGGAAAATGATAGTATTATGTATGGTATGATAATGTGTTTCACTAAGCCCACATGCAACTCCATCTGAACCGTGAATCATCTGGACCCTACTCTGTAGATGATTTTGCTTATAAGATAGGTGGGTCAGCTCATCAGGTTGGCCACACTTTTATGAAAACAATGGATTGTTTAGAAAGGGTTGCTATGACCCGCATTCAACATATGGACTTTTGGGCGCCACCAAATAATCATATGATGGGCCCCACTTGATGCACGGCTCAGATGTCCCACAGACATGCCCCGTGCAGCACATAGAAGCACGTGAAGTCTAATCAACATTCCACGCATGATGAGAAAAACAAACACATGTATGCGTGCCGATGCGCAAGAAAACATACATGCTTTGCATGAGATGTATATTTACAATAGTCAATGGCATTTGATTCAGCAAAACGTGTTCTATCAGCTGATTTTTTACACCAATTTGGGCAACATTCTAGAGCACATCAAGCAATTCAGAGCGTGGACAAGATGACTCGGTTTGCTGGGTCCCACTCACTGAGTCCGTACTAAATTTTTTGGAGACTTGTCTGTGTCAAGCTCAACATCCCAAAGACTGATTTGGGACACATTGAAAAGGACTAGAATGCAGAATCCATTGCAGGTTGTAACCATAGTTAAAGAACCCGACAACTTAACTCAATATCCAGCCAGGTCAGGTCGACTTGAAGGCTCGACTTGATTTGATATTTAATTATTAAATTAATACTCATATTTAAGTAGTAATAGCTATTTAATAGGTTATGGATTTTATAAAAGGACATATATCTTAATATGAATAGCAATCGCCCAGAACAAGTGACTTAGAGTTGTGCAGAGTCCCACCGAGTTGACTGAGTCAGCGAGCCGACTCAACGAGTCCACCTTAGTCTCGACTGAGTTGAGGTCGCCATCAAGTTTTCTGGTGACTCGGCTCAAAATCTCACTAAGTCAAGTTGACTCATCCGAGTTTCGAGTCTAGTCACTGACATTACTACAAGATTCAGATTCTTTAGCAAAGCAGGATATAGAACCTAGTCCAGACCATAGTTTTAAAACAAGTATTAGAGATGACAGCTGCTGCAATAAGAACAACACTGAGAAAAGGCATTGATTTTATTTTTTTTAAGGGTAGAAGATATTGATGTGTGAGAATGGGTCAATACCCATACCCATCAGGAGGCACACTAGCTCAGGTGCAAGATCCCAAATCTCAGCACATGAAATAATATAAGATGGGCTTTGGTTGGTTTGAAAAATGGGAGCCGCTATTTACAACCACACGTATTGATTGATAGACACTTTCTTTCTACTTTTAGCATATATAGCAGTAAAAAACTCTTGTAATATGAAACAAAGAAAAGAAAGGGTGTATCTGATCAAAACAAGAACATAGATACCAATCAGTGAGGGATCCTAACTCATGGACCACGGATGGTTAAACATGGTATAGAACTCAATCGGGTTCTTGGAAAATGCCCCGAGTCAACTACGGTCAATCATGAGTATGGCTCTGTGTGTGTGTTCAGAATAAGGAGCTGCTCTGTTCAGAACTTAGTTTGGAGATTTGGGGACCATGGTTGGTCTATCCAAGCCAGTGATTTGATGGCCCCCATCATGCATGGACCATTCCCCAAAATCTCCCAAATTAGAAGATCCTAGCCATTGAATCTTTGGTCTTTCCTCCATTAAATATGTTTATTCGTGTAATTCAGTTTAACCATGAATTTGCATGCAAACACAATGCAAAGGTTAGAGTTGGCAAATTAAGGAGACACTAGGGGAATGGTCCATCCATGATGGGGACCGTCAGATCAATGGCTTGGATAGACCAACCATGGGCCCCACATCTACAAACTAAGTCCCCAACAGAGATGTTCCCTGTTCATGACGAGTAGGAAATTCAGCCTCTAATAATATTAAATCATTTCACAACATCGATCTGCATATAGAAATATACTATATATACCTAGTGTATGCACACGTGATCCTACCCCTAGCGTACCACACATAGGAGGAAGTGAGTGTCCCACATACCCATTCCAGTACCACGTACCAGACCGACCAACGATCGAGGTAAACTTGCTAGTGACAGCACATGTTCCTCTTGAATACCAATGACGTGAAACTAGAACAGTCAATTTAAAAAACGAGCCACATGATGATGCATAGTTTACATCATCTGACACATGTGCGACTTATCAGTTTTAGAGCAGGTGCGAGCCCAGGAATGGGCAGACCTTGTACGAGATTAGCAATTGATGGTTCAACTACAGAAGGTTGCATTTACAATTGACCAGTGGTCAGTGGGAAACTAGATATCGAACCCTCCCATTCTAGTATGTGATGGTTCTTGAAAAGGATTTCACAGAGCATTTGGAATTTTTTTTATAGAGTTACACATGCATGTATTTCACATCAACACCTTAAAGATTTTTTTATTTTTTTTAAAAGTCTACATCGATTATACAAATTTGATTCAGTTAGAGGCAACAAATGCATGTGTAAAACTCGAGAGAGAGAGAGAGAGAGAGAGAGAGAGAGAGAGAGATTAAAAAGGAGATTTTGGGGATTTGTAGTTCTAAGTTTCCATAAATATTTATTTTTCTCCACAATGCCCCTTATTTTGATGATCTTTTATGTTTTAACATTCAAACTTCTATGTTCTAACAAAGAAAGTGTTCTGAAAAAAAAATTAGCATAGACTAGAAACTAAATACAGTTCAGGGAAACAGAAAATTGTGGTGTGCCGTAATGGCCGTTAAGGGGCAGTAAAGACCATTACGTAAAGGTAACAGGGGGCAACCATTACACGTTACGGGGTCATAATGGCCATAACGGAAAAAAATGACTCGTGACAGCCATTACAGCCCCCGTAGTGGCCCATTACGGCCCCCATAAAGGCCATAACGGTCCGTTATGGTGCCAATACAGGTTTTTCAGATTTTTTTTCCAACAAAAAAAGAGGCCATAATGGCCATTACGGCTCGTATCGTAAAGGTAACAGTGGTGGCCATTACGGCCACCATTACCATTACAGAATACCTTATTTTTTTTTGCTGTTTAACTTTTTCATTTACCGATATATCTGGAACTTGATAGTTTCATTATTGTATTTGAGGTGGTCTCAAGTTCAACCCAATGGACCATAAGTTAATGTACACTACCTCTCCAACCTTTCATGTGTCCGATAGGCTGGCCCCATCAGGAGATTCACCTAGTGCAAATCAGCCACCTCCACTTCATCGAATGGACTATACTTGTACTACTTTATTTATCAGTGGCTATATATTATTGCCTTTGGTGTGGCCCACATGATGATTGGATGGAACTGATTTTTGCACAAGCTGATCCTAATTGTGAGGCCAACCTATTGGAAGGGTTGGATGTTGCACGGACATAATAGGTTGGAAATTATTTGTTGGATGGTCCAACCAGTTGGACTTGAGACCTCATTATATTTCAATGTTTCAATTAATTTTACTTATTTTGTGTAACGATGGATCTACCATCTGCATGGACACACGTACAGATATCATAAAAGTACAAAGGACTTACATAGATAAGTGGGCTATTACGTGTTGAGAATATCGACTCAGCGAGGCTGCTGAAAGAACCCGGCCTATAAGTATCACGTCGTTCTTCTTCAGAAAAATTAGATTTCCGGCCATCTCTTAAACCTGCAGAGAAGAAAAATACACTAGCTCGATTTATTTTCCGATTATAGACATTTCAAAAAAATATATAATGATGGATGCTCACCCATGCCAACTCAAGTCAACAAGGCAAGCCCCAGGCAAGATTTCAAAGCTTGACCCTCGAGCCCAACTCACCTTAGAGCAGAACATGATGTGCTCATTCAATTTCAGCCAGAGCCAATGAGTTTTACAGTGGCTCAGCTGGAACATATGCATGATTTGGGGCATCGTAACACATATAACTGAGATTTTGAAATCTTGTGGTATTTCGCGAAAAATTAATCAAACCATACTATCACGTTAATATCTTGAGATTTTTCTAATATCGGCAGCTTTAATTTCCTGTGATTTTATCATGAAAGTATAAGATATTAACGCGGGAATTTTTATTTTTATTTTTTGAAGACTTTTTGAAAACACAGGGTGTCCCCACCTCATTTTTGAAGTGAGACTAATCCCTGCGGATACACGCAATCACCCACAACCACGTGTATCGGGTTAAAGCCAAGGAGGGGAATCGAACCCTCACCTATAGGGAGCAAACCTACAGTGAAGACCATTCGCCCAAACCTCGTTGGGTTTGGGCAGATATTATCGAGGGAATTGTTTAAATTTTTACATAAGAAGAGCACTCCAGTGGTACTGGACAGATATAGGGCCTGCATGATGCGTGAATAGAATCCAACCCACACATAAGATGTGCCATCCCACTGTACCACCAGGGCCCTAAAATCAGGCTGGCCCATTTATCAGGTGGGCCACATTACAGGGAACAAGTTAGGAGAGAAACCTTGATTTGGGTGAAGGTCCCACTGTATTGTCTACTGAAATCCAGGCCATTCAGACCCTTCACCAGGTCAGACTGAAAGGCAGGCCAAAATCAGGCTGTTTCTGAATCCAGGTTGGCCCCTGTCTAAATCAAGGGTGGGCATCCCCTCTCACATCGTTCCCTGTGTTGTGGCCCACATGAGTGTTGGATCAGGATGGTTTTAGGCATACTAGAGGTGGCGCATCTAATGGACGGACTAGATGCTTTCATACATCATGTGGGCCCCACTTCTGCCTGTTACCGCTATAAGCTTATGATGGTACCAATACCACTCAAACATGCCCCTTCTAAATAATTCATTACCTGCACATATATTTAAATTTTTTATTTTTACTTAATTTATAATAACTATTTTTTTAAAAAAAAATTTCCAGAGTCCTGAGAAAACCTCAAAAATCTGAAAATTCCCGAGACAGTCACAAACCGAGAAAATGCCAAGAACGAGATTTAACCACGATGGCGTCTGGGAGGAGACTTGGTTTGTTCTCTAGCGAAACCGACTTAAATTAAACGAGTTGACTCGGATTTCAGCGAGTTTCAAGATTTAGATCTAAAACTTCTTTTGCATGTTTGATAATTACTATGTAATTAGCTGGAAAAGATACGAAGAAAGACAAGAATCAAAGCCAATAATCCATATCAATGCCAACCTAAATACTTTTGGAAGCCCATAATTTCAATAAATCAATATCAGCATTGTAAGGATCTCATGTTTGAAGTCAGCTTTCATTACATACCGCAGAGATCCTCATAGGTGATTCGCCTGTCAACATTATGACTTGGACCACGCACCGTCAAGCCTTCTCGGAGGTTTCTCCTGACACCTGATTGACCATTCAAGGAACGATGCCTTCCACTTGATGAGACATCGACAGTCGGATTCCCCGTACTTGTAGCTTCACCCTGACCTTTTCCACTTGCATGATTTTTCGGTGTTCGCCCAGGTCTTCGTCTCATTGTTGCAAGTTCTAATTCGAAATTCTCAGGATTGGTTCTCAGAGCATGAAAAACCTTCTTTGCCAGATCATGTATGGAACGAGCCTAGAAGACCAATCATTCTATTTTGTTCAATCAATGAGGAAAGACAGTATCTTCATGATAAGTTAACCCTTTCAATGTTAAAACTGTTGTGTTCATGAAATAAGGAGAGCTTACTTGTCTGAAAAATAAGGTACTTGAGGAATTAAAATGCATTGCATTGTTGCATATCAAAAAGACATCCTCCTACAAACAGGAATTCAGAAAAAAGAATGAAAGAAAAAATTCATACTAAATCAGGTAGGAGTCCATAAGTTCATATGCATAAGCTTATTTAACCAAAAATAAAAATAAAAATCATGCATTGGAATGAATGCAACATGATCTACAGACATCCTAGAAAGCGTTAGGGACACTAGATGGTGATTCCAGTGAATGCTTTTAAGGGATCTGAACTCTTCAGCTGAAATCTTGACTGACAGGAATTCTTGGGGCACAAGAACGCTGCTTGCAGATGCACATCTGCAGTTGCCAGACCCAGATGACCCAGATGTGCCATCATCAGAATGCCCCACAATGAGCATGCCCTGGCCCAAAAATGAGGCCGGTCTGCTTAGCAGGTAGGCCCACACCTTTACAAGAAAAGGAAGGTTAAAAAGGATTACCAATGGCTTATCCAATGAGGAGAAAATCCTGAATTTTGGTTAGGGCATCTTAATGGTGTGTCACGTATCCGTGTCACATTGGCATGTGTGAGAGCATTGAAATTTGGTGACGGCAGACTTATGTGTCCAAGTAGGATCCCATTGCGAAATGAAGTGGGGTCGATCAATGTGAACAAGTTGTGTTTGTTCCCATTTGATTTGTGGTAAACTGGATCCTATAAGGATAATCGATAATTAAGGGTGCGTTTGGTTGCACCAAGTTTCATGAACCCAGAAGGGATATATGAGCCCCCGTTTACATGGAAACAGAAAATCACCAACTACCCATTTCCTCCTCTCTAATTTCAGTATATACGACGTATTTATATAAAAAGGCCAGCGTTAAACAATTTTTCCTCATGATAGACATCTAAGATCAGCGGACCAATACATTAATGCAACCCGATTAATTAGTCATTACACCGCAAGCAAATGAGAAGTAAAATTTGGGAGATGCCAAACAAAGAGACCACAAGATCGAAAAGGAGATAACCTCAAATTGCTCTAGAGTCTTGTACATTTGCTCTTGAAGTTTTGCCCTCATTGTGCCAAAATCCATTGGATTCTCAATAATATCATAGTAACCTTCAACCTGGTAAGAAGAAAAAGATTTCAATATATTACAGTGGTTCAAAAAAACAAAAAAGAATACTGGAAATAGTGTTTCAAAGAACTATCACCGAATACAGACCTCATCTGGCTTAACTGGCTCAGAAAATATCTCATGCGCATCTTTCCTGAAATGAGATACATGGATTAAAGAGAAATAAATATGGGTTTTGCAAATGTCCCCAAACCTTTTGATTACATGGGCGTCCAATCATTGATCTGCATGCTTCATTCAATAACACCATTGGGAGCAAGCCATGGTGCAAAAATCACACTCATATGATCCTAACCCTTTGAATGGGGCCAATTTGTTACAACTGTCCATGGTTTATGAGCAACATATCACATGGTTAGAATCATCAAACCAAAGTGCTACTTTGGAATCATAAGCAAATACAAAGTAGGTATCTATCTAGTTGATGTTTCAAGATGATGATTGAGCACGTTTTGTTTCTCCGCTCAACCTTGACTGTTCATTTTCCATGCTATTGATTGGCTGCTAAGGATCATCCAATTGGTGTGATTTTTGCCCTGTGTAGCTCCTTGTTGCATGAATGAATGAACAATTCAAATCAACGATAGGTCACCCCATGTCCCATTTAAAATCTCACGATGGGATGTTAGCAAAATCCAGTAGTCGAGAAAAATAAAATTTGTTCAAACAGCACCCTTATTGCACACAAGTTCCTTTGGAAACAGTCTGGCCAAAGTCCAAAAACCAGGTGAACCAAAGAAGCCCAAGCCCCCAAATTGAGTGGTTATGAATCTCATGGTTGTTAGACCAGTCTCAGTGGACCATGGGCAATCCATGTTGGGGCCCACCAGAGAGTGGTCAGGAACTCGTACATTTCCACCACGTGTATTGGGAACTCATGCACAATAAGTCTAGAGTCTTTCTTTAGGTTAAGCCATAAGAGTTTAGCTTCTCTTATGTATGCAAGATATAGACTTCTCCAAATCAAATCACACCGCATGTCCCTTACTTTTGTAGCATGTCCAAGATACGCTCGAGCACTTGTTTTTCTGGCAACCGAGATGCACCACTTGATGATTTGTCTGTTGCGATAAAACCAACTCAGACCACAAAAATATGATTTGGAAACTTTAGGGCCTTTGGGTAGAGAAATCCTAAATCCTTTTGGATTCCAACACCAAGAAGCAGGAACAGGATGCACTTGAGTCGAGGGGCTCTTTCTAGCAAAATGGCCATGAAATTGGTACCACAGAGCCACAGATCCCACGTTGTCCATCAGTATCAGGATTCAAGAAGGTTTTGGATTTCTTCTACACAAACAGGACCCTTGAGAAACAATATAAACATCTATGCATTAAGCAACCAAAACCATTAAAAAAAATAAAATACCAATGTTGTGTGAAGAACAATCATCATGTTCCAGATTTTCTACCGCCTGCAGAGAGGAGCAATCTTAAGTACCAAAACATGAAAGAGACTCACATTTGCATAGAACTTATGTGAAATTTAGTGTAAAACAGAATACAAATCCAAACAGCAATCAGAATGTGAAAAAACAAGAATATGGTGTTCTGCTTAGAAGTCTCAATTCCGCCGAACAAAAACACCAGTAGGAAATCAGCAGAGAAAAGCCTAATAAAGCAGAAGCAAGCCATTGAGAAAGGCAGCCCATGATTCTGGTTAATTCGAGGATCAAAGCGGAATCTGATGTTGTAGTGCCTTGTAATGGCTAAGAACAGAATCAAATCAATGTATAAGAAAATCCCGCCTCTATTGAAGGCAATGGCTAAGAGCGGAATCAAATCGATGTATAAGTTCATTGCAAGGCCTTGTAAATCCACATAGAATCAAACCCAACAAGGAAAAAATAGAAAAACAGAAACAAACAACTGTAGCATGAATTCACCTCGGCCATAACGACAGCTCACCAGCATTTGCTGCCACATGGGGCCTACATGCAGAGCCGCTCTGAACAATCGGAGCCGTCCATTCTCTGAACACTGTCTTGGATGGACTCTGGTCCAGTAATCGTGCTGAGAGAATGATCCTGACCATTTTATACATGAAGTTGAAATGCAAGACATAGGAAATTTTTGTTTCAACGCTCCACATTCAACTACACAATCCATCCATCATAATTTTCTTACTTCGGTGGACGTTTCTGATCGTTGGACCATCTCTCCATGTGGGCCCCAATAAAGCAACAGATGGTGGTGATCCTGAGTCAGAAAAACATAGGCAACATATGCAGCTCCTGTACCATAGAACTAAAGAATCAAAAGAAGGCGCATTTGCATTCGAATTTCATGTTCAACAGCTACTCATGCTAAGAAAATTTAGATTAAAAAAATAAATAAATTCAGACCCATTGAAAATCGAAAGAATACCAGCAACAGCAAGCACAAGAGAAAATATAAATAAATAAAATAAAATGCTTTTTTTCATATTACCATTGTAATCACTTAAACCCCCAGCACCCAAATGTTCAAAATTTCAAAAATAAAATAACCCAATTCAAATCAAATAGCAAAAATCTTTTTTGTTTAAGGAAAAAAAATCCTCCAATCAGACAAAAAAAAAAAAAAAACTATTACAGCCCATGTTGTAAAATATAAAATAATAAAGAATAAATAAATTCATCTAATTAAAAAACAGAGAGAGAAAAGAAATATAGATATTTTTAATAAAAATAGTAATAAAGGGGGAAAACTGACCTCTTCTGCTTCCTCCTTAACTGAAATAACTGTCACCTCTTCCACTTCCGTCAGCCGCTTTTTCTTCCTGCCCCTCTTCTTCCCGGGCAGCCCCTGCCCGCTGCCCGTTTCCACCCCATCCCTTGCCCGTTTCCTACCCCTCCTCGCTGCACCACCACGCCCCCGTGGGGCTCTCCCGGGACCCACGCCACGTGTCGCCCCACCAACCTTACACGTGTCGAGCGCAGACAACCTCGCACTCCTCCTCTGCCCGCTCTCCTCCTCCATAAACGCAGAAAAAACAAACCCCACCTAGAAATTTGCGAAAATCATCAAACACATTTTCTCAAAAAAAAAAAAAAACCCCAAAAAGGGGGTGCGCAGTGCGCATCTTTTTCGAATGGTATCAAGACTCAGCAATCGAGGGGTGCGTAGAGCGCACCATTTCCGATAAACTAAAAAACCCACCTATAAGAATGTATGTTCTACAAGACCCATTGCTCCTTCTTGCTCGACAGCGATTAGAGAGAGAGGTGCGTAGAGCGCACCTTTTCAGAGCAATGCATGTAAAATAAAACCCAGATTATTTTCTTCTTCTTCTTCTTTTTTGTAAAAGGGATCGAAGGCGTTTAACGGCTGTGGAATCTAGGGCCCACAGTCACATCAGAAATGAAGCGTTTGGGTGCCTCTTTTTTTATTTTTTTTCCTCAAAGAAATCGAAAACATTCTTGGGAAAACGCATTAAAAACAAGACCCAGATTCTGTTTTCATTATCTCTCTTCGATTTTTCGTTTTTTACAGAGACGAGGACAAGAAAACCAACGGTCACGTCAGAATGTGAGGGGGTTTGAAGAGGGTTTTAAGGGTGGTGATGTGACCTGGAGCCCTCGGGGGTTTTGACCTGTTTCTTGGAGCTGTTGAAAGAAAAACAAAGGAGAGGGGGAGAGAGAGGGAAATGGGATTTTATATTTTTATTTTTTTTAATTTTCTGTTTTGGGTGTTTAAAGGGTGTTGAGCGGAAATAAAAGCAACAGTGCTGAAATAATAAAAAACTTAAAAACAGGAAAAAGAAAGAAAGATGTGGGTTTTTTTTAAGCTGCAAGCAGCTGTATGTAGTTATGTATTTTGTATGTATGGAAAGGAAGTAAAAGTAGGGTAGGGTTTGGACTTTGGAGGAAAGAGACAATTGAAAGGAGAGAGAATATAATGTAAAGGAGATAGAGATTTTGCTGATGAAGTATTCTACTGAATTTCCCCCTTCTTGTCATCTCATTTATAAGATGAGCAAATACAGATACCTGATATTTTTACAATGACGAAAATACCCCTAGTCTTCTAATGAAATTGCTAAGACCTCCTTGAGTTTCTTGCAATTGAGTGTACCAACCCTTGAAATGGCAAACCACCCTAAAACCAGCTTTAATAAGGTTGCATTAACTCTAAATGAGCTATTTACAGGGTGTTTTGGCCAATGCATTGTATCGTGGGAGCGCCTTCGGCGATCTTCGGGGGATACGGGGGACGTTTCTGAGACCTAATTTATGTCGAAATAAACGTAATCTGCAGAGCTCGATACGCAGAGCGCTTGGCATGGACACGTGTACGGTCGATGAGTTGAGAATCTTCGTCGAAAATAGTAAATTGTCAGGTTGGGCACTATCGTGGTGTATTGCTTGGTGTAGACGTGTTGCTAAAAGGATAGATTTTTCTGCAATCGAGATATGCAGGAATCTATCCGTTAATCACAATGTTGTGATGATTGTGCGATGGAAGTTAGGGCACGGGGTGTAATCTCTCTGCACGGATTTAAATTGCAATTAATAATAGAAAACAAGTGCAGACCAAGTAATGAAGTTTTCAACAATGGAGATGAGCTCAAGCTTATCCCAAAATTTAAGTTTACAAGGATTGTCACAACTTTTATAGTGTATCAAATTAACTTACTCTTTGTAAATTTGAACGATGAGATAGAATATAATAAGTTGCTCAAATGAAAAATAGAGAATTTGTGAGTTATTAGACTGAAATCTATTTAGCAACGTTAACATTTTTATTTTTAACGTTTATTTATGATTTGTCTACTACTTTATACAAATATAAGAAATCAATTTAAATTATTTATATTTTACAATCTTATAAAATCTTTAATTAATTGCGAAAAAAAGATAAAATTTATTTATCTTTGTTATAATACATGTTAAACTATCACCATGGTATACTTGTCACATGTGCCGCAAATGCCACTCTTCATCTTCATGTGTTGTAAATATGCTACATTTAACCTTTAAGTGCACTTCATGTACTACATATGCCACATTTCAAGTTATACATATTATGCATGTATCATATATGCTTTTATACATTGCTAAACTCTTTTACATATAGTAGTATGTATCTTTAAGTAATCTACATAAACTGTATATGACATTTGATAACATGATTCAGATGAACAAAACTTTAATGAACTTCATCCAAATAAATTATTTATAACTAAACTTTTGTTACTATCAAATAGGTCTTTAAATTTACATTATTAAAATCAAGAGTTGAAAATTATATAATACCAATCACAATGTAAGCATTATAGTAATCACTGGCATACACATATTAGAAACATGTTTATACCAGTAATTCAAGGTAATGGTTAAGCCGCATGCCCTAGTAAACCAAACCACTCACAACCCTAGATTCCAGGTCCAATCTTCCACATTCTAACCTACCTTGGAATACTAGTTGTTTCTTCATTGAAAACTAATTTGATTTTGTTATTATGAAGTGATTTTACCTTAACCAAGAGCAAATATCAATTCATCACACCCAAAACTTATATCTCACCGATGAACCAAGCAGCCTAGCTCAACCTTATAAAGCTAAGGCCTGGACTCATGAACTTGGCTCGACAGCGCCAGGCCTAGGCCATTGATGAATGGCTAAGCCTGGGCTAGGCATGGAGACATGGGCCATGTTAGCATGTTGCATGCAAGTGTGAGTTCAGATGTATTGTATAAGATGTATGAGATATAACTCAATACAACTTAAGGCCCCCTTCTAGGTAGATAGATGTCTAGTCCCAAAAATCATGCCAATCTACTTAGCAGATGGGCCATGGTGTTGGTCAATTATTTTTAGGTGGTCTACTTGTTTTGTGAGGTGTGGCCCACCTAATTTTGTGATTTGGCATGATTTCTTTTGGAAAGGCATTTATAATGTGAAACCCACCTAATGGACGGCTGTCATTGAGCACCCATGTGAGATACACCTTTATTACAGGATGGGTGGCTATAGCTAGGGCCAGGGGTCTACAGCCAGCTCCAAGCTGGCTCATTGCGACCCCTTGGTGACCATGGATTACTTACCAAATCATCCTTATCAAAAAATTGATATAGTG
This sequence comes from Magnolia sinica, assembly GCF_029962835.1. Taxonomy (NCBI): domain Eukaryota; kingdom Viridiplantae; phylum Streptophyta; class Magnoliopsida; order Magnoliales; family Magnoliaceae; genus Magnolia; species Magnolia sinica. The sequence goes on from NC_080580.1 coordinate 90,875,432, forward strand.
CTCTTGAGTACATGACAAGTTATTGTGCTCCTAGTTACATATTGGAACCTTGGACAAACCATCTGATCAAATCAGACCGTCCATTGACTCTGAGAATTATTTCATAAGCTACTATGCAAAAATCACACTGATTAACAATTTTAAACAGCAGATCAATATCTTAAAAAATGGACGGTTAAGGTTGTTTATTTAAAAAAAAGGTCCAATCGACAATTTGATCTATCTATTCGTTGGGATCATCATTGGTTTCATTCGGGCCAAATGATCAATTTTATCATACAATCCTAACCGCCCAATCTATGGCTTGAAAATTGAATGGTTATTAAAAGGAGGCCAACTTAGAGATAGATTGGCCCATTCGATCACTGATTTTTTCATATGGAAGGGCTTGAAGTTTGTGTTCTGTATGTAATGGACAGTTGTGATCGGTTGATTGGACTATTCAAGTGTGTCAATGAAGCTAGGAGCACTACCTTACAGTGCTCTAGTTACACTGTGAATCTAAGACAATCCACTCCGTTGATCTAGACTATTGGTTAGGTCCATCGCACATTTCATGGTCCAAAATCACACATACTTTTAAATATTAACAATTCGATCAATGGTTTTCAATATGGACGGTCATGATTGTTTACACAAAAACAAGCCAAATAAACAATTTGATCCATCTATTTGTTAAGGATCATCATGGATGGCTTAAGATTCTAAAAAATCACATTTTTTTTTTTGGCAATTGTAACAATCACATCCGTGTCTTGGAAAATGGACGGATGTAGAAAACAAGGTCAAATCAAGGATGGATTGGATCATCCAACCAGTACGATTTCTTCAGGGTAACCTATGAAATGTACTTTGGATTTAATGAACAGTTCAGATTGATCGATTGGATTGTATAAGGGTTCCAATGCAACTAAGAGCACAATATCTTATAATGCTCCGAGAGCACTGGAACATTTCTCCATCGTATCCCATCGTCTAAGTACAGCATACCTTAAAAAAGAAGGGGCAAAATGGTAAAATAATAAACTTTCCTAAGCCTACACGCGTGTACAAGTCAGCTAATGCACATGCCACCATAAATGCCAATGTGGCATATACATAAAATATCCAAGCCATCCATCATGTAGTCCCCATGTAAATATACTACTGCTGAAAGATAAAGGTGGGCCATTAATTAGAAATACCATGATGCTAGAAATAAGTGGACGGATTAGAAATCTAGCCAATAAATTTGTTTTTTTTTTTTGTTTTTTTTACAACTTAATAAGTGTGGCCCATTTGATTATAATGGTATCCTTATGATGGATGGCTTGGATTTTTCAGCTATATGCCACGCTGGCATACGAGTAGCATATGCATTAGCTCACTTGTACACGCGCATTTGCTTACCAAAGCTTGGGAAACAAAACTCTACCATTTGCTACCTTCCACGGCGAGTGGACCACCTACCATGTGATGTTATGGGCAATATGGTCTTGATTCCTATGTCAGTTTTTCATAATTTCTAAAATTGCAGCGACTGTTCAAAATACACGTGGCATAGATCCAGACCATCCAGGTCTTTGACCCAGCTGTGGATGGGGCATAACAGAAAAGATGGACTCAGAAGACAGTCCTGATCATCTGATTTTCCCCTTCAAATCTGGACCGCCCATTATTTTACTGTTAATCATCCATTTGATAGCCATCAATTAAATGGTCAGGACTTCTTGATAAATATCATCTTATAAATATACTCCACCCCACAATGGGACCTACAATTTGGGTGGTCTGGATAGCCTTACATCAGTGATGCATGTGAGGAGGCTGAGTCACCACCATTTTCTAAATGGTGCAGAACTAACATAGAAGGCAATACATGTATGGTATACATAAGTCGTGGGAAATACATAGTATCTACCATCCATAACTGCTCTTTAATATATCAACGGTGAGAAATTGGGCTCTGATAATTTGAGTGGGCCATGTAATTTTCACTTTTCATCTCGCGAGATATTGAAAGGCCAGGATTCCAATCGCTTTCGGTGACGTCTTCTCAAAAAATCGCGCGAGATCATAAATGCGCCATATCGTTTCCTCGCGTCTCAGCTGACCCTACAATCCTCGACCAGAGGATAATTTCGGTCTCCTCCGGTTTCAATTTTGTACGAGATGGCCCTATGATTCGGTGATCTGGACCGTTAGTATGATGATATATGGTTTGTATAATATCGAAATCAAAATAATTCCGATACAATCCACCTTTTTTAGATGGATGCCGACTGTTGATGGATTTTTTTCTTTTTGGACCGTTCATTTCTAGGGCTTAGATTCAAATGTTACAAATCTTCCATCAAGGAGATACATGAGTCATAGCACATCTACGGGAGGGGCCAGAATACCAAGGGTATGGATCTCTGAAACATAGGCCGCATTTTTTAAAAAGAAGAAGAAGAAGAAGAAGAAGAAACGGAGTACTGACTGTCGTGATACTCTAGCGAATGGTACTCCTAAACGGGAGCGGATTAGGTGTCACCCGGGTAACACCGTAACGGGTGTTATCCATACGGTGGGGCCACCTTGATGATGTGTTCTATATCCACGCCGTTCATTCATTCATCCATCCAATTTTAGTACATATTCCAAAAAATAAAGCAGATCCAAATCTCAGGTGGACCACACTACAGGAAACAGAGGTGATTGAGTGCCTCACCATTAAAAATTCCAAAGGGCCCATAATAAGGTTTTCGTAATGTTTATTTGCCATCCAACCTGTTGATAATGTTAAAAAGACCTGGATGAAGGAAAAATACAAAAATCAGGATCCAAAAATTTTGTGGCCTACAAAAAGTTTTGTGGTCATTCATTGATGTTTCAAGCGGAGTAGTCCACATGAGATTTTTGTCTCTCAAGGTTTGAGATCCTATGCTAAAATGAGATATAAAAATAGATGGACGGCCTGGATATACAAAAAATACATCAAGGTGGGCCCCACACGGTTAGGTTAACACACACTAAGGTGTTACCCGGGTAACAGCTAATCAGCTCCCCTCCTGACCTGATCCGGCCAGTCCTTTATCTAATGGGTGGAAATGGGGAGGGGTGGGTCCTACTCCGCGGAGAATTGGCGTTGCCCTAATCAGGCTGAAAAGGCCCTAGCCCTGGCCAAGCCGGGCCAAGGTGGGCCTGTATATAGTTCAATCTGCTCTGTTCGGTTGACGTCAGTCCGGATGACTTTGGTGTATGGCCCATCGTTGATGGGCTCCATCAGATCAGCTGTTTGGATCATCTATTAGTGAACCTCACCTGTTGTAACTCACTACCAAGGATCATATAATCCCTTGTATTAATAACCTATTTCAGTTATAGAAGCTATACGCATGAAAAAATGATTCTTGAGCCAAGGAGTACAAGAGGCCTAGTGTGGCTGGGTGACTGGAACCGTTGGTCTGATGGGCTCCAGCGAGGACGCAGATTCCCCGAGTGATCTCCCCGGTTCTTTTTTTTTTATTTTAAATGGAACAATCATAACACCAGAAACAGTGGCCTGGAATAGGACGGTTAGCCTAGAGTTAGACGGTTAAGATGATGCAGTGAGGGTCCACATTCATCAAGAGAATGGTAAATATTGGATGGTTTTGATCTTCCAATCTATGTGACTGTTAGAGAAAATTTCATCCACCTTTGGGTCTATATATCGAACCAAGGTATTCAGTAACGGTAACAAGGTATATGAGCTGGAACCGGACTATTAAATTTTTATCATAAAAAGCAATCACCTAGCGGGGTCACTTTGTCCGAGTCACACCCAGTCACGTCAAGTCAACAGAACCAGGTGAGCCTACTTGATGAGTCTGGATGAGTCTCGACCAGCGAGTTTCACCACCACTCGGTTCAAAATCTCATCGAGTTGACTCGGATGAGTTTCAGGTCGAGTCAATGAGTTTTAGAACTATATTGAAAATAATAGTTTCAGTGGCATGCAAAAATGGGTGATGCCAATTGCCAACAATCCCAAAATTTACCAGGTTCATGGAAAAGCTTCCCTGCACTTTGATCACTAGATAATGCCATCAAGGCCAGCAGCTGGTGCTATTGTGTGACGCTTTTGGTGTTGGGATTCAATCGGTTGGTATCACTAGGCTGGCAGGGGCAAGCGAGTTCAAAATCTAGGCCGGAAGCGACCCATGGCCGGCCAACTCATCATCATCATCTAAGCCTTATCTCATCACTTGGGGTCGGTTGCATAAATCCTGTTCGCACTATTCCACTCTATCAAGGGCCATGCTTTCAATTAGACCACAGGCCCTGGCGTGGCTCACGAAAGCCCAATATTCAATGATCACAGAGGAAAGTGTGAAGAAAAAAAAAAGAAGATATCACAATTCACAATGCCGCGGTTATTCATGTAAGAGAGCTTCCTGTTTTTTCGTTTTTCTTTTTTGGATTGGGAATGCCCAATCTTGCAGATTGAATATTTCAACCCTTGGATCATACAAAGATCATGGTAACGGTTCATTTACAAAGCAAAAGAACTAAATTTTAGACAGTTGCAATAATCAAATTTGAGTGATTTTATTTTTGTCTATCAAACGTTGCGGAATGTGCCATAGCATCATTCTTGGTGATCAAGATTGGTGATATAACCATGGCTCGTAGTCCAGATCTGCAGCAATATTCATTCGTGGGACCTGCTGTTGTTGGGCCATGAGGAGTTCCTGTGATAGGGTGGGACTAATCAAATGGTCCCCCCATCACAGGAACTTAAAAACTATTTAACGAATGCAGGTACGACTTTTCTTTAATGATCACATGCGTTCGGATGTATGATCAGTACCATCAAAATCTTAGGTGGGACACCACAGTGAGCAATGCATGATCAACTAAACTCCGGCCTTGGCCCAAAGAAACAGGGCCCCAGACAAATCCAACGTACCATTCCCCTTTCTAAAAGGTCAGGATTCTGGAAGTTTTCACAAGCACGGCCCATGGTTCAGTCATCGAAAACGCCCTTATTCCCAGTGTGGATCGCAGGAAGAAGCTGCCCATGGAATGTGTGTCATCTCAACAAGGATTGGCGCTGCATTCTCTTCATTAACTGTCAATCTTATGGCCACTAAATGTAAGGCCACTTTGGATACCACTAAATTACATTTTCTACTTACAACAGTAGATAAGTAACTCACTTGAGATAGAGTAAGTTTGGTTTATGATCAATTATAAGTAGCTTTTTTATTTAAAGTTACTTCAGTTTAATTAGTAAAAATTAAGATAAGCTACTTAAGGCATAAGTAGCTTATTTTAAGCAACTGACGATCCAAACGCCCCATGGAGTCGGATTTTGTAAGCTGGATACACAAGTTTTGCGCTGTCATTTTAGGTTGCGGCTAGCAGCCTGCTTGAAACTTTGCCAAATGATAGAATAAGATTTATTCAGCTATCCTCAGTTATTTGACATAAAGCTTAGAAAACATCAATGGGACATTTTTGGTGCATGGTCCACCAAGAATGGGTCCAACCAAATCAGTGGACCAGATCATTTGAAACATGGGCATCCCCCATACAAGCTGAGAATCCTTTTGTGGCTAGGGACCCATCAGATGAATGACTTGGATTATCAACCGTCAGACCAAGTCCATAATCCAACAACCTGAGAAATGCCTCACCAACACATAACGAGAAACATAAATGGGAATATCACCAGGAAGAGTAGGCACACCTGCAATCCCCTCTTGCCATTACGGGAATAATGCAGGCAAAAATTGCGATACATGTGTGATCACCGGGCCGGGCATGCCAAAAATGTTCCGCCTGCAACAGCTAAGTCATTTGGATTTAGTAATGATATACATGCTCATATAAACATTGAAATGGATGAATGTGGAGCATTGATTAAAAGAGAATGCTGAGGTAGAGAGTAATCCATCCCGCCATTGAGAAGATTGCAAAGATGTGAACCCAGAAAAGGATGGCAGCCGCTTCCCTTCCACACCCTCTTAAATTGGCAACAGCACCTATAACACATGCACAATCATGTTTAAAATGGAAACGAAGAAGAAGAAGAAGAAGAAGAAGAAGAGGAAGAAAGGTAAATGGATAGATTGCTTTGTTCTTGCCCAGGGTGGCAGGCAGCAGGGGAGTTATTTAATATTCAGGAAGTGCGGTGGTTGATACGCAGGCATTCAGGATATTACGCAGCAAACTCAGATTAATTTATCAAAATTGCAGCACCTATTGTGGATAAAACGTCCTTCCAAAATCAGAATGATTGAATGTTTTTAGCCTCTGATAAGAGACATTTGTTGGCTGAATTTGGGATGTTGACTATTTTTCGTTTCAACTGTTGTTCATTAAATGATTGGTACCACCATTCTGCCGGTTAAAATTGAAATTAGTTCCAATTTTTCCTTTATGATCTATATAAACAGTGGCTCAAGCTTTGGACAGTTTTGACTTATCTGCGGGCCACGTTGTACTATTTCTTTCTGCCTGTGTATCAAGCATCACACTCTGCTAGAACATTTTTTTTTTCTTTCTCAAAGTAAAAAACATGCGCCTAGCAACGCCTGCTGAAACATGGCCCCACCTGTAGAGACTCAATGACTGATACTGGGTTCAGAAGGATCATATGATTCGTCATCTTTGATTAAGGTGAACTGCTTACCAACATCAGTGAAGGGTGCTATTGTAACCATCCCTAAAGAGGCCCTCTCATTCCTATTGGCATGGGACAGTGGGCTCCACATTTGGCCAAGGCAAATTATTGAATCTAGGGGACCTTGTGTATTGTATCCGACCATTTACCTTTATTTTTCTTAAATAGTTATACTGTCAAACTACAGGGAGAGAGAAGGGATTGGGAGTATACCAGACAGCACAGATGTGGGCATTGTATGCTGCAGGAGGAGGATAAAACGAAACATCTTGTCACCTTCTGGAAGGAAGCCGAGCTTATCAGCCAGCATAACAACGCCGAGCCCCGTTGGAGGAACCAACAGCAACCGTGCAAATATAATGGCAGCGGTTGTCTTTAGTCCTAGCTTCGAACTTCCAGGTCCTGTAGGAAATGAAGGAGAAACAAAACATGGTTAAGATTAATTATGAAGAAACATGTCTGAACAACCATGGGCCTCGCCCAAACATGGAAAAAAAAAAGGGCTGGATCAGTGGGTCCAGCGGGCTACCTAGCCCATTGGTACAACGAGATTTAGTAGAGGAAAACCATGATTCAGGGATTGTAAAACAACTGGAGAACACATGGACTTACCGTCGATAAGATTGCCACCCAAAGCCAGTAAAATGCATGGGATCATGGCCTCCCTGTGAGCAAAATTTTGTTAGAGGACCGTTGAAAGCCAAGCGTATGGAAACTGGATTTCTTTGACAAATAAAGAATAAGCAAGCGATGCACACACACACACATATTTCATGAGTTTGTAAAGGCAGTCTGTTGGTGATATCACTTCTCTGTAGAAGCGGTCTGTTGGTGCCTGTCCACGCTGCTTTCATTTCTTGATCCATACCCCAAAATAAACTGCTGAGATGACTCTAGCCATTGCCATTTGGACCCTTAAATAAACTGCTGAGATGACTCTAGACACTGCTATCTGGACGAATCTTGATTATGACCAATGGATGGTTAGAAGTCCACCCAACAGTTGTCAATCAATGTGCAAGAGTCCTCAACTAATATGATGTACTCATCCGATTGTTACAAATTGAGTGCTGTGGCCCATCCACAGTCGGACCAAACAAATGAGCAATCTGGATCCTGTACATGTGCACCATGTATATGGATATAGTGCTTGAAAACTTAGATAAAACCGTCGAGTACGGATTCTTTGCTTGTAGCCTTGTATAAGTAGAAGTGCAAACGGAATTCAGTAAGCTTGTAAACTATAAAGAGATGCATTTGCATTCTAGTCGGGCTATCAATAGGTCAGGTTTGAGTCGGGTCCTAAAGCACCTTACCCAGCCAACTGGATTCAAGTCTTACGTATCATTCTTGAATACCTACACCCGGGCCCATCAGGTCTGTGGATCTAGGTTTCGAGTTGGGTTTGGGAAAAATAAGAGCATTTACATGGTTGGGTCAATGGATTAGATTGCACACACATGTGCCACTTTGACAGTGTATGGAATGTAAATGACTCAAGCACTAAATTATCAAATATTAAATATACATAATTAGACTATCAACAGCTAACGGGACACCAGCACGACCCAAACTTAATCAAGCTCATCACATGGACCTGACCTGAACCCAGCTAGACCCGATTCTTTACCAGGTTGAAAAGGAGAGACCTGAATCCGATCCAAGTTCTTAATGGGTCCAAAAGATGACACCTGGAGCCATTAAAATCAGGTCGGGTCCATTGGATACTCACGGGTCCACACACCCATTGACAGCCCCAGGTTGTAGTAATTAAGTCCAGGTATGTTCTAATAATTTTGTGAGAAGTTTGAATAGCATATGTGAAGAAAGCATAGAAATTTCAAGAGCATCATAGTAAATTAATAGAGGCACATATTCCTATTGTATCTTGATCAGTTTTATTCTGGTCCTCTAAAATACCAGATACAAAACTATCTTTCAAAAAAAAAAAGAGAGAAGAAGAAGAAGAAGAAAAGAATGAATGCCGAATATGAAATTGAAACAATAATACTCCATTTAATGAAACCAACTCATGCTATAATTCCAAAAGAAGAATAGTAAGGCAGGCATGCAACATACCCAAGCATAATGCAGCTGTCTGTGAAAAAGAAGAATGGAGCATCGTCTGTAAGGATCAAGTTCTTTAGAAATGGTATAACACCAATAAAAATCGCCAGTATCTGTTACAAGGTCATGGATAAAAATTAGTGGAGATGAATAAAGAATAGATACAATACTCACAAGAAAGCCCATGGTGCTTCTAAATTAATTTAGCTGGTTCGGCATGCAATGGCAGAGATACTTAGTTTACTTTCTTTTTTGGGTATTTCTCTCCTTAGGTTATTTTCTTTCTAGGTTTTTTTTAAAAAAACTCTCCTTATCACTCCTTTTATTTTACTTTAGATACTACAAGGGGAAGTGGGATGTGCCATGCACATACAGAGGATGGCAGAAAGCAAAACAGTAGGAGAAATCAGATAGCTTTCCTGTGTTGTGGCCCACTCGAGCTTTAGATCTGCCTCGTTTTGGGCTGATGTTCTAACATTAGCCAGCGCAACAGATGAACAGTCATCACAGTGGCCCCCACAATTTGTATGGTTCTAATGTGAGTCGGTGTATGCCAACAAGTGAGCAGATTCAGAGTGCCTGCGTATCAACCATCGCACTCTCCCAGAGTATCAAATAACTCCTCTATGTAATAAACACATCTTTCTGTATCATCACACTACACGTGTATCATAGTGTTTTTCTTGCCACTTTGGACATCAACATGTGTCAGTGTCTAAGTTACACAGATAAACGACAAGAAGTTCTCTGATACAGGATTTACCTTGATATAAGCATCATTATCAAGATCAACTTGAAAGTGAAATTTAGAATATGATATAAACCCCAGGTACCTTCGGGTGTACCAGACTCCCAGTGGGCCGAGCAGGATGCTTTCGGTGCAAAACCCCAGTGGATGCATTTCAAATGGGGGTTGAAATGTTCCCTATCTGGATTTGGGGCCGAGAAGGCGTAAAAACTGAATCCAATCCATTGTGGTTTTTTTTTTCCTTGCCACCCTAAACATGGAGGCATCCCAAGGAAATTGATCAACATTATTTCACAAAAGTAGGCCCAATCAGCAATTGATCCATATATTTCTTATGAACCATCATGGATTGCTTGTGGTTCTAAAGAATCACTTTTGTTGGGCAATTGTAACTATCCCATCCATGGCTTAGAAAAAGGATGGCTATAGAAAATAATGCCAAATCAAGGATTAATTAGGCCATCCAATCTGTGTGATTTTGTGCATAAAAGCACACGAAATGTGTTCTTGACTTAATATACAGTTCATATCAACCAATTGGACACTCCAAGTCAACCAGTGCAATTGGAGTTTTTTTAGTTTTTTTTCCTTTTATTTATTTTATATTGTTTATAGCTTTTCTAATTTTGATTTTGGGTTATGATCCATCCATCTTAGAAGGGGTGGCACTGGGCCGAGTTCAGGTTGAGTGCAACAATACCCATAGCCATGCCTGCCAATGGATACTATATCCATACCCATACCCATACCCATCATTGGATCCTATTTCGTGGATTACCATTACATATGATGATGAGCGCATTTCAAATGGGGGTTGAAATTCATAGTAGCTCTGATTGGGGGGAAAAAGTACATCTATAGGATCTCTAAGGCATGCATGGTTAAACTCACAGAAGCAATGATAGGAGGCTGAACAATTTGCTTAATCTTCAACTTTTCAAATATATAGTGCAAGGCATCAAGTATCTGCATCAGAAAGCAACAGAAGTCAGCAAATCTAAATCTATCTATGCCAACAAAAGCTTATGGCAAGCAACAATTCCATTATTATCATTATTATTTTGAAAAGTAACTATTCCATTAATTTGGTCACTCAAAATTTGATAAGGTGAATATCAACAAAATGTAAATGGCTAAAGAACATTCAAGAAAGTCATCATCATCATCATCATCATCATCATCATCATCATCAATTCATCATCAGCATCATATCCTTGTCCCAGCTATTTGGGGCCATCTTTACGACCTTGTTTCACCAATCACGGACATTTCTAGCGCCCTATTCCCCCTTTTTTTTTTTCCAAATCATCTCAATAGTATGGAAACATGTTTAGCACGTCTCAGATATTCATTTGTAATAGCATGGCAACATGTTTAGCCTGTCTCAGATATTCATTTTGATGCAGGACAATTAATCACTTGCTCTAAAAGCTCGAATTGCTAGAGCATGGCGAATTAATCCCTTTATCTCATAGCCCAGGCCTCACATCCCATGGGTTAGGATCTCGGCCGAACCCCCCTCGTGGGCCCCACATCACATGGGTTAGGATCTCAGCCGAACCCCCCTCGTGGGCCCCACAACACATGGGTATCGCCTCACACAAGTCACCTGGGTGTAATAATGCCATGCATTAATCACCCTCGGTGAGGAGTCTCGAACACGAGACCACCTGCTTTGATACCAATTTGATGCAAGACAATTAACCGCTTGCTTTAAAAGCTCGAATTGATAGAGCATGGCGAATTAATCCATTTATCTCATAGCCCAAGCCCCACATCCCATGAGTTAGGATCTCGGCCAAACCCCCTTCGTTGGCCCCACATCACATGGGTATTACCTCACATAAGCCACTCGCCTCACATAGGCCGCCCACTCCGAGTGTGCCCCTGCATCCCACAGGTCACCCCACTCAAGTCCGGTGTGAAAATGCCCCTGCATTACATTTCTAACATAATGGCTCTTTTCCTATCACTGACCAGAATAACGGTAGTGAGGCTGATTGATGATAGTATAGAGTAAATGAATTATCAAAGAGATTCCATGTTGAATGCCATGTGTTAGAGAAGCACGGAATCTGAATCTCAACCTGGCTATGCTACTTATATCTTGTAATTTTATTTATCAATTCAAATTTTAGTACTACCTGTACAATATCCATCCGATTTTAGTATATTTTTATTTCTTATAAAAATATATAAAAAATAAATAAATAATCTCTGCAACTTGTGCCTTTAAGAACTATTATATTAATGTATTAATATATATAGGGGTGATAATGGGCTGGTCTGGGGTTGGCCCTCGCCCAAGGTATACAGTAATAGCAACGATGGCCATAACAGCTACCGTCATTACCGTTACGATATATAAGACGTAATGGCCTTTTTTTTGGGGAAAAAAAAAATATATCAGCCTGTAACGGACTGTTACCTTCTATGAGCCATTTTTCATAACAGCCGTTATAGCGCTGTAATGCACAGTGGTGTCCACCGTTACCATTATGTAATGGCCATTAACTGTTTTTGCACACCCTAGCCCAGACTTAGTTTCCTAAGCCCCAGCCTTGGACCTGACCTGAATTGGGTTAAAATGGCTTGACCTTGTAACAAATGAGTGAAATGATCCAGGTTTAAAATAGTCCAACCTAAAACTTTTCTTTTGGGTTGTGACATCCATCCATAAAGAGCCCCATTGTATAAATGGCTATGATCATTGAAACATAACCCTCAAATCCAAGAGCGCCTTTAAGCTACACGTTGAATCAGAACCGCTCAAACAAGGTTTTATGCCATACATTCCTTTTGTGAAATAGTGCCCTACGTGATGATTATCATTAGCCTAGCCCCAGCCCATGGCCCTAAAAGGGAGGGTTGCAGGGCCCATTGCAACCCCCAATTATAGATTTCCTTATGCCCCCATATAACGGTATGAACACGTCAGGCTTTTAAGTTTTCAGGAGAATTGTACGACACCTCATGTCCCAATCCAATGTGTTTGAGGGCAATCATTTCTTACATTGTCTATTGGTGAAAGCTGAACACAGTATCACAGATCCAATAAACTGACTGGAATTCAATAACATTTCACCAAAGGGTCATGATGACAGTTGACAAGTCAGGCAAGGGGCTTATTCCTCTCAATCGACGAGGGCTTGAATCCCCTATTCTTCTAAACACTGGCATCTTCCATAAAGGTCAACAAAGCATTATTTCATACCACGAACTCAAGAAATAAAGTACTTGAAATATATATGATATTTTAATCAACTTGAAAAAGATAATCTATGGCAACTCTCAGCATGTCTGGAATTACCATGCTTTGAAGTTGATATTTTTCCCTTGGATATAAGCAAGGTGACCATGACGGTAACGGTAGCCATACCGACCACCACCGTTACCGTTATGATATGGGCCGTAACAACCCCGTTTCGGCCTTTATGGTCCTTCTTTCTTTTGAAAAAAAAAAAACTGTTACACGACCATTACAAGGCAGTTAAGCCTGTTTTTTCTGCAATTCCCGTAAAGCGTAACAGTTATGACCATTATCGTTACATAACGGCCGTTGCATAACTGATTTGGGACACCTTGGATACAAGTGTTGGCTCTAATTGTTGTGATTATGTTTTGAAGTTCTTGCTCTAGTTGAAAGTGCCTTGGTTTGTCAATTGGCGTGAATGTTGAGTCAGCTAGATTGCAGAGCCGTATAGGAAGATCGATCAAAGCGTCTGCCTCAGCTGGATGTGTGCACGAACTCGCCACAGGTAAATCTAAGCCTCACATCCCATGTCCCAAAACACCAGGCATATAAAACCCTTAAAATTGGTTAGAATATCATAGGGTTTTTGGGTTAGAAAACTTTTTTACAAATTCAGAAAATCTCTAAGTTTTCTACCCATGTCGATTTATCGATAGACTGTTCGATATCATCGAGCAGTGCTATCGATGTCCTCGATGATCAATCGATACCATCGAAATGACGACCAAAGATGTCCAGCAACCACACATTCATCTGGACGGAATTATCGATGTATCGATACCCCTACCGATATCATGGATATTCGAATCCCGAGTCTATCGAAGTTGACTTGATAAAATCGACAACAGAGCAAATGAGTCCCTATTTTTACTAAGAAAAATCAGAAGATCATCGATATATCGAAGTACTCCTCGATATCATCAGAATTCAAATCTCGATGATATCAGAAGGCCTTCGATGATATCGGTCTTGGACTCACAGATATCCAGTAAATATTTCAGGCTAATTTATCTTTGATCGAGGAGCACTCGATAGAATCGATATTCAAATATCGATGATATCGAGGCCAAGTCGATTGCATCGAGAATGGACATAACTTGTCCAGCAAGCTTGACTGGAAAATCCTTTGGATTTATCGATGCATCGACCCGACTACCGATATCATCGACATTCAAATTCTGATGATATCGAGTGTACCTCGATCATATCTGTTAACCTGAAATATTTCAAAGCAAGTCTCTCATTTTCAAATGTTGAGGAATCGAACCTCGTATCGATATTATCGGAGTTCGAAATCCGATGATATCAACACCTGTCTCGATTTACTCGACCAGCTGGCAAAAGGTTTCAAAAGCGTATGACATTGAGTTTGTGTCATCGAGTGGCCAGTTGATGCAATCGAGAGTATACGCTCGATGATATCGAACTCTATCATAAATGTGATCGTTTTATATCCGTTTGAACTTTTTGCGTATATATAGAGAGCTTGTCTTTAGTTGCTGGTGGAGAAAGAAGAGAGTGCTTTTGAGTGTTTTACCTTAGATCATTTACCCAAAGCCTTTTCTCTCAAGGGAGTTCATCCTCCAATCCACCCTCATCATTGATATTCAATAGAGTGGATTGAGGAATGAGCTTCCGCATTCAAGGATCCTCTAGCTACCACCTTCATGGCAAATCATTAAGCTGGGATGTCTTGAATGCATAGATGATTGGAATCACTATCTCCTTTATAGGAAAATATTTGAGAGTAAGATTCCATCATAACCTTGACCCAACCCATCGTCATGTATTGGTACAACTTTTGAGTTGCGGTTCAAGGAAGCAGAAGACTCTTCATCAACAAAGGAGATCTTCAACAATGCGATGAAAGGGACTCATCTGCTTATCTATAAGTTATCAGAGTCCAGAGGACCCTTGTGATCATTCCTTTGTAGGATTGGGTCAAAGGTGTTTCTTACGCTTGCAAGTCCTCTAGGAGGCCTCCGGCGGGAGTATACGTAATGAGTGCGATGTGTTGACCCTTGCTCTATGGAGAGCATAAACTTCCGGTTAGAGGTGAACCTGTCTGAAACCTCGGGTTAGAGGTGAACCGTGTGAAACCTCGGGTTAGAGGTGAACCTGTCTGAAACCTCGGGTTAAAGGTGAACCGTGTGAAACCTCGGGTTAGAGGTGAACCTGTGTGAAACCTCGTGTTAGAGGTGAACCTTGTGAAACCTCGTGTTAGAGGTGAACCGTGTGAAACCTCTGTTAGGGTCTTGTGGAAGATCCTTGGCCAGTGTGTCTAAAAGTGGGTGCTTGTGTTGTCCCTTGCGCGTGAGAGCATAAACAAGTCAGCCTAGGTGTAGGTTGTAAAGGTTAAAGGTGAACCTGATTTAAAACCTTGGGTTTGGGGTGAATTGTGGGAAACCTCCTTAGTGAAATCCGGTACACTCAAGGGTTGAGTGCGGTTACCAGGAGTGGAGTAGACAAGTAGTCGAACCACTATAAAAATGACTGTGTTTAGGATTGCTATTATGTTATATTTGCTTGTGTGATTTCCTTAAATACTCTTCATATTTGATTATCTGAGATCACACCTCACACACACAGTCATAACCATCATAAACCAGCTTACATATTATTCATCTCTTAAGTTTGTGATTGGATCCTCTACTGGGCTTGGAAGCCGGTAGGGTTAATTTTGAGTAATCCTAATATATGCTTGTTGTTAGGATTAGAGTGATAGGATTTTAAAGAAACTATAAAACCTTTAAAAAGTCCTATTCACCCCCCTCTAGGACATATTGGCATATTCCTACTTCAACTAAGGCGGTCTTCACCGCAATTTCCCTAACGAGTTCTCTTCTTTTCTTTTTTTAAAGTAGATTGTCCATTAATTGAAACAAGAGTAACAAATAATTGAACATCTCCCTCGTCCTTGAGATAGATATTGTGTTTTTTTTTTTAAATACTAAATTCCATAGATAGATCGTTAGTGTTGCTTTCTACATCAAACACACACTTGCAGGTGGGAGTCCAGGTTGTCGAGACCAGTGTTCCACATATTGGCGATATTATTAACAATATCGCCAATACCATCAGTATCGCTGGAAACTCTCATAAAAGTTATTGTTTTTTAAAAGGTAGCACCGAAATTTAGCGAGATAACGATACACGATATTTTCGCTACAATATCACTGGAAGTTCTATTTAAAACCTCCCTTGTATTGAGTTTATCAGCGATACTCAATATAGGGAAACGGGAAATGCACAAGGGGCCTTTTGATAAAACTTACTTTCAACACTTATCACTGAAATTTGATATTTTCAGTTATTTTCACTAATTCAAATCATTTGGCAAACTCAACTTATTAAGTGCTAAAATTAATTTTCACTAAGAATATGAGTCTTTTTTTCAGCTCCCCTCCCTTAATGCCGAAGGCTAAATGCTGAATATGGTGGTGCATTAAAGTTTCTTTTCACTTTAAAATATCGTTAAAATTATTTCGAAATTACAATTCAATACAAAAATATCCCTAAAATTATTTCGAAATTACGATTCAATACTAAAATATCCCTAAAATTATTTCAAAATTACAATCCAATAATACTAAGTTTTCAGCACTTGAATTAATTTTCAGTTTATCAAACAGGCACCTAAGTGTGTAAATGCCCAGGAAATAGAAAAAAAAAGTTTTATTTATTTATTGATCTTTTGTGTGTGTGCATGCATGCATGTGTGTGGTGGGGGTGAATCTCAATGCTTGAAAATAGGAAAATTTTGTTTATTTATTGGACCTTTACATATCCATCATTTGGGGGAGAAATCGACGCTCGAAAGCTCCATGGGCCAAAACATGGAAGGTAAGAAAAAGTGCCAAAAAAAAAAAAAAAAAGAGGAGGAAAAAGTAAAAAGAAAAAAGAAAAGAAAATTTTTCCATTCTTTTGGCATGGATTTGTAGTTGAAAATCGAAAGATTTATGAGTTGAAATTGGGAAATTTTGGGAAAATCCGATTTTTCCCCAATTTCTCATCTACATTAATTAATTGAGTGCCCAATTTTTAATTTGTTGACGAGATTTGGCCAATCTACGAATTCATGTAGATATTTTAATTTCTAGATTTTTTTTCTTAAATTTTTTAAAAGATAATTAAAAACCTGTTTAATTTGAAAAAATAATTTCAACGTTTTTTTTTTATTTTTTATTTTGTAGATATCTATTTTGTTTTTTTTTATTTGGGGTGTCTTATTTATGGTTGTATGTTGATGATCAATGGGGTCCATTTCTTGACAAAAATATTACATTTTCAAAGATAAATGAAAATATCTTTATTCAAAAAAATATATTTCCATTTCAAAAATCATTTTTTCCATCGATGTATGGCAATATCATACAATGCATGGATGGGTTGTGCGTGTGTGTGGGTATGTATGTATTTATGCATGGATGGATGGATCATGTGTGTGTGTGTGGATGTACATTTGTATGCATGGATGCATGGATGGATGGATGGATGTATTACACTGATTTTTAACAACAATACATGTTTTAGGCCCCTATTAACTAGAAATTTATGTATGGTTCTTTTTTTATGCAATTTTTTTATGCCTAAATATGTAAATATGTGTATTTTTGCCTACAGTTTCATTGAAAAATTCCACCGTTTTCCCATGTTTCCCTTAGTCAGCGATACATTCCTAGTATCGGCAATAATATCGACAGATATCGATACATATTTCTGTATCCTCAGTTAGCAATACATGTTACGATACCAGTACTACAAACACTGGTTGAAACTACCTATGGATTACTTTCTAATAGGTAATGAACTTTTTCAACATGCAAGAAAAAGCTAGGCCATCAGAATTCTCATTTAAGCATGCACGATGTTACAGAAACATTTCATATCAGTAGCAAAAAAGAGAATGTACCATATCTTTCACATTCACGAGATCGAAACACAACTAAATGCATATAAAGCTAAACTTCTTTCTCACCTTTCCTCTCTTTGAGGATGTTATTTCTGTTGGTTCACTGTCTTCAGCCACTTCTGATGTTAGGAAGGGAACTTGCTCGGGCATACCATTCACTGGAGTAGATTTGATTGGAAGCTTTTGCTCTTCAGCTACATCGAAGGAACCTTCTGGAGGAGGCGCAAGCATTTGAAATACATACGTATATAGTATAATAGCACCAACCTGTCCAATGCACAGTATACCAAGGTCAGTTCTGAGAAATGTTACAGAAACGTGAAGAAGATCTACTTAAATTTAGCTCTCGGATTGGAAACAAAATGAACGATTTTCAGTGGACTACAAAGCTATATATCAGTGAATCAGTAAGTTGAGATGTTAGCGCAGATAAATGCAAAAATCAGTTTCTCATGGGGATCAAATGATGTTCGACAAACTTAATATGAGAGATGCTGATTATTAAAATAAAAATAAAAAGCATGCCTATATTTAACTGAAGGTGTATGTAATTGCAGTACGACAACGATAATGGCCAGCATGATATAATCCACAGCAAAGGAAGTCTATATGCCCCAGAGATTGCAGATGATGGAAGCAGTGCTTGAAGACTGCTAGATTGACAGAAATGAAAGATGGATTGAAAAGGGGAAATGGTCAAGTGCAAACACTTTCACTATATTATAGTGCAAAGTAGTTGTGTGGTGCCCGCCATGATGTGTTGATAAGATCCATTTCAACCATCTTGATGCCATCCCTCGTTCAGCCATGGGCCCAAAATCAGGCCAATATATGACTCAGGCAGGCCACAAAAGCAGGAAGACTTGGGAGGGGAATCCTCACACTTGATTCACGTAGAGGGCCCACTGCATTGTGTATGCCATCCAATCCATTGATATGACACATCTACAACAGATGATCACACACCTAAAAAGTATGCCATTCTGAAACCTGGATATGGTCCACTGCAAATCAATGGGGAACATCCCCCTCCCAAGCATTCCTGCTTATGTGGCACACCTGATTAATGGATTGGCATGATTTTTGGGCCCATGGCCAAACAAGGGATGGCATGCAAGATGATCAGAGCAAATGTCTATAGGAAAGCTACATTGTGTGTACTTAGCATACGTATTGGATGTGTGAGTGCACGGTGTTGTGTGCCCTCTTGGAGCATGTATACATGTTTCTAGTGATATAATAAAAGTGTGTTAGGGCGAACGGCTTTAGTCATGGGTATGCTCCCCATAGACATAAGTTCGATTCCCCTCCCCTTGGATTACCCGATGCACGTGGTTGGCGGGTGATTGCGTGCATCTGCAGAGAATAGTCTCGCCTTAAAGGGGGTGGGGACACCCTATCGTCGTTAAAAAATAAAGATGTGTTAGGGCCACACAAGCAACTCTCTCTCTCTCTCTCTCTCTCTCTCTCTCTCTCTCTCTCTCTTCCCTTCATCTCCTTTCCTTCTTTCTCACTTTAAATCTCTTAAAATCAGCTTGGTATCAAAGCCCGTGTTGATTGGTGACACTGAAATCTGCTGACGTCAACAACCATACGACTGACATCAAAAAGTGTATGAACCGCATGTCTTGTTTTTGATGGGGAAGAACATGGTTTGATAGATCGAGATTTTAGAAGATTTGTGGTGATTTTTACAAGATTTATGGAGCTCATCTAAAGTACGTTTGATCACATTCCATTTTTGGCCTCCCAATCTCTGTTTTCGTCAAGTTTTCTCAAATCGGTAGCTTTTCCTTGAGATTTTTCACATATGTTGGGTTGGGTTTACTCTATCTACCTTCCTATAAAGTTGTTTTTACAAGAAATGGGGAGTTGGAGGTGTTTTTGAGACAAATCAAGGTGCGGTGGTATCGTTTTTGGGTTCTCAGGGGTCTGGCAATACACTAAAACCCTTTGTGTATGTCCTGAGGCTTATCTTTCATGCGTTAGGCATTATTTATGCCTAGATCAAGCCTTCAGTGATCACCGTTGTGTGCTTCCTTCATTTCAATTGTCCTTGACTCTCTGGACCTCCTAAACCATTATCAAATGCTAAGTTGTCATCGATTTGTGGTTGTCACTGATCTATGGCCCTTTATTAAGCTGTTTATTCTTGGGCTTCGTATGTATGTACCCTTAAGGAGGACAAGATTCCTTCCGAAAACGGTGTGGGATCTTCGGAAGCTCATCCCTTGTTAATTACAACTATCGAGTTGAATGGCAACAACTACTTGCAGTGGGGTCAATCTTTAAAACTATTTTTAGGGGGAAGACAGAGACTTTCATATATCTTGGATGAAGCTCCAAATTCAACAGATGAGAACTTCAAGGCTTCGACCAAGGAAAACTACCAAGTCGTGGCTTGGTTGCTTAACAGCATGGAACCAACTGTGAGCAACTTCGTCATGTTTTTAACTTCTGCAAAAAAGATATGGGATAGTCTTTATAACATGTATTCAGAAGCTCAAAATATATCCAGAATATTCACAATGATTTCATATATTGGGAGATTTCAACAAGATTTGAAGTCCTTAAAGGAATACTACTTTGGTGTTCGCGGAATGTGGGATGAGTTAGACCTTTATCATCATCTTCCTTCCCATTGCACGATGGACTATGAGCATATCTGGAAGTAGAGTGATAAGACCAGAATCATGCAGTTCCTTTCTGGTCTCAACCCTGTGTACCATGGTGTTCAAAGATAAATTATTGTCATGGACTGATAAGGAAATCCGAGCACCAGTCAGAGTATACCGGAGGAGGAGAGCTCTCATTTCTTTATGGCTAGATGATGCATACATGGGGTCTTGTGGGCCCAATTCAAGTGCCTAGCCCGTTAAAGAGCCCACACGCATGATTATGCATATTTGAAGGCCCCACACTGGGAAGATGTATGTGGGCTACTTAGTTAGACCATTCTGACTGTTGGATCATCGTCATTGGACATCTTGATCGTGGGCTACGAAATTGTTTAGTTTATTTCGTTGTTTATATGTTTATTATTTTTTGTTTAGCTTATCTTTTTGTTGAGTTTATGGAGTTAGAAACAAATTTTATTTTATTGAGCATCTTTATGTTAAAAAATTAATAATAATAATCCAAGGACAAAAAATAATTTCCTGAGACTATATAAGGGTTGGACGTCTTCACCCTAGCAATTATTGCATATGAAATAATAAATAATAAATAAATAAATCTCTTTCTCTTTACTTAGTGATGAAGTAAAACCTCCTGCGATTGGACTTTGGAGTCATTTGGTGTGATGCTATGGAGTGAATCCAAGTTATTCTTCTCTTTCATTCTTTTTCTATCAAAAAGTATTTTTTCAATTTTCTTTCTTTCTAGTTTTCTTCTGGTCTTTCTCCATCAACAAACATTCCCCACCTCCATCAGTATTCATCTTTCTTCCAACCCATACATCCTCAGCATAACCCGACCCAAACCTCCATCGACCCACTCCCCCATAACCATACGGCCACCCCTGGCCGTACCATCATGCATGTACGACCGTATGAACAGACTCGTACTTTGGGCGAAGCAGCAACAACACTTAGATGCTAGTTGCACACCTTTTTCTTGCACCTTGTTGTCCACCAGAACAGCTCCTTACAATAGCTTCCAAACAAAAATCGAGATCTTCGAAGGCAATGTCAAATGTCATACCCATTTTGACCAGCTCCTAATTCTCGCTGACCTGCATAGCCACCAAGCTGACCGGACTGAGAAGATCCCTGAAGGCTCTAGGGTCCACACACTAACATCTTGATTCTGCCCTATGCAAAATCCTTCATCCCTAATATGGTCCATAACCACCTGAGGCAGCAGGGCTCCGAGAGAATCTAGCGACCGAATACCTTCAGGACCAAGGATATCCTTCACCTATAGTTGAGACAGATTATGTGGAATCTAGGCCAGACACCAAGAAGAGAGCTGACCAAGGCCAGTCCAATCCGCCGACCAAAAGCTAGTCTCCCATCTTCCAACCAACCACTTAACATGATCTTCTAGAGCTGGGAACAACTTAGAAATGCTTTTCTAGAGCAGGGAAGCAACATGAGCAAAGGAGATGGCATTGTTGGGATACATCTGAAACTTGTATTTAGCTCACATGAAAGAGCCCAAATGCTCTCCCCTTCTCCAAACTTCAATACCGAAGCTAACTTGAACCTGACACTCTCCATCACCTCTTTGAGCCTCTTAATTCCCAGCCCACCCTCATCACAAGGGCAATCCGCTTCCAGGAGACCCAATGATATTTCTTTCTCCCCTCATCCTGTCCCCAAAAGAAGTTCGCAAAATCTTTTTTCCATAGCTTCTAGAATCTGCACTGGGATCGGGGTAGCTGCCATCGCATGTATAGGAATACTAGAAAGTATGTGCCTGATCAAGATGGTTTTCCTCGCTTGGGAAAGACACCTACCCTTCCATCCTGCGATGCGATTTCGAACTTTTTCTAACAACGGCTGAAACCTCACCCTTCTAAGCCTACCATTCAAAATAGGCATTCCAAGATACGTGAGGGAGCTAGCACTCTTTCACTTGCTCTCGCCCGTGATAAAGGAAATTTCTTTGAACAATAAAATATGCTCCTCGTTAATTTTCTGGCTAAAAATCGCTTGAAATTTATTCAGAAAATCATTGATGACCCTTCACGACTCACTGTTACCGTTTAAGAAAAGCATGTTATCATCCACATACAACAGGTGGGAGATGATTAGGCAACCCTGACGCACCTTAAATGGTTGGCAGAAAACCCTCTCTACAAGTTGTCTGAAACCCTAGCTGAAAGCATTGGCAACGAGGATGAACAGACTAGGTGACAGTGAATCCCGCCTAACGCAAACCCTAAGACGATTTGAAGTATCTGCACGCTTCCCCATTAATAAGCACGGAAAACTAACAATAGCCCCAACACTTTGAGGCCAGGTTGAACCATTCTTTGTTGAAGCCAAATTTCAAGAGGACTTCTCTCAGGAAGGGCACCCTGTTGCTTATTTCAGTGAGAAGTTGAATGAGGTGAAGTCTCCACGTGCCTAGTTTGACAAGTTCGGTGATGCTCTTCTAGACTTTGGTTTTATTCGTAGCCAAGCTGATTATTCCCTATTTATTCGTCTTCGACCTGCAAGGATTATGGTTCTGATTGTCTATGTCAATGATATTGTGCTATCTAGAGATGATGTTGAAGGGATGGTGATAGTTAAATCCTTCCTTTGAACTCAATTTGAGATTAAAGATCTTGGAACTCCTCGTGGTTTCTTGGGATTAAGGTTGCTCGATCAAAGTTGGAAGTAACTCTCTTAAAGGAAATATGCTCTTGATTTTCTCTCAGAGACGGGGATGTTGGGATGCAAGCCTACCACCACACCTATAGATACTACTATGAAACCCGGTCCTGATGATGGCACTCTTCTCTCTGATCTAGGGACATTGTCGGTTGGTTGGTCAACTAACTTATCTCACTATTACTCGGCCTGATCCATCTTATGTCGTGGGTGTTGTTAGTCAGTTCATGCATACCCCTCGCACTATGCATTTAACAACAATATATCGAATTCTTCAATATCTTAGGTCAGCTCCTAACAAAGGATTGTTGTTTTAGCAACATAGTTATCTTCGCCTCTTTGGCTACTCTTATGCTGATTGTGCTGGAAGTTTCTGCATGTTTGTCGATAGCAATCTTATTACATGGAAAAGCAGGAAGCAGTCAACTGTTGAGCGATCTTCTGCTGAAGCCGAATACAAGGCAGTTGCTCATGCAACCTGTGAAATTGTGTGGCTTCGAACTCTATTGCGAGAACTTGGATATGATCCTCTGAGTCTTATTCCCTTTTACTGCAACAATCAAGCTGTCATTCACATTGCCAGCCAGCAATCCCATGTTTCATGAACGTATGAAGGACATTGAGATTGATTGCCACTTCATTCGCAAAAAGGTTAATAACAAGGATATTATCACTCCGTTTGTTCGTTCCGAGGAACAGTTGGCCAATGTGCTTTTCAAGTCTCTTAGTCGGAATGTTCTTCTACAACTTACTGACAAGTTGGGTATGATTAACATCTACGCTCCAACTTGAGGGAGAGTATAGGAAAGCTACATTATGTACCTACTGTATGTATTGGGTGTGTGAGTCCATAGAGTTGTGTGCACTCTTGGAGCATGATATTTGTTTCTAGTGATATAATAAAGGTGTGTTAGGTCTTGTGGCCCTCTCTCTCTCTCTCTCTCTCTCTCTCTCTCACACTTCAAATCTCTTAAAATCAACAATGTCATCAACACATCGCAATGGGCCAGACAAAACTCGTTTGTACTATTATTATAGTGAAAACGTTTGCACTAGATCATGACCCTTGAAATTTTTGCTTCATGAGATCAACAGATGATGGCAAGTTACATCCCCTGTTAATATGTATGAATAAGCTACAACAGACCATGGAAAGCTACTGCAAATCTGTTATTCTGACTTTGAATGAGAGGGGAGTTCATGAAACGAATAGAACTCAAGTGTTTCAAACCTAAGAATGATCCTGCCTAGAAACCTGAAAGGCCTAATAATTAGTATCAATATATAAACTGGGTATCTTAATGAGTAGGCCTTTAATAAAGAACAAGTAAAGCAGTAGATAAAAGAAACACATGAAAAGAGAAACTTCAATCTGTGTGGATGCCTGGGTGTCTGCATTGAGCATGTTTCAGAACCTACCCATTGGCCAAATGAGATGTACGCATTCCCATCCTCGCTACATTTGCTTGAGTCGCCGAAAGGGTTGGATTTATCTCGACATAAAGCCGCAATCAGGACAAGAGGTATATTTCCAATATTCCCTGTATTAAAGAAGATGAAGAAACTCAAAATAACGCAACATCTTTATTTAAGGTACATGCAAATTATCCACAAGGACTGCATATTAGCTAGCTAAATTAATACAACTGCCCAAAAATTAGAAAACGAGGAGAACAAGGGGAAAAAAGGACAATAGGATGCCAATGGATTTTCATGAAATAATAACAAATTCATTTCCTACATGGGAAAACAGTCACATTAAGTAAATAGATGCTTAGCATGACATGTGGAAGTTTAAAGCATCAAATAATCAAATCATGCAATAAATTGTCCTATGATAATGAAACAATTCTGCAGTAAAATTGTCTACCAGAAAGAGTCCCTACACAAAGATATTAAACATGGGGGGACTAAAAAATTCCCAACAAGTAAACTTGAATCTTACGGGAAGACCTAATTTCCTAAAAATGAGTTCATCTCATTTTAGCAAACAGTAATGAACCATATGAGATCTTGATCTCATTTTATAGAATTGACGGAGTAGTATAGATATGTGAGGAAAATCGACATGTCTTGTATAGATATGAAGAAAGCATGCGATAGGGTACCTACTGAGGTTAAGTGATGAGTGATGAGAAGGAAAGGGGACCTAGGAGGTTATGTCAACATCATTTAAGAAATGCAAGGTCAAACATTACAGGAGTGAGTGAGCTGGTGGCGAGATTAATGAATTCCCAGAATCAGTTGGTTGCAATGAGGGGCTCGCCATAAGCCCTTCACCATTTTGCATTTGTTATAGATTAACCGTTAGTGTCCAGTAAAAGGTCCCTTGGTGCATGTGGTTTGCAGATGATGTGATATCAGTTTATGAGATGAATGAGAGAGAGAGCGTATTGAGGACCAACTTATACCGTGTTGGATCTAATGCGTGTGAGCTGTTGTCACATGTTCCATCGTTCGCCTCCTTAATATATGCTCCTACAGTACTCTTCAAGAAACAGACTCTCATGAGGTGTCCTCCAAACACAAGATCTCAAGATCCATAATTGCTCATGTGCATGAGTCCCAACACAACATCTTTATGTCCCCCTGTCTATGATTTAAACTCATGGATGGACATCTGTCTTAAGTGAGCTTCCTTGCATCCAAATGACTCCTAAAATGATTTGGATTGAGGCAGTGCGAAGGAATGATGAGGACAATCCAATCATTTAATGGGAGAACAAGAATCATCCTACTAGTGATTGTTTGAAGATCACACCCAAGTCATGCCCATCCAAGGGTCTAGATCAGGCCCATCCAACTGTCTACAATGACCAACTGTCTACAATGAAGATGCACACCTTCCAACCATTCAGATTGAAGATCTATACCGAATCGTCTCCAAATTGTCCAAATTAAGGATTTGGATCAGATAGTGTCTAACGAGTAATGAGATATCTGGACCAATTCAATGGTTTGATGGGACTGAGGGACCCTCGGATTCAATCAGGTGGCCCATTTACATGACCAAGTAGGACTGGGGGGTCCACGAGTCCACTTGGAAGATGTATGTGGGCTACTTAGTTAGACCATTCTAACTGTTGGATCATCGTCATTGGACATCTTGATCGTGGGCTACGAAATTGTTTAGTTTATTTCGTTGTTTATATGTTTATTATTTTTTGTTTAGCTTATCTTTTTGTTGAGTTTATGGAGTTAGAAACAAATTTTATTTTATTGAGCATCTTTATGTTAAAAAATTAATAATAATAATCCAAGGACAAAAAATAATTTCCTGAGACTATATAAGGGTTGGACGTCTTCACCCTAGCAATTTTGCATATGAAATAATAAATAATAAATAAATAAATCTCTTTCTCTTTACTTTGTGATGAAGTAAAACCTCCTGCGATTGGACTTTGGAGTCATTTGGTGTGATGCTATGGAGTGAATCCAAGTTATTCTTCTCTTTCATTCTTTTTCTATCAAAAAGTATTTTTTCAATTTTCTTTCTTTCTAGTTTTCTTCTGGTCTTTCTCCATCAACAAACATTCCCCACCTCCATCAGTATTCATCTTTCTTCCAACCCATACATCCTCAGCATAACCCGACCCAAACCTCCATCGACCCACTCCCCCATAACCATACGGCCACCCCTGGCCGTACCATCATGCATGTACGACCGTATGAACAGACTCGTACTTTGGGCGAAGCAGCAGCAACACTTAGATGCTAGTTGCACACCTTTTTCTTGCACCTTGTTGTCCACCAGAACAGCTCCTTACAATAGCTTCCAAACAAAAATCGAGATCTTCGAAGGCAATGTCAAATGTCATACCCATTTTGACCAGCTCCTAATTCTCGCTGACCTGCATAGCCACCAAGCTGACCGGACTGAGAAGATCCCTGAAGGCTCTAGGGTCCACACACTAACATCTTGATTCTGCCCTGTGCAAAATCCTTCATCCCTGATATGGTACATAACCACCTGAGGCAGCAGGGCTCCGAGAGAATCTAGCGACCGAATACCTTCAGGACCAAGGATATCCTTCACCTATAGTTGAGACAGATTATGTGGAATCTAGGCCAGACACCAAGAAGAGAGCTGACCAAGGCCAGTCCAATCCGCCGACCAAAAGCTAGTCTCCCATCTTCCAACCAACCACTTAACATGATCTTTTAGAGCTGGGAACAACTTAGAAATGCTTTTCTAGAGCAGGGAAGCAACATGAGCAAAGGAGATGGCGTTGTTGGGATACATCTGAAACTTGTATTTAGCTCGCATGAAAGAAGCCCAAATGCTCTCCCCTTCTCCAAACTTCAATACCGAAGCTAACTTGAACCTGACACTCTCCATCACCTCTTTGAGCCTCTTAATTCCCAGCCCACCCTCATCACAAGGGCAATCCGCTTCCAGGAGACCCAATGATATTTCTTTCTCCCCTCATCCTGTCCCCAAAAGAAGTTCGCAAAATCTTTTTTCCATAGCTTCTAGAATCTGCACTGGGATCGGGGTAGCTGCCATCGCATGTATAGGAATACTAGAAAGTACGTGCCTGATCAAGATGGTTTTCCTCGCTTGGGAAAGACACCTACCCTTCCATCCTGCAATGCGATTTCGAACTTTTTCTAACAACGGCTAAAACCTCACCCTTCTAAGCCTACCATTCAAAATAGGCATTCCAAGATACGTGAGGGAGCTAGCACTCTTTCACTTGCTCTCGCCCATGTTAAAGGAAATTTCTTTGAACAATAAAATATGCTCCTCCTTGTTAATTTTCTGGCTAAAAATCGCTTGAAATTTATTCAGAAAATCATTGATGACCCTTAACGACTCATTGTTACCGTTTAAGAAAAGCATGTTATCATCCACATACAACAGGTGGGAGATGATTAGGCAACCCTGACGCACCTTAAATGGTTGGCAGAAAACCCTCTCTACAAGTTGCCTGAAACCTTGGCTGAAAGCATTGGCAACGAGGATGAACAGACTAGGTGACAGTGAATCCCGCCTAACGCAAACCCTAAGACGATTTGAAGTATCTGCACGCTTCCCCATTAATAAGCACGGAAAACTAACAATAGCCCCAACACTTTGAGGCCAGGTTGAACCATTCTTCGTTGAAGCCAAATTTCAAGAGGACTTCTCTCAGGAAGGGCACCCTGTTGCTTATTTCAGTGAGAAGTTGAATGAGGTGAAGTCTCCACGTGCCTAGTTTGACAAGTTCGGTGATGCTCTTCTAGACTTTGGTTTTATTCGTAGCCAAGCTGATTATTCCCTATTTATTCGTCTTCGACCTGCAAGGATTATGGTTCTGATTGTCTATGTCAATGATATTGTGCTATCTAGAGATGATGTTGAAGGGATGGTGATAGTTAAATCCTTCCTTTGAACTCAATTTGAGATCAAAGATGTTGGAACTCCTCGTGGTTCCTTGGGATTAAGGTTGCTCGATCAAAGTTGGAAGTAACTCTCTTAAAGGAAATATGCTCTTGATTTTCTCTCAGAGACGGGGATGTTGGGATGCAAGCCTACCACCACACCTATAGATACTACTATGAAACCCGGTCCTGATGATGGCACTCTTCTCTCTGATCTAGGGACACTGTCGGTTGGTTGGTCAACTAACTTATCTCACTATTACTCGGCCTGATCCATCTTATGTCGTGGGTGTTGTTAGTCAGTTCATGCATACCCCTCGCACTATGCATTTAACAACAATATATCGAATTCTTCAATATCTTAGGTCAGCTCCTAACAAAGGATTGTTGTTTTAGCAACATAGTTATCTTCGCCTCGTTGGCTACTCTTATGCTGATTGTGCTGGAAGTTTCTGCATGTTTGTCGATAGCAATCTTATTACATGGAAAAGCAGGAAGCAGTCAACTGTTGAGCGATCTTCTGCTGAAGCCGAATACAAGGCAGTTGCTCATGCAACCTGTGAAATTGTGTGGCTTTGAACTCTATTGCGAGAACTTGGATATGATCCTCTGAGTCTTATTCCCTTTTACTGCAACAATCAAGCTGTCATTCACATTGCCAGCCAGCAATCCCATGTTTCATGAACGTATGAAGGACATTGAGATTGATTGCCACTTCATTCGCAAAAAGGTTAATAACAAGGATATTATCACTCCGTTTGTTCGTTCCAAGGAACAGTTGGCCAATGTGCTTTTCAAGTCTCTTAGTCGGAATGTTCTTCTACAACTTACTGACAAGTTGGGTATGATTAACATCTACGCTCCAACTTGAGGGAGAGTATAGGAAAGCTACATTATGTACCTACTGTATGTATTGGGTGTGTGAGTCCATAGAGTTGTGTGCACTCTTGGAGCATGATATTTGTTTCTAGTGATATAATAAAGGTGTGTTAGGTCTTGTGGCCCTCTCTCTCTCTCTCTCTCTCTCTCTCTCTCTCTCTCTCTTCAAATCTCTTAAAATCAACAATGTCATCAACACATCGCAATGGGCCAGACAAAACTCGTTTGTACTATTATTATAGTGAAAACGTTTGCACTAGATCATAACCCTTGAAATTTTTGCTTCATGAGATCAACAGATGATGGCAAGTTACATCCCCTGTTAATATGTATGAATAAGCTACAACAGACCATGGAAAGCTACTGCAAATCTGTTATTCTGACTTTGAATGAGAGGGGAGTTCATGAAACGAATAGAACTCAAGTGTTTCAAACCTAAGAATGATCCTGCCTAGAAACCTGAAAGGCCTAATAATTAGTATCAATATATAAACTGGGTATCTTAATGAGTAGGCCTTTAATAAAGAACAAGTAAAGCAGTAGATAAAAGAAACACATGAAAAGAGAAACTTCAATCTGTGTGGATGCCTGGGTGTCTGCATTGAGCATGTTTCAGAACCTACCCATTGGCCAAATGAGATGTACGCATTCCCATCCTCGCTACATTTGCTTGAGTCGCCGAAAGGGTTGGATTTATCTCGACATAAAGCCGCAATCAGGACAAGAGGTATATTTCCAATATTCCCTGTATTAAAGAAGATGAAGAAACTCAAAATAACGCAACATCTTTATTTAAGGTACATGCAAATTATCCACAAGGACTGCATATTAGCTAGCTAAATTAATACAACTGCCCAAAAATTAGAAAACGAGGAGAAGAAGGGGAAAAAAGGACAATAGGATGCCAATGGATTTTCATGAAATAATAACAAATTCATTTCCTACATGGGAAAACAGTCACATTAAGTAAATAGATGCTTAGCATGACATGTGGAAGTTTAAAGCATCAAATAATCAAATCATGCAATAAATTGTCCTATGATAATGAAACAATTCTGCAGTAAAATTGTCTACCAGAAAGAGTCCCTACACAAAGATATTAAACATGGGGGGACTAAAAAATTCTCAACAAGTAAACTTGAATCTTACGGGAAGTGCTAATTTCCTAAAAATGAGTTCATCTCATTTTAGCAAACAGTAATGAACCATATGAGATCTTGATCTCATTTTATAGAATTGACGGAGTAGTATAGATATGTGAGGAAAATCGACATGTCTTGTATAGATATGAAGAAAGCATGCGATAGGGTACCTACTGAGGTTAAGTGATGAGTGATGAGAAGGAAAGGGGACCTAGGAGGTTATGTCAACATCATTTAAGAAATGCAAGGTCAAACATTACAGGAGTGAGTGAGCTGGTGGCGAGATTAATGAATTCCCAGAATCAGTTGGTTGCAATGAGGGGCTCGCCATAAGCCCTTCACCATTTTGCATTTGTTATAGATTAACCATTAGTGTCCAGTAAAAGGTCCCTTGGTGCATGTGGTTGCAGATGATGTGATATCAGTTTATGAGATGAATGAGAGAGAGAGCGTATTGAGGACCAACTTATACCGTGTTGGATCTAATGCGTGTGAGCTGTTGTCACATGTTCCATCGTTCGCCTCCTTAATATATGCTCCTACAGTACTCTTCAAGAAACAGACTCTCATGAGGTGTCCTCCAAACACAAGATCTCAAGATCCATAATTGCTCATGTGCATGAGTCCCAACACAACATCTTTATGTCCCCCTGTCTATGATTTAAACTCATGGATGGACATCTGTCTTAAGTGAGCTTCCTTGCATCCAAATGACTCCTAAAATGATTTGGATTGAGGCAGTGCGAAGGAATGATGAGGACAATCCAATCATTTAATGGGAGAACAAGAATCATCCTACTAGTGATTGTTTGAAGATCACACCGAAGTCATGCCCATCCAAGGGTCTAGATCAGGCCCATCCAACTGTCTACAATGAAGATGCACACCTTCCAACCATTCAGATTGAAGATCTATACCGAATCGTCTCCAAATTGTCCAAATTAAGGATTTGGATCAGATAGTGTCTAACGAGTAATGAGATATCTGGACCAATTCAATGGTTTGATGGGACTGAGGGACCCTCGGATTCAATCAGGTGGCCCATTTACATGACCAAGTAGGACTGGGGGGTCCACGAGTCCACTTGGATATCTTTAAAGGCTTACACATATAAAACATATAGAGAATACAAAATTATAAATCCTACACACACACACATTGTTGTGTATAAACACCCACGGTTGGTATGTATAGAGTTTTAGAATTCTTTGGATTTTTCCTCTTAGTTCCTTGTATTTGGTTAGTCTCTACTGCAAATGTTAGATAATTTAGGTAAGTTAATTATAGTCTTGGCTGATTTCGATTTAAGTAGGTTTTTGTAACTTGGCAATATGTGTGAACTTTAAGGGATGTATGCTACATAATTCGAGTGAACAAAAATACATCTTTTTCGCTTCCTGAGATCGGGTTCTAGTCATAGGAGAGATTCTAGGAATCTTTGTACTGTGACTCCACCTTTATTTGTATAAAATCATTTCTAATCTGGTTAGAAACAATTTTAATCAGAAAAAATGGGATGAAATGCCTTGCATTTGCCTCTTTATCTTGGCAACTATAAATGGGCAAATCCAATCCCCAATGAAGAATGGATCCGATTTGTGGATTCATAGAATCTCATACAAAACTCAAGCAATGGAAGTTTCATTGAAATGAATTGGATGGGTTTAATGTCATGCTGCTCTTATACAACACACTAAAAAGGAGGTGCATTTGTAATATCAAACAAGATGATAGGATTTTCTTTTTTGTGAGGTGGACTGGATGGTCCTATCCACTTATGCCTGGACATTGGTTGAATCTGGGAGTGTCAACTAATTTTCATTTAAACTGTCCATTAGCTGGCCTCTATCAGTCAGGATCATCTGTTCGGTACAACTTATGGGTTATGCCCACATATATTCAAGTCCACATCTTGGAACACAAGGATTAAGGTACACTACACATTTACAACACGTGCTGATGCGCATACATATGGATTTGCATACTTTGCTAGATGATGCAACTTGGTTATCGATTCAATGAGATCTCAATACCCAAATTGCAAAGAAATTTAAAAAAGAATGCTCACAAGAACAATGGAGTAGAGAGGGAAAGAATTTTTATTGATATCGACATTTTCTCTTATAAAAACTTAAAAAAGAACAACACTTAGAAATTTATTCGAATTACTAACTCCTACGCCGCCACCACCACCACCCTTTTATAGATCCTAAAGGAATCCTTAATTTGAATCTCTACAACTAAGAGAATCAATCATGATTTATTATAAACTAATCTAATCTTTCTTCATATGGCAAAAGCCTAATGAAAAACAAACACGGAAAACAATTAAATCTCTAAATCTAGCCCAACACCAGGCAACTCTTGCTGTCGAAGATCTTGATGTTCTTTCCACATCGTCAAAATAACCACAACATCTTCTACAGCAACTTTCCCACCCAGCCCCACCCAACAGCCACCCAGTTGCTAAATAACTCCACTAGGGACCTAATACATACTCAACTGATCAGCTCAAATTTACCAAAAACAACATACCAGATTTTTTATGCAGGCTTGCAATGAATTAAGTGATGATTCACTAATTCCTCATTTTCACAACACATAACAATGATTTGGAAGCACGATACATCTATGCTTCAAGTTGTCTATAGTGAAGATATTTTCAAGACATTATGTCCACGAAAACACCCGTATCTTCATCAGTGTCACCACTTCCCACATTCTTGACAAGACGAAAAACCCCTCACACCAGACAAATAACCCACCATGAGTTCACAGAAAAGCTGGCAATTAGATTCAGATCCACCTGTCCAATCTCTGCTCAGGAATGAAAACAGGCTCTACGGATAGATATAGAGGCCAACACTAACAATCTCCGTGTCTTTGAGGTCGTGCCAGAAATAAACATCCCCACACTATACTGCCACCATTGTGCTGAAAGCATGAACGCACATCTTTGGAAGTGGCTATGGCGAACAAATCTTTAGAGGGACTTCGCTGCACCGGCAGTCTATCCATATACGAACTTTTGATCATGCACCCACTCTAAACCTTGAAAGCCCTATGCAGAAACAACGGGCCCAAGACACAGTGCCAAAATCAGGATCCAGTAGTAGTAGCATCAGTCCTCACATCCCACGCATTTTCCTCCGGCCCATTCTTCTCAACAAGAACCTCTCTTGAAAGGGACCTCCTTGAATCCACCACCATTTTGCAAGAAACACAAGATTTGCAATACAAATGTCTCTGTATCAAAACCACAACACCTGTTTGGTTTATAAACACTTTCCCAAGCCAGCAAATGGAATTTGTGGGCTCCACAGAGTCATTCCAAATAAGTCATTACACAGAGTGAGCTCCAATCTATTTGAGAACGCCACTGGACATCTTGAGGCAGATAACAGGTAGAGTGGAAATTAGCCAAAACTATTTCACCATGGTGATTTTTCCACCAAGGGATAGAAACCTTCTTTTCCAAGAAGCGTGCCTTCTAGAGACCTCTATAACACCATCCAAGCACCGACCCAGCCTTACCCGGCACCAAAGGAATACTGAGATGTTTAGATGGGAAACTCCCCACCCCGCAGCCAACACACACAGCAATAGATATGAGATCATCACTAGCAAGATAGATAACAAAGATACTACTTTTACCAAGATTGTCCTTCAACCCAGAAACAATATCAAATTGTGCAAGAATGTCATGGAAAGCTCGCACATTGTCCATTGAACCATTGCCAAAAAATATGGTGTCAACTGAACTCACCCCCATTCTCCTCATAAGAATGAGGGAATCACAAAATGGAATTGAAGGACATCTCACTAAAAGTTGCACCCGCAAGGGATTCACCTCCAGGTATTTTCCCTATTGATAGTAACCAGCTTGGTATTTAATGGTGAAAGTATAGAGAGAAGTTCAAGTTCACTCATCGCCTCTTTCCCAAAATTCCCAAATGCTGATTTGGCTGTACATCTTATAGATCTTCACATACAAAACATCCATTTGGAAAAACAGCCAGGTATACAATAAGAAGGATCTTTCAGTAATGAACAAAGGAAAAAACAAACATGTATAGACCACAAAGTTAAGGCTAGCAATCAAAACAGCCTATCATATTTTTTGGAAATGCAAAAGACTGATATTGCGGCTTCAAATTTCAGAATGAATTAACTCACCAATTCCAATGTGTATAATGGTAAACTTGAAGTATGGATATGGGGGTCGAACAATGGATGCAACTACAAACCCTATTATGGAACCTGTTATAGTGGCAATAACAACGTTGACCGGTATAAACCACCTGCAAGTGGAAGACATCGTTAGAACCTTCAGAAAAAAGATTACACACACACACACACACACACACAGAGAGAGAGAGAGAGAGACCCAGGAAATCAATAAATACAATTTACAACATAACTCAAGAAAATCTGGTGGGATTGCAATTGTACCCTTCAACTTAACCTAAGGATGCAATTTACAACTTAACCGAAGAAATGAACAAGAGGCATCAACATAACTGACAAAAATAACAAGAGACTCAACAAAACAAGCTGGTACTTTACTGTTCTATAAATAAAAGAAAAAGGAGAAGCTCTTGTCCTTACCACTCCACAATTTTCTGTAAAGAGACAGCTCGTCCCAGTTGAGAGAATATCAAACATGGAAGAAGAAGAGAAAAGACCAGCTGCAAGATGCAGGAAAACAAGAGTTATCAACATCATAAAACAGAACCCAATAAAGTGGAAACAAACAAAAGGAAATCACCAAAATACTTGTTCACCTCAGGAACAAGCTTCCCAAAATTATGATACAGCAGAAAGCAATCA
Source organism: Magnolia sinica (assembly GCF_029962835.1). NCBI lineage: Eukaryota > Viridiplantae > Streptophyta > Magnoliopsida > Magnoliales > Magnoliaceae > Magnolia > Magnolia sinica. The sequence continues at coordinate 90,910,582 of NC_080580.1, forward strand.
CACTGCAAGTTACCTAGTTGAAACTGACTGACAATTCCTAAGAGTGGTTTCAACTTCTTCGTTTAGTTTTCTAGATGGGGGTAAATTCCTGCCCCATCCCCCATTTAAATAAACTGGAATGTTGTCACATAAAAGTGCAAAGACAACAAGATACTCAACACTGATGCTAAAGAAAGTATGTCTGGACTGGCCTGTTGTATTGGGCAAGCTCCTTCCCTCTGAGCATTCCATTTTCAACTAATTTGAAATTAACAAAAAAGGAATAAGAGGAAAAGGTGCATGGAAAAATATCAACAACCACTGTAGCTCAGTCATGTACCACACATACAGAAATGGAGAAGCTAAACTCCTCATTAGCCATTCTACAGAAATAAAAATAAAAATAAAAACTCCACTTTCCCTAAGGCTGCAAGTCTGTAATCCATCGAAAAGCTAGAAGTTCTAAAATTTCTGCGAAGATTTTTCCAATTCTCAACAAGAAGTCAATACCCCAGTAATGCTTCACAGATGTCGATCACAGATGCCACTCGCACAGTATCAGTATGTTTGCTCCGAAAATGGAAAACAGAATGACTGATAGTGAACTGAAAGGTCTTAAAGCTCTTTGAGATCATCCATCTTCAAAAAGATATTTCGCTAGCATCCAATGACTCATACTGCAAACGCAATATGATTGATAATGAACAGAAAGATATTCAAGCTCTTTGAGATCGTCTATCTTACAAAAGATACTTTGGTTACTGTCCAATGACCCATGCTGTGAAAGCATTTATTTGGCCAAGGGGAAAAAAACAAAGGAAAAGAAAAAGAAAGACTAAAAATACAAAGGCCAATGAAAAAGAAACTTTTATGAGCAGGTCAGACAATTATAAGCATTCATTCATCCAAAAACATAAATAAATAAAATAGAAAAATGAAAAAAAAAAAAAAAGACACTTAGCAATCATCCGAAAGCCCCAAACAATTTTAGGCATTTATTAAGCTAGAGAAAGAGAACTAATCCGTACAATTGATAGTATTCATTCAGCAGGGGGGGACAGAGAGAGAATTTCAGAAAAGAAGTTTCTTGCACTCAGTATTATCTAACACTCCAGATTATCATAAAAATTGGTTTACATAAAAAGTAGGAGTAAAAAAGGAAAAATCAGATTCTTCTCCTTGGTAGTAATCCAATAACCAAGACAAACTGTGACCATTTCTTCCAATCAGCCAGACAATTTATACCCATTAATTTCGATGCTCCGGCAATTTACAACATTCAGCCAAAATACTAAAAAGGAATAAGAAAATATCAAGAAACTTCTCCTTTGGTTCACTCTCTCCTACTTTTCTTGAAGCCAATAAAGACAGGAAAGAAACTTGAGAATCACATAATCCAGGCAGCGATTTCTTACCCCATTAAGAAGCTTCCGTCCACTCGCAGGGAAGATGTTAACATACTTAGATGCCATCAGGAACCCCATAAAACACATTGTGAAGACTTTTGCAATTGGTAGAACTGCGTATTTTATTGTTGCCAACAAGGATTCTCCTCCTGCCTGACTCGCTGCCATCAAAATCCTCTCCATCTTTTCTTGAAACCCCAATTTCCCGGAAATAGAAACCTCTACGCATTCACCTCAACTGCTGAGGTATCTGTTTCTGAGACAGAAAGGAGATCTCTAATTAAAGGGAGCACCACAATTTGAGATTTTCTAAAACGGAAGCCGCAGCGTTTTCAGAAACTCTGAGGTCTGTAGCTGCATTAGGAATCGAAGATCCGTAGCTGCTCCTTTTCTATTGACAAATTCCTACAGAACACATAAAATTATTAGATAATCCAAGGATGGGAAAGAGAACAACACTCACTAGAAAGATCTTCATAAATTCAAATAAAAATCACTTTTAAAGAAGAGAAAGAACAGAACACAAAAATTCCAGATTTTCTTCAAAATCCAGATCAATTTTATAAAAATTTCGAATGCCAAAAGTTGCAGAAATTTTCTTTTGAAATCAAGTAGATCTTACAAAGAATTCGGAAATTTCGTAATAAGATAAAGCTCTGGCATCCAAAAAGCCTACCACTCATTAATTCAATAGAAGAAAATACAATGAAAAGAAATGCATTCGATATGCAGAAATCACCAAAATCTCTCCAAAACCACCAAAAAAAAATTTCCACAGAATCTCGAGCATTGGAGAAAAAAAAAATCTCTACTCATAAGGAATGTGCAGCAAAATCTCACTTTCTTCGAAGAATTGAAGGCTTGAACTCATAATGAATATTAAAAATAAAATAAAAAAAAACAAAAAAAAAACTCTAGAAATTCCCTGAAATCAAAATCTCTTTATTTCTCCTAACATTGGAAATTAAAGAAAAATGCTTCGCAATTCAAATACAAATATAAGTCTGATAACGCAGAGATCATCTAATTTTTAAAAATACGATTAAAAAAAACTCTAATATATCTTTCATTTCATCAGTAAATTCCTCCATGACTGCAACAAAACCTAAAAAAATCTTCAAAACAGCTCAAAATCCTTCTGAAATCCGAACAAATATCTGGCATACTTCGCTAATCAAAACCTCAGATCCCAGGAAATTCTAAGTCAGAAAATGATCTACTAAAATAAAATAAACTCACTAAATCAACAAAAAATCAGTTCTCCTCAAAGTTGATAAAATTCTCCAAAAATCATCCAAAAAATGCAAATATCTCGGTCGTCCTCAAAAATATCTCGCATTCTTCAAAAATCATATCAACCATCCGTATTTTTTTTGAAAATCCAAAGAAATACAAAAAACATCTTCACATAATCCACCAATTCCTTCGAAAAATCCCAAGAAACGCAGGAAAAAAATCTCAAAAATCATCCAAACGTACCTCCAAAACCTTCGAAATTCCACTCAAATCTCTTGCATTTTCAAAAATCAAAGCAAATATCCTTCCCTCCCTCTCTCCCTCTCCCTCCCTCCCTCCCTTTGTCTGTAACTTCTCTACAAAACCCTAGAAATTCGAGAAGGAGAATTCCGATTTCGCAGAGTTTCGTTCTCCTTTCCGTCTGCGCTGGGGCTTCTGTTTCTGCGGAATCGAACTGAAAACGGAACTCTGTTTTTATTCTCTGTACGGCTCCGCCCCTCTATATAGGCGTCGACTCCAATTACGTAATTACCCCTCTTTTTTACTGTAATGTCGACCCTACCTCTGACAGCATTCAGAGGTACAGCTTTATAAGGCGAATCGCGCGAGAAAAATTATCAAGAGAGCTTTTTTCCAGCGCTTGTGACCTGGATGCAACACCAATGATCCTGGCCATAAATCATGCAATCATAGGTACTGGGTGGTGTAACTCCAGGATTGTTTGCTATTTTGAATTTCGAAATTTTTTAATGTAATTTGATTAAATTGTACCCGACTATTAACACCCGGTGTAACTCCAGGATTGTTTGCTATTTTGAATTTCGAAATTTTTAAATGTAATTTGATTAAATTGTACCCGACTATTAACACCCGATGTTATATGCGGATGTTATAGGAAAGAACTTCACAAATTCAATTAATTAACAGTGAAAAATCAATGAATTCGCCCGGTCACTTCAACATCTACTCTAACCTTCTAATTTATTCATATAATGTCTAAATTTAATTGACCTATCACTAATTAATTAAAATAGTAATAACTAAATAAATATGTATCAAAAGTCGAAACGATTAGGAGTCAGATCTTAATTAATAAATCAAATTGACCTAATTACTCATTTAACCTAAGAACCAACAGTTTATGGTGATTATGATCGAATCATTGTTTTCTGCTAATTGTGAATAGATCACACTATGAACTTAACTAATCTAAACTTTGATCGTCAGGCACAAAAAATCTCGATATCCAATTTTATTTCATAAATGCCTTGAATTTTTGAACACACTCTACACCAGTCGTTAATAGGCCACTAAACCTGAGACTATAAAAAGACGTTCGTCTTAGTGAGATTCACGACCTTCGCGGGACATCGAGCTAAGATCACGTCTTGAATCGCTTAACTTATACTCACAAGGTCGGTGCATGAGATATATTAATATTTCTGAAATTAAGTAAAAACTTAAGTTAATTATTTGTATCGGGTTTTTGTCAAAGTTGTGGCTTTCAGAGCATTAGATGATGACCAGATTTAAGGCGTCAATCGAGATTATTATATTGCCCACATCCGTATAATTATAAACCCGATCAATGCTCGGTGATTGTCAATCTAGGTTAGGGCCTTTCTAGTTGATTGGCTCGTCCAATCATTGGATGGTTGTATCCAAACATAGATTGCCTATTGAGAAACTTATCACATAGCTTATATTGACCCGTACACCTCCTGGTAGGTCTCACTGGTTAGAAACAACCCCGTCTAGGATTAGTATAATGAATAAATGGATATTGGAGCCATTTTGCACTATTTGACACTATAAATACCATTTCATTTCACACCCATTTCCATACGAATTTTCCCTATAAATTGGGGAGAAAAAGAGAAATAAATGAAGAAAGGGAGAGAGAAAGAGAAAGAGAGGAAGATCGAATGAAAGTATGGTCCTTGGTGTTTTCTTGCATCAGAATTTATTTGATGAAACCCAAGCTACAAAAATTTTCCTCTGTCGAATCCACCCTACGCACGATCGAAGGTAAGAAATGTTTCCTACATCTCGGTTAAACTATCTTATGTTAGATTTTACGAATCTTACCTAAGTTTTCTTTGATTTAATTAGGAATTGGTGTTTTTTCCTAAAACCCCAACCCTGGAGGCACTAAGTCAGGCGAATCATTGCAAATATGATGACCATGATTCTCAGGTTGCTATTTATCGACCCTTAATAGTCTCAGTTAATGATTTGTTGTTGTAGATGGCTTGATGTATGTTAACATGTCCATATTTTAATTTTGATTGCAATATGTATTATTACTTGTTTTTTGATACTCACACGTTCGATGAAATACTTAAGTAATTGTGTTATATTATTAATACTCACATGTGTCGATGAAATGCCTAAGTAATTGTATTATATTATTGATGCCCACATGTGTCGATGAAATGCCTAAATAGAGCTGGGCATTTCATACCTGAACCAATGGATCCGGCCCGATCCGACCCGATTCGAACAGAACCGATGGTCAAGATCGGTCAGGATCGAGTAACATAATCCACATCCGAATTATTTTCGGGTTGAATCCGGATAGGTCCTGTTCCGAACCGACCCGATCCGGAACCCGATTCGATTGGATCCGATTCGGACCGACCCGATCCGGACTGTATATATTAGTGTGTATATATATATTATTTTATTTTTTACTTTTACCGCGTAGGATTTAGGTTCGGCGCCAAAAAAATCCCGCCCAATGGACACCTTAGCCCGTCAACTCTCTCTCTATCTTTCTCTATCTCTATATCTGTGATTCTCTCAATATCTATCTCTTTATCTCTGTTGAAGAAGAAGGCAAGAAGAAGGCTTTGGAGCTTGGATTCCTCTACTGGAGAGATATATTGAGAAATGATCTATAGGTATATACAGAAGAGAGAAAGAGGGAAGGAGAAAGAGAGTCGCAGCTCTGCTCGATCGAAGAATGGTGTATGAAGTGGTTTTTGTGGGTTTGATCACGAGGTATGTTTTATATCCAAACCGTCCATCCATTTGGCGAGCTCATTTTAACGCTTGAGACAAAAAATAAGACAGATCTAACCATCAACTGGACCACACTGCAAAAACTAGTGAGAGATTGAATGTCTACGATTGAAACCCTTTTCAGGGTCACCGAAGTTTTAGATCAATATCAAATTTGTTTTTCCTCTTCATTCAGGTACGTGTGAATTTATGAGATTTATTTTTCCTTTTCAATCAGCTACTTATGACTTTATGAACAGATTCGGTGTAAAATAAACGTTATGGTGGGCCTTACAAATTTTTTAATGGTGAAAATCATTATCTCTGCCACTATTTATGGTGTGGTCAAGATGATCGTTGGATATGATTTATTTTTTGGATAATGTTCTAAAATGATCTTTAAAAATAGATGAACGGTGTAGATATAATAAATACATCACTGTGGGGCTCATGTAACTTTGATCTCTTTTGAACCTTTCTCGCAACTTGGAGCTCGAGGAGCGTCCGTGCTGTCTTCGCACGACACGTAATATAGCAGCTATAATACAGTTGTGCTAGCTACAGACTAGCTATAGCCTGTACTTTTATAAAGGGTACCGATTGCGTGCTGAGTAACTCAGTACGCGAGTAAACTCTGTGGGGCCTGCCGTCATTTATGCATTTTATCCACTCTGTCCATCCATTTTATTAGTTAATTTTAAGTGGTTAGCCCAAAATGAAGCATATTCAAAGATCAAGTGGACCACACCACTGGAAACAGTGTGAATTTAACGTCTACCGTTGAAAAGTTCTTGATGGCCACAGAAGTCTTAGATCAAGCCGATGTTTTTTTTTTCCCACTTAATCCATGTCTTTTTGATTTACTAACAGGTTGGATGACGAATAAACATTACTAGAGTCCTTGGAAAGGTTTCAATGGTGGAAATCAATACTTCCACTGTTTCCTGTGGTATGGGCCATTTGAGTTTTGGATATGATTCAATTTTGGGCTTAACCCCTAAAATGATCTGAAAAAACGGATGGACGGCGTGGATAAACCAAATGAATTCATAGTAGGCCCAACAGAGTTTACTTAGTATGATAAGAGCGTACTGAGCCAATTTCTTTACAAAGCTTCTTGGAGAAGCTATTAGCGGGTGTAAAGCTTCTTCAGCAAGTTATACAACTGTACATTTTTATCTATGTGGGGCCCATCTTGAACTTTTTAGTTTATCCACACCGTCCATTAGTTTTTTCAATCATGTTAGGGATTGATATTAAATTTTAAGTATATTTAATAATCAAGTAGATCGCACCATAGAAGACTGAGAATAATGATTTCCCCACCATTGAAATAAACGAACGAACTGAGTCTTACCCAATCCGATCCAACTCGGTTTTCCTGGTCGAGTCGGACTTGGATCGATTTAGGCCAGCAGGAGTTCGGATCTGTTCGGGTTAGATGACCCAGACTCGGCCCCGGATCGGATCAGGTTCGGGTTAGGCCCTGCAAATCTCGAACAGAGTCAGGTTGGACCGAATCCGATCCGACTCGGTCCGATGCCCAGCTCTATGCCTAAGTAATCGTGTTATATTATTGATACCCACATGTGTCGATGAAATGACTAAGTGATTATGTTGTTTTATTGATGTTCGATGAAATGCTCAAGTGATAGTTTTATGTTATCGATGCTCATAAGTTCGATGAAATGCTTAGTTGGTTGTGTTGCTAAATTTATGCTTCATATGAAATATTGTTATGATTATCGGATGAATTATTAGTCATTAACGATGTTTATAATTACTTGTGATGTTGGGTTAGTCAGTAAATCCTCCGAACCAAGGGTGACCCGAGTTAGGCTGGCCACCTTGGGCTTATTTAATCAAACCGGGTTAAACACGGATGACTGGTAGTAGTTGGACTACACAGATGCTTGCACCGAATACTGATTGTGCCAATTTTCTCTAAAGTTAATTAATTTAGTCTAACAACTTATTAATCATGTATGTTCAGATGTATGACTCAATCAAATTGAATTAGGATACCATGTTCTCAATAGATGAGTCTATTCATAATCGTTAATATGATACAATCCTACAAAGGGTCATGAGCCGGGCATGATGGTATGGGACACCGTGTTGAAGCTATCGACCTATGCTCGGGTGACATACTTACCACATAGGTAAAAAATCAGGTGACAAGCCCACCATGTTGGTAAAATATTGAGTGACGAGCCTCCCTATAGAGACCAATGAGCACTGATGGACGTAATAGATTGTTGTTCGAACTGCCCCCGTCAAATACCTGACCGTTAGTTTCGTGCCAAACTATCGTTCGAATGAACCGGGTGTGAATGGAATTGGGTGACGAGTCATTTCTTTTATAGCAATTTGGTTTCATGTGTCAAGCACGCACATCTGAACTGAGTAATCATACTTGGTGCTTGGATGACGATCCTTATCGGATTGATCCTCATACCTCTGAGTATCATGACGTACATTTGAAATTATTGATTTGTGAGATATAACGAATAATACCTAAATTTGGATCAAGTAATACTGGTGAGGAGCCACTACGTATCACAACAAGTCACGTGATATCGGATAAGGACTCCTGATATAACATCGGTATCCTAGCTTCGTCACTCTGCTATATGAACTTAAATTAATAATCACATGACTAATCATACACATCAATCGCATTGCACTATAATATGATGTTGCGATTTGGTGTTAAAATCATGTACTGAGAATGTGTTGGCATTTATGAAATAGGTGTTGAAGTTGCTAGTGAGGGAGTGTTGGATTGTGGGGCGCATACACCATTTCATAATCTCATTTGTGCATTTATCAAGAGAATTTAGGAAGTTGTTAATTTCCTATTTATCATTACCTACGTTGACTGAGTTAATAATACGTTACGCTGATTGAGTCAATAATATGTATAACTTATAACTAATGGAATTATAGAGTCAGCTACTCACTCCCACCTAGGACGGTATTTTAAAACACCAACCAGACAATATTATCGATATAGGTACAATCGAGATTTCAGACAGGTAGGCTTAGATCGACTTTCACCACCGCTGTTATGATTTGCAGGATCGGACCAAAACTGAAAACTTTACACTTTAAACATTTTTGGTATACATATTATGGCTTGTATAATCTTTATTTGGGCGGACATCACTTTCATGATTATACATTTTGAATATTAGTCATATATTTATGTGTATAGTTATCTTTGCCTAACTTTAGATGTTGTTTATTTAAAACTATTATGACTATTAATCATGGGTAAACGTTAATCAAACTATGCGGGCACACGAAACTCGTCCACATGCATTTTTGCTAGGTTCACACTAGGAAACTCGGGATAAGAGTCTTCGTACTATGGTGTCAATTTTCGAGGCATGACAGGTAGACATGTGATTGTGTCATGATTAATATGTAAAAATGACTTCAATCGTACACAAACATATTCACACTCATTTTGGGCACACTTATATAGACCAATAAAATGCAGCCACATATTGGCATTATGCACTTAATAATGACGAAATCTTACACTTGAGGATATCTTTTACCCTACTTCATTTAGAAACACATCACATGTCAAAAGCAAAGTAGCATAGAGTTGAATACATATCCGTAAATAAGATAAAACAACTAATGACATGTAACTTTAAATTTGTATAACATGTGTGATTGAGGTAGCATGCTCGACGAAGCTATAAAAGACCCGTCAAGATAGAGATTTTATCACAAATCCAAATATGCTCGACAATATCTTCTCTTATAGTCCATCCAAAATGAGAGATTGCAAAAACGATCGATGCTCTCGCAACAATTATGAAGATTTGAGAATCAGATTAATATCGAAGCAGATAGGAATCAATAGATTCGGGATTAATACGAGTCTAGCGGGGCAGATCCTATAAGATATATATATCTACATGGTAATTTTAGTAGGAGATTTGAAAATGGTTTATGATTTGTGAATATCTCTTTAGCCAAGTTGGGATGATCAAAAAACAATTATATGTCATGATTGTCGAGAATCATGTACCTGCAAGGAAACCCACCAAGGGTTTTGTCGCCTTCCAAAGTTATAAATGGATAACACAATAAAGAGTTTCAAGCTAATGTGACGTTGCTCTTTCATGTTAGTTTTTAAACCCCTACTTTTATTAAGCCAAGTTACAAAACACCTGAGACCTAGGTTATCATAAATTGTTATTGTTCAACGCCATCGCTACAGTACTCCTAGGAGTAATATAAATATCCACGACCTTCCGTCGCTGGATCCTAATCAATCGAGTCCTTACTTAGAAGATAACGTCATTAGTTACATGTTGTTGACCAATTTACCTCGATTATTTGTCCAATAAATGATCGTAAGTATCTATTTTTTTTATATTTATCTATTAATTGTATTTAACAACATATATAAATCAATAAAATCAACATTTTGAGCCCTTTTAGTTTTAAATATATTCATTTTTGTTCCATTAAGAAAAATAAAGTCAATTATCACTAATGAAAAAAGGTTCTTAAATGTAATGTAAAAAGAATCTATTCGAAAAGGACTACTCCATTCAAAATGATTAATCCCTATCAATTTCAAATTATTTGATCATTGTAACTGTCAGTATTTGAGAAGATGAGCGATCCCAAGAGTTCCGTATTAATTGGTTTATCTCAATGCAGGGGCACAACATTCAATCAAACTTGAGTACAGTACGACTTTAGTATGCCTACATTATCTTAATTGCACACGTTAACCGAATATAATCCCTCGCTAACACATGTGGCCTCATGTTTGATTGAATTACACAAGCAAGACATTCATTGAATGAGGAATTTCTTTAGTATTAGTCACTAATAAGAAAGTATTATGGTCCCCAGGTTTCAATATTTGTTATGATATATAATATGACCATATAACAAGTTATAAGATAAATACAAGATTATTGTCATCGTTATAATGATGGATATGAACATCTTAAGTGCCTGTTTGGGAGCGTGGATTTGGAACCCCCTAGATTTGAAATCATCCTATTGTGTTTAGCACCCTGGATTGAGAATCAACTTTAATCCAAAAAGTAGCTATGCATGGTATATTTATAAGGGTTTAAATTTAATTATTAAATCAACTTTAATGTCTCTAACTAGTGAACGAATGTAATGTTTAACGCAATTGTTGTAATGAGCCCGCTGAAATATATGCTTTGCCCGAAAATGATGAAATTCCAAGTCTCAGATGGGCCACAAGCACAAGATAATGTTTGAGTGACTAACCAACGATTTGTAACCATTGATTTACATGGACAATGTTTAGACGGTGCTAATCTTCATATTATAGTAATTATAGTGATGTAATTGATAATCTAATTGTTTTGAGATATCATTGGTGGGCCATGTGCCCAATAGAATAATAGTCCAGTGACACAAATGTTATACGTGCAACTATTGGAAGGATTTTAGAGATTATCCAAGCTCTCATTGTAGATTTCAAAGAGGGGAGATTTGTAAGACCCGTATCCTAGTCCGTTCTGTTCCATCGAGTCCCGCGATCCTTCCTGTCGAATTTCGACATCCCGTGACGTATAATTGGTGTGGCCCATTTGATATACATAAGGCCCATGTGATTAGGCCCATTGTGATGTATTCTAAGGCCCATGGGTTATGGCCCATTGCAATGTACATAAGGCCCGTTAGCGAGGCCCATTAATGCGACCCATTTGATGAATGTATGGCCCATTAATGCGGCCCATGTGATACGGCCCATTTGATGTATTGAAGACCCAATGGGATGTACCTAAGGTCCATTGCAATGTGTGATCCCAACATGGGTTTATGTAATGATGTTTACGACAGGCTATGTCTTGAGAGCAATGATGGTTTGACGTCCACATTGCAAGTATAGTGTTGGTTAAATGTCCGCATTATGACTCTCCCTACGGCCCATTGATAGGCCTGTACATGTAATGTGTAGGCCGTTTAGGCCCATCTTCGTTGTGAACAGAATTCATTGCCATATTACATGTTTGGTATAATTCCATGATTCATGATCATGCGCATCATATGAATGCTTTATATGAGAAGTGACTAATCATAGCATATGCCTTCGGGCAGATTGTTTAGGGGCTCCCGAATAGGTGGTGTCGTCCTACAGGAGCGCACGATATGCGCAGGATTGCTGCATGACTGGATAGTGTGATTCATGCATTCGCATTGTGTGATATGGTACTGTACGCTCTAGCGACATCAGGGCCGTAGCCACCACAGGCATATCGTGGTTGACAGGATTAGATATCGAAAATCGTGTTCTACATGGGGTGCTATAAATATCCCTGGGTGAAAGTCCCTAAACCCTTATGGTACCAAGAGGTTGCTCCAATGTCTAGACCGAGTGGGTACAGGAGCGCAGAGTGTGATTACCAGATGGCCGCACTTTTCACTGTGTCGTGGTCGGTTGGAAGGGGGTGCGGCCTTATCCGCCTGAGAGGAGGGGGCAAAACTAGGATAAGTTTGACCAGCTCGAGGAATGGGTCCGCTATCGACGAGCCGAGCCCGATATTGGTAGGCGGATAGTGAGGTCTCTTCCACTCACCTTATTGCGCGCAATGGGACAGCAATCTGGTTGGAGTGTACTAGACCCCGGTGATTTTTCAGAGTTGAGTTGTATTGATATGTTGACTTAGATGAGGATTCGCATGCTTGAGTTGCATTTTGCACCGCATGGCCTTGGTATGGCTGACATTATCCATGCCTCACATCGCATAGCCTTAGTACGGCTAATGGCATTCATGGATTCATCAGCATATTTCGCATTACTCTGATACTGCATAATTGTATTACTACCTTACACAGACACTTACACCACCATCTAAGCTTTCCATAAGCTTATGCAAGACCATTGCGTGCCGGTGACATTGGATCGCAGCAGCGCTGAGGCAGGAGCGCATATCAAATCAGCTTGGAGCTTTTTGCCTATTATCATTGTATTTCTCTTTATGCTCATTGTACTTGTAAAGTTTTTGATCGTAGTGGAAATGTGATGGAGTTTTTGGTTGTTGTTTGTGGGTTATGCCTTTGGTTATGCTCATTACGAATTAAACTGATGTTGACAATCTTCCTCGTAACATCCTAGGATCAGAACCTGGCGAATGAGCGCTGGCAGCCGAGAATGGGGTACTAAGGAGGCTGTCGGCGCTGGATTCGACGATCGAAAATTTTGTGAGCCCAGTTTCCGAGTTTGGGGCATGACATCCTGGTAGGTCCCACTAGTTAGAAACAAGCCCGTCTAGGATTAGTATAAAGAATAAATGGATATTAGAGCCATTTTACACTATTTGACACTATAAATACCATTTCATTTCACACCCCCTCCCATACGAATTTTCCCTATAAATTGGGGAGAAAGAGAGAAATAAATGGAGAAAGGGAGAGAGAAAGAGAGAGAGGAAGATAGAATGAAAGTGAGGTCCTTGGTGTTTTCTTGCACCAGAATTTATTCGATGAAACCCAAGCTACAACAATTTTCCTCTGTCGAATCCACCCTACGCGCGGTCAAAGGTAAGAAATGTTTCCTACATCTCGGTTAAACTATCTCATGTTAGATTTTATGAATCTTACCTAAGTTTTATTTGATTTAATTAGGAACTAGTGTTTTTTCCTAAAACTCCAACCCTGGAGGCACTAAGTTAAGCGAATCATTGCAAATGTGAGGACCATGATTCTCAGGTTGCTATTTATCGACCCTTAATAGTCTCAGTTAATGATTTGTTGTTGTAGATGGCTTGATGTATGCTAACATGTCCATATTTTAATTTTGATTGCAACATGTATTATTACTTGTTTATTGATACTCACATGTTCGATGAAATACTTAAGTAATTGTGTTATATTATTAATGCTCACATGTGTCGATGAAATGCCTAAGTAATCGTATTATATTATTGATGCCCACATGTGTCGATGAAATGCCTAAGTAGAGCTGGGCATTTCATACTCAAACCAGTGGATCCGGCACGATCAGACCCGATCCGACCCGATTCGAACAAAACCGATGGTCAAGAACAGTCAGGATCGGGTAACGTAATACAGATCCGAATTATTTTCGGGTCGAATCCGGATAGGTCCTACTCCAAACCGACCCAATCCGGAACTCGATCTGATTAGATCTGATCCGGACCGTATATTATAGTACATATATATATATATATATATTTTTTTTATTTTTTTTACTTTTACCGCCTAGGATTTAGGTTCGGCGCCCATAAAATCCCGCCTAATGGACACCTTAGCCCGTCAACTCTCTCTTTATCTCTATATCTGTGATTCTCTCAATATCTATCTCTTTATCTCTGTTGAAGAAGAAGGCAAGAAGAAGGTTTTGGAGCTTGGATTCCTCTGCTGGAGAGATATGTTGAGAAATGATCTATAGCTATATACGGAAGAGAGAAAGATGGAAGGAGAAAGAGAGTCGCAGCTCTGCTCGATCGAAGAATGGTGTATGAAGTGGTTTTTGTGGGTCTGATCATGAGGTATGTTTTATATCCAAACCGTTAATCCATTTGGTGAGCTCATTTTAACGCTTGAGACAAAAAATAAGATAGATCTAACCATCAACTGGACCACACTGCAAAAACTAGTGAGAGATTGAACGTCTACCATTGAAACCCTTTTCAGGGTCACCGAAGTTTTGGATCAATATCAAATTTGTTTTTCCTCTTCATTCAGGTACGTGTGAATTTATGAGATTTTTTTTCCTTTTCAATCAGCTACTTGTGACGTTATGAACAGATTGGATGTAAAATAAACGTTATGGTGGGCCTTACAAATTTTTTAACGGTGAAAATCATTATCTCTGCCACTATTTATGGTGTGGTCCAGATGATCGTTGGATATGATTTATTTTTTGGATAATGCTCTAAAATGATCTCTAAAAATAGATGAACGGTGCAGATATAATAAATACATCACTGTGGGGCCCATGTAACTTTGATTTCCTTTGAACCGTTCTCACAACTCGGAGCTTAAGGAGCGTCCGTGCTGTCTTCGCATGACACGTAATATAGCAGCTATAATATAGCTATGCTAGCTACAGCCTATACTTTTATAAAGGGTAGCTAATTGCGTGTTGAGTAACTCAGTACGTGAGTAACCTCTGTGAGGCCCACCGTCATTTATGCATTTTATACACTCTATCCATCCATTTTATTAGTTAATTTTAAGTGGTTAGCCCAAAAACGAAGCATATTCAAAGATCAAGTGGACCACACGACTGGAAACAGTGTGAATTTAACGTCTACCGTTGAAAAGTTCTTGATGGCCACAGAAGTTTTAGATCAAGCCAATGTTTTTTTTCACTTAATCCATGTCTTTTTTATCTTACTAACAAGTTGGATGACAAATAAACATCACTGGAGTCTTTGGAAAGGTTTCAACGGTGGAAATCAATATTTCCACTGTTTCCTGTGGTATGGGCCATTTGAGCTTTGGATACGATTCAATTTTGGGCTCAACCCTTAAAATGATCTGAAAAAACAGATGGACGGTGTGGATAAACCAAATGAATTCACAATAGGCCCAACAGAGTTTACTCAATACGATAAGAGCGTACTGAGCCGATTTCTTTACGAAGCTTCTTGGAGAAGCTATTAGTGGGTGTAAAGCTTCTTCAACAAGCTATACAGCTGTACATTTTTATCTACGTGGGGCCCATCTTAAACTTTTTAGTTTATCCACACTGTCCATTAGTTTTTTCAGATCATGTTAGGGGTTGATACTAAATTTTAAGTATATTTAATAATCAAGTAGATCGCACCATAGAAGACTGAGAATAATGATTTCCACACCGTTGAAAGAAATGAATGAATCGAGTCTTACCCAATCCGATCCGACTCGATTTTCCTGACCGAGTCGGACTCAGATCGATTCAGGCCAACAGGAGTTCGGATCTGTTCGGGTTAGATGACCCGGACTTGGCCCCGGATCGGATCAAGTTCGGGTCAGGCCCTGCAAATCTCGAGCAAAGTTGGGTTGGACCGAATCCGATTCGACTCGGTCCGATGCCCAGCTCTATGCCTAAGTAATCATGTTATATTATTGATGCCCACATGTGTCGATGAAATGACTAAGTGATTGTGTTGTTTTATTGATGTTCGATGAAATGCTCAAGTGATAATGTTATGTTATCGATGCTCATAAGTTCGATGAAATGCTTAGGTGGTTGTGTTGCTAAATTTAGGCTTCATATGAAATATTGTTATGATTATCGGATGAATTATTAGTCATTAACGATGTTTATAATTACTTAAGATGTTGGATTAGTCAGTAAATCCTCCGAACCAAGGGTGACCCGAGTTAGGCTGGCCACCTTAGGCTTATTCAATCAAATCGGGTTAAACACGGATGACTGACAGTAGTCAGACTACACGGATGCTTGCACCGAATGCTGATTGTGCTAATTTTCTCTAAAGCTAATTTATTTAGTCTAACAAGTTATAATCATGTATGTTCACAATGTATGACTCAATCAAATTGAATTAAGATACCATGTTCTCAATAGATGAGTCTATTCATAATCGTTAGTATAATACGATCCTACAAAGACTCATGAGCCGGACATGATGGTATGAGACACCGTGTCGAAGCTATCGGCCTACGCTCGGGTGACATACTTACCATATAGGTAAAACATCAGGTGACAAGCCCACCATGTTAGTAAAATATTGAGTAACGAGCCTCCCTGTAGCGACCAATAAGCACTGATGAACGTAATAGATTGTTGTTCGAACTCGGGAGCTGAGTTATGCTCGACCCCCGAATTTCAGGGCGTTACACCGGGTGTGAATGGAATCGGGTGATGAGTCATTTCCTTTATAGCAATTTGGTTTCATGTGTCAAGCACGCACATCTGAACTGAGTAATCATACTCGGTGTTTGGCTTACGATCCTTATCGGATTGATCCTCATACCTCTGAGCATCATGACGTACATTTGAAATTATTGATTTGTGAGATATAACGAATGATACGTAAAATTGGATCAAGTAATACTGGTGAGGAGCCACTACGTATCACAACAAGCCACGTGATATCGGATAAGGACTTGTGATATAACATCGGTATCCTAGCTTCCTCACTCTGATATATGAACTTAAATTAATAATCACACGACTAATCATACATATCAATCGCATTGCACTATAATAAGATATTACGATTTAGTATTAGAATCATATACTGAGAAAGTGTTGGCATTTATGAAATAGGTATTGAAGTCGCTATTGAGGGAATGTTGGATTGTAGGGCGCATACACCATTTCATAATCTCATTCATGCATTTATCAAGAGAAATTAGAAAGTTGATTTCCTATTTATCATTACCTACATTGACTGAGTCAATAATACGTTACGCTAATTGAGTCAATAATATGTATAACTTATAACTAATGGAATCATAGAGTCAGCTACTCACTCCCATATAGGACGGTATTTTAAAACACCAACCAGACAATATTATCGATATGGGTACCATTGAGATTTCAGACGGGTAGGCTTAGATCGACTTTCACCACCGCTGTTATGTTTTGCAGGATCGGGCCAAAACTAAAAACTTTACACTTCAAACATTTTTGGTATGTATATTATGCCTTGTATAATCTTTATTTGGACGGACACCACTTTCATGATTGTACATTTTGAATATTAGTCATATATTTATGTGTATAGTTATCTTTGTCTAACTTTAGATGTTGTTTATTTAAAACTAGTATAACTATTAATCATGGGTGAACATTAATCAGACTATGTGGGCACACGAAAACTCGCCCACATGCATTTTTGCTAGGTTTACACCTGGGAACTCGGGATAAGAGTCTCCGTAATATGGTGTCGATTTTCGAGGCGTGACAGGTAGACATATGATTGTGACATGATTAATATGTAAAAAAATGACTTCAATCGTAATGAACATATTGACACTCATTTTTGGCACACTTATATAGACCAATAAAATGCCGCCACATATTGGCATCATGCACTTGATAATGACGAAATCTTACACTTGAGGATATCTTTTACCATACTTTATTTAGAAACACATCACATGTCAAAAGCAAAGTAGCATAGAGTTGAATACATATCCGTAAATAAGATAAAACAATACTTTATGTAACCTTAAATTTGTGTAACGTGTGTGATTGAGGTAGCATGCTCGACGAAGCTATAAAAGACCCGTCAAGATAGAGATCTTATCACAAATCCAAATATGCTCGGCAATATCTTCTCTTATAGTCCATCCAAAATGAGAGATTGCAAAGACGATCGATGCTCTCGCAACGATTATAAAGATTTGAGAATCAGATTAATATCGAATCAGATAGGAATCAATAGATTCGGGATCAATCCGAGTCTAGCGGGGCAGATCCTATAAGATATATATATCTACATGGTAATGTTAGCAGGAGATTTGAAAATGGTTTATGATTTGTGAATATCTTTTTGGCCAAGCTGGGATGATCAAAGAGCAATTATACGTCATGATTGTCGAGAATCATGTATCTGCAAGGAAACCCACCGAGGGTTTTGTCGTCTTCCAAAGCTATAAAAGGATAACACAATAAAGCATTTCAAGCCCACACCAAACACAATCTATCTACATAATGTGACGCTGCTCTTTTACGTTAGTTTTTAGACCCCTGCTTTTGTTAAGCCATGTTACAAAACACCTAAGACCTAGGTTATCATAAATTGTTGTTGACGCCATCGGTACAGTACTCGTAGGAGTAATATAAATATCCACGACCTTCCGTCGCTGGATCCCAACCAATCGAGTCCTTACTTAGAAGATAATGTCATTAGTTATATGTTGCTGACCAATTTACCTCAATTATTTGTCCAACAAGTGATCGCAAGTATCTATTTTTTATATATTTATCTATTAATTATATTTAACATCATATATAAATCAATAAAATCAACATTTTGAGCCCCTTTAGTTTTAAACATATCTATTTTTATTCCATTAAGAAAAACAAAGTCAATTATCACCAATGAAAAAAGGTTCTTAAATGTAATGTAAAAAGAATCCATTCGAAAAGGACTACTCCATTCGAAATGACTAATCCCTATCATTTTAAAATTGTTTGATCGTTGTAACTGTCAGTATTTGAGAGGATGAGCGATCCCAAGAGTTTCGTATTAATCAGTTTATCTCAATGCAGGGGCATAACATTCAATCAAACTTGAGTAGAGTACGACTTTAGTATGCCTACATTATCTTAATTGCACACGTTAACCGAATATAATCCCTCGTTAACACATGTGGCCTCATGTTTGATTGAATTACACAAGCAAAACATTCATTGAAGGAGGAATTTCTTTAGTATTAGTCACTAATAAGAAAGTATTATGGTCCCCAAGTTTCAATATTTGTTATGATATATAATATGACCATCTAGCAAGTTATAAGATAAATACAAGATTATTATTATCGTTATAATGATGGATATGAACATCTTAAGTGCCTGTTTGGGAGCGTGGATTTGGAACCCCCTAGATTTGAAATCATCCTATTGTGTTTGGCACCCTGGATTGAGAATCAACTTTACTCCAAAAAGTAGCTATACATGGTATATTTACAAGGGTTTAAATTTAATTATTAAATCAACTTTAATGTCTCTAATTAGTGAACGTATGTAATGTTTAACGCAATTGTTGTAATGAGCCCGGTGACATATATGCTTTGCCCGAAAATGATGAAATTCCAAGTTTCAGATGGGCCACAAGCACAAGATAATGTTTGAGTGACTAACCAACGATGTTTAACCATTGATTTACATAGACAATGTTTAGACGGTGCTGATCATCATATTATAGTAATTATAGTGATGCAATTGATAATCTAATTGTTTTGAGATATCATTGGTGGGCCATGTGCCCAATAGAATAATAGTCCAGTGACACAAATGTTACACGTGCAACTATCGAAAGGATTTTAGAGATTATCCAAGCTCTCATCGTAGATTTTAAAGAGGGGATTTGAAACCCCCAGTTACTTTATGGTGCCAAACAATTAGGGGATTTGAAATCCCCCCAAAATCCATGGTGCCAAACAACTCCTAAATAAAAGTATGTGTAGCTAGCGTGCATTCATTAAGGAATTCAATGTTTTTTAAAAAACTGATGAATTCAATTTACTAGATTAAATGTTCATCAAATTTTTTTCCCACTAAGCTTGGCAATTAAACAGATTTTAAAACTTAACAAATTTTTTAAATATTAAATTTTTATTTTGATTATTAAAATGGTTTTAATTATATTTGATGATAACTTAATGGTCCACAACTTGATTTATGTGAGCATCAGTCTTTAGTGGATGTAAATGACAATGAAATGATTGGATCTAATACATAATGCATAGAATAAGATAAGCCCACAAAATTTAAGGTAATGAGAGCGCATCAAATATTGTAAGATGGTAAAGTATTATAATGGACGTCTAAGCAACCTTGGGAGGGTTGATGAGTTTCACTCACACCTCTCCTATATCTGAGAGAGATTTTGTACATTAGAAAATTAACATTGGAAATAATTAATAAATTCATGGACAGTCTTTTCAAGTAAATCCTAGCAATATGATTTTGTATTTTTTTTATATACTCGAAATTTAAATATATCTAAAGAAGAATATATAAATATTGATGTTATCTTATGAGTTTCTAAAAAGTTAATTTCCACGGTATTTTCAAAAACTCTAAAAAACTCATTACACATAGAATTTTAGTACTAGTAAAATATTTGAATTATCCATTAAACTTACTTAAAATTATATTAAGAAAATTTTAGTCTATACCATATAATGAGATACATATATTTTAAGGAGAACTGGAGATACATATAATTTCTAACTAGTATTTTTTATTTTTATTTTTCATACTCAGGATTATCGATGGGTTGGGCTCCAGCCATGCAGTCAAAATATTGAACAGACCTACCCGAATATCTCAAAATCCGAGCTGAAGCCAACCCCAGGCTCAACTCATTGATAGCCTTATTGATAATTCAAACCACTGATTTTTGTAAAAGTATGTTCAAGCTATTAACCATCACATGAATGGTCTAGATTTATCAGACGTTGTTTACGTTAACAGGTATATGGGGCAGTACTATCTGAATTTCACTAGTGTGACTCCGCTCAATATTTTCCTTTGCACAAACATAACTGCAGCTGTAGGGACGCGGGTTTCCTGCGGAGCCCTCCTACGAAGTTCCTGCGATAGAACGCTAGATGGGGCCCATCGTGATGTTTAGGAGAAATCCACCTCGTCCATCCATTTTGAGAGATCATTTTAGGATAATAGACCAAAATTGGGATGGATATAAAACTCGATTGTGCCACGCAAGATGGAAAAGTCGGGATTTAGTGACTACTGTTGAAACATTTATGTGACCACGAATGTTTTGTTTCAACTATCTTTTAAAAATATATATATATTTCACTTCATCTCAGTGGGAATGAACTTATAAATAGTTTGGATGGCATATAAATATTAAGGTGGAGCCCATAAAGGTTTCAATGGTAAGAGACTATTTCTTTAATTTTTTCCTCTCGTATAGCTCACTCGAGTTTTAGATCCACCTCA